>NW_027507785.1:29126375-29196375 GCF_037356315.1 Lithobates pipiens
GCAGCTTTATTTTAAAAACTAAGAAAGAGAAAAAACAATACACATAATTTTAGTTTACAGTTTTGTGGACCGTTGCCTGTTAGTTTGGCTCTCCCTCCTATCGTATCATCAATTCTTATCGCATAATCAATTGTTGCATTCATTTTTTGACTTGATCTTTGAGCTATAACCTTTTTGGAGTCATTGTCCACACGGTGAGATATCATATTTATCTGCCCACCGTGTATATTATATTTTAATGGTATATGTTCTCATCGCTTACTTTTAGTTTTATTGTAATTTCTAGTATGTATCATACCTATGTGCACTTACCCATATTTGTAAACTAAAATTATGTGTATTGTTTTTTCTCTTTCTTCGTTTTTAAAGCAAGCTGATAGTGGGTTTAACCCTTTCCTACTCTATCCAAAACCAAAAAAAAAAAAAAAAAAACAATCTTGTTATACATACATTTTAAGCATAGACAGTCAATAACGATATACAGTATGACCTCCTACCTTAAACTTTATAGCTGCCCTTTCTGCTCCACCAAGTCCAGTGCTCTACATTGTGGTACTTTAAAAACCATTGATTTTCATGTCATTCATGAAGATGCCTGTAAGAAGTAAGGAAATGAGTTAGTACAATGTTATTTCATATTATATTTCTGACAAATTACACTGTATGGGTAGATGTTTGTTGATGTGGACACCTGACCATCACAAAAACCATGGGTACTAATATAGAGATGGTTCCCCCCTTTTCTGGCTATACCATCCTCTACCATTCTTGGTTTCCATAAGATTTTCGAGAGTATCTGTGGGAATTTGTGCCCATTCAGCCAAAAGAGTATTTGTGAGTTCAAGTCCTGATGTTGGATGGAAGACCTAGCTCGCACTCAAGTTCCAATTCCATCCCAGGGGTGGGTTGAGGTGCAGTTCCTCCACATTAAACTGGTCAAACTATAGCCTCATACACACGATAGGACTTTGTACAAACTTTCCCTTGGATTTTTGTACAAAGGGCGTCGGCCCTGAACTTGTATTGCGTACACACAGCAGGACTTTTTCAGCCAAATTTCACCAAAACATGTGGTTTTTCTGCTCTTTACCGCCACCTTTGGTCAACTTCTGTATTGTTGTCTGATCTTTTGCATTGGTTCTGAGCATGCCTGTTTGTACTTTGTACAAAAGTCCTATGGTTTTGTGTACACACTATCAGACTTTGCTCCATCAGACTTTTGTTGCCAGAAAGTTTTTTCCATTTGCACAGCCAACAAAAGTCCGATGAAAACCAAAAAAGTTTGTCTGATGGAGCGTACACACAGTCGGATGTTGCTCCAAAACAGCAAATTTGCATGTTTGTTGTCAAAAAGTCTGATCGTGTGTATGGGCCTTTAGACTTTGGAGACACAGCCATGGTAGAAAAGAAGATGGTCCCTCCCCAAACTGGTGCCACAAGGTTGGAAATACACAATTGTCTAAAATGTTTTTGTATGCTACACTGGAAACACCCAGAAGACAGCAGGTCGAAAAACTGCACACCGAAACTCAGCCACTATACAGAAAGGTGAAGATATGGCTTCAGCCTGAGCTCCTCCTGACTGCACCCCCTGTACACTGCCGTTACCTTTTAGCACAGTTTAAAGCCTCATACACACGATAGGACTTTGTACAAACTTTCCCTTGGATTTTTGTACAAAGGGCATTGGCCGAGAGCTTGTGTTGCATACACACAGCAGGACTTTTTCAGCCAACTTTCACCAAATCATGTGGTTTTTCTGCTCTTTACCGCCACCTTTGGTCAACTTCTGTATTGTTGTCTGATCTTTTGCATTGGTTCTGAGCATGCCTGTTTGTACTTTGTACAAAAGTCCTATGGTGTTCTGTACACACGATCAGACTTTGCTCCATCAGACTTTTGTTGCCAGAAAGTTTTTTCCGTTCGCACAGCCAACAAAAGTCCGATGAAAACCAAAAAAGTTTGTCAGATGGAGCATACACACGGTCGGATGTTGCTCCAAAACAGCTAATTTGCATGTTTGTTGTCAAAAAGTCCGATCGTGTGTATGGGCCTTTATAGTTACTTAAGGCCCATGCACACGATCAGACTTTTTGACAACAAACATGCAAATTAGCTGTTTTGGAGCAACATCCGACCGTGTGTACGCTCCATCGGACAAACTTTTTTGGTTTTCATCAGACTTTTGTTGGCTGTGCGAACGGACAAACTTTCTGGCAACAAAAGTCCAATGGAGCAAAGTCTGATCGTGTGTACAGAAAACCATAGGACTTTTGTACAAAGTACAAACAGGCATGCTCAGAACCAATGCAAAAGATCAGACAACAATACAAAAGTTGACCAAAGATGGCGGTAAAGAGCAGAAAAACCACGTGATTTGGTGAAAGTTGGCTGAAAAAGTCCTGCTGTGTGTATGCAATACAAGTTCAGGGCCGACGCCCTTTGTACAAAAATCCAAGGGAAAGTTTGTACAAAGTCCTATCGTGTGTATGAGGCTTTAGATTTTTTATTTGTTCTTGTTACATCTTGATTGCCAGTAGGGATGGGCCGAATATTCCCCGGTTCAGTTTGCCCCAGAACATCTCAAACAAGCAAAACGTTCTAGCAAACATGCAAGCTCTATTAAAGTCTATGGGACACAAACATTAAAAATCAAAAGTCCTCATTTTAAAAGCTAATGCCTTGTACATGCGATCGGACTTTCCGACAACAAAACACTGGATTTTTGTTCTAAGGGTGTTGGCTCCAACTTGTCTTGCATACACACGGTCACACAAATGTTGGCCAACAAATACAAATGTAGTGACGTACAAGACGTACGTGATATCTCCATTGCGAACGCTAGTTTTACAAGACCGAGCACTTCTGGCTCGTACTTGATTCTGAGCATGCGTAAACTTTTGTGCGACAGACTTGTGTACACATGATCAGAAAGTCAGACAACAAAAATTTGAGAACCTGCAAGCCAACATGTGTTGGCAGAAAGTCCGCCAACAAATGTTTGATGGAGCCTACACATGGTCGGACTTTCAGCCAACAAGCTCACATCCAACATTTCCCGTTGGAAAGCCTGATCGTGTGTACGCGGCATTACAGTGCCTTGAAAAAGTATTCATACCCCTTGACATTTTCCACATTTTGTCATGTTACAACCAAAAACGTAAATTAATTTTATTGGGATTTTTTTTGTGATAGACCAACACAAAGTGAAACATAATTGTGAGGTGGAAAGAAAATGATAAATGGTTTTCAAAATGTTTTGAAAAAGTGTGGCATTTGTATTCAGCCCCCTTTACTCTGATACCCCTAACTACAATATAGCGGAACCAATTGCCTTTAGAAGTCACCTGTTTAGTAAATAAGAGTCTACCTGTGGGTGATTTAATCTCAGTATAAATACAGCTGTTCTGTGAAGCTCTCAGAGTTTTTTTCTTAGAGTACCTTAGTGAATAAACAGCATCATGAAGGCCAAGGAAGACACCAGATAGATCAGGGATAAAGTTGTGGAGAAGTTTAAAGCAGGGTTAGGTTAGAAAAAAATATCCGAAGCTTTGAACATCTCATGGGGCACTGTTTAATCCATCATTCCGAAAATGGAAAGAGTATGGCACAACTGCAAACCTACCAAGACATGGCCGTCCACCTAAACTGACCGGCCGGGCAAGGAGAGCATTAATCAGAGAAGTAGCCAAGAGGCCCATGGTAACTCTGGAGGAGCTGCAGAGATCCACAGCTCAGGTGGGAGAATCTGTCCACAGGACAACTATTAGTCGTGCTCTCCACAAATCTGGCCTTTATGGAAGAGTGGCAAGAAGAAAGACATTGTTGAAGGAAAGTCATAAGAATTTATATTTGCAGTTTGCAAGAAGCCATGTGGCGGACACAGCAAACATGTGGAAGAAGGTGCTCTGGTCAGATGCTATGTGTGGCAGGACACTAACACTGCACATTACTATGAACACACCATCCCCAACTGTGAAACATGGTGGTGGCAGCATCATATTGTGGGGATGCTTTTCTTTAGCAGGGACAGGGAAGCTGGTCAGAATTGATGGGAAGATGGATGGAGACAAATACAGGGAAATCTTAAAAGAAAACCTGTTAGAGTCTAAAAAAGACTTAAGACTGGGGCGGAGGTTCACCTTCCAGCAGGACAACGACCCTAAACATACAGTCAGAGCTACAATGGAATGGTTTAGATCCAAGCATATTCATGTGTTAGAATGGCCCAGTCACAGTCCAGACCTCCAACTAAGAAACTGTGGCAAGACTTGAAAATTGCTGTTCACAGACGCTCTCCATCCAATCTGACAGAGCTTGAGATATTTTTCAAAGAAGAATAGGCAAAAATGTCCCTCTCTAGATGTGCAAAGCTGGTAGAGACATCCCCAAAAAGACTCGTAGCTGTAATTTCAGTGAAAGGGGGTTCTACAAATTATTGACTCAGGGGGGCGCCATATAAATGCACCCCCCACACTTTTCACATATTTATTCATAAAAAATGTTTTAAATCATTTATCATTGTCCTTCCACTTCACAATTTTATGTGCCACTATGTGTTGGTCTATCACATAAAATCCCAGTACAATTAATTTGCGTTTTTGGTTTTAACATGACAAAATGTGGAAAATTTCAAGGGGTATGATTACTTTTTCAAGGCACTGTATATGGAAGTTACTACCATAAAAAGTGTATGGGAACCTGAGTACTGCCCTGGGGGACATGTATCAATGCAAAAAAAGTTTTAAACCCATCGTTTTTAAAGGAGCAGTGATTTTAATGATGCAAGTGAAACGACAAAAATGAAATATTCCTTTAAATATCTTGCCTGGGGGTTCCGCTAATGCCACATATACACGATCAGACTTTCCGGCGGACCAGAGTCCATTGGACAATTCGATCATGTGTGGGCTCCAGCTGACTTTTTCTTCCTAAAATTCAGGCGGACCTAGAAATAAGACTGGCTTCCAAATTATCCGCTGGACTCGGCTTTTAGTAGACAATCCATTCGTCTGTGTGCTAGTCCGACGGACTAAAACCGACGCTAGGGCAGCTATTGGCTACTGGCTATGAACTTCCTTATTCTACGTCATTACGTTTGAATTTGTCTGACTTTTGGAGTGATCGTGTGTGGCCAAGTCTGTTAGTTTGAAAGTCCGGTGGACCTCATCTGCAAAGTCCATCGGATTGTCCGCTGGACCTAGTCCGTCGAAAAGTCCGGTCGTGTGTACGCGGCATTAGTCTGCCTGTAAAGTGGCGCATCTGTGTGATGTATAAAATAGAGAAAAACAATGGGGAAAAAACGGGGGGCCCCACGCCAAAATAAACTAAAAAAAAAAAAAAATTGGCGAGGGGCCCCCCTAAATCCATACCGAACCCTTATCTGAGCATGTAGCCTGGCAGGAGAAGGGATCTCAACGCTCCAGGAGCACACATGCAGGCTGTAAACTGTCTCTTCGGATGGGAAGCCACAGGTGCTGGCTATTACCACTAGCAACAGACGAAAAACAAGCTCTGGACTGCCGCACTCTTCAGAAGACCACTTTCTTTTATTGGAAAATCACATCACAGCTCAACAAACACAGCGAACAAGCAACAATTGCTGACGTTTCGCACTAGCTGTAGTGCTTATTCATAGTGAAACTTCAGCAATTTTTCCTTGTTCGCTGTGTTTGTTGAGCTGTGATGTGATTTCCCAATAAAAGAAAGTGGTCTTCTGAAGAGTGCGGCAGTCCAGAGCTTGTTTTTCGTCTGTTGCATGTAGCCTGGCAGGTCAGGAAAAGTGGGGGACGAGAGAGTGCCCCCCCAAACCATACCAGGTCACGTGCCCTTAGCATTTGGAGGTGGGTGCTTTGGTGCAGGGGGCTCTGTGCCCCTCACCCCAAAGCATCTTGTACCCATGTTGATTTGGACAAGGGTCTCTTCCCGACAACCCTGGGCTGTGGTTCGACTCGAACATCGGGCCCATCCCTAATTGGCATAACAAATTTAAAAAAGCAAAATAAAGCACTCAGTACTCCAATCCTGGTATTTTTCAAGTCGTACAACCCTTTTCTAAATATTTTTAATGCTAAATGAATCTTCCTCCACTTTACGATTTCCCAGCCGTTTAGATTTCCAAACATTCCATTCCATGAATTGGGGGCCAGAAGGAGATGGTTTCCTCTCCTCTGACAAGTTCTGGTGGTCTTCTTGGAGTACACAGATTCTCTGTTTGCTTCGAGGTCTTGGCTGCAAACCGCATGTGGAAAAACACACTGGAGATGTCAGAAGTTATTGGCTCGTAAGATTCAATGGATCTTATTTTCACCCTAGGTAATGATGGTTTCCAAATTTTTACTGAGTGTAATGTAAGTCCCGAGGAAACAGATATAAATGTTTAAAATATTATAAAAGAGGAAAGAAAACTGAATATTTTAAGAGCGCCGTAGCCACTCTTTGGCTTTCAGGAAAAACAAATTGCGTGTCATGTTAAGATGATAATTTATTTCTTATGTTTGTTGACCCAAAGCCAAAGAGAAATGCTTTCAGCTACAACTCGCCAAGCTGAAGTCAGAATCTAGTGTAAAGTTTGCTTCATCCTCCCGTGATGGAATACATTGGTGGAAAAGAACGTTTTTAAAGAACCACGACCAGATTTGAAGGAGAACTCCAGTCCAGAAAAGCCCCACCCAGCACAGTCTGCCTGCAGAAATATATGGGAGGGGGCGGAGACAAGACCAGTCCCCTAATACCGGGACAGGTTGGTCTAGCGCCCAAGGCAAGCCTCTGTTAATGTATGCCTGAGACCAGTGATGGCGAACCTTGGCACCCCAGATGTTTTGGAATTACATTTCCCATGATGCTCAGGTACACTGCCGAGTGCATGAGCATCATGGGAAATGTAGTTCAAAAACATCTGGGGTGCCAAGGTTTGCCATCACTGCCCTAGACTATCATATGTCCATTCTCTGCTCCCTTGTTCCACTGTGCCCAGGGCAGCTTCCCCTACTACCCACTCCTTGTCTAAGCCCTGCAGTCACCCTGCACATAGAGAGAGCAGCAGTGAGCGGTCTTTCTTGCTGTCTTTCTTACGGTCTTTATTACAGGAAGCCAAAGTTTTACACTGGATTACTGCACAGATCTGGAAGAAGTCCGCAAAGCTCACCAAGAATCCAGGAAGAATACACATGAAGAATGGATTTAGACATAATTTGCTGATCCCAGAGTTCAGCTTTAAAGGAGTTGTAAACCTTCATGTTTTTCACCTTAATTCATCCTATGCATTAAGGTGAAAAAACACCTGGCAGTGACCGGCCCCCCAGCCCCCCCCCCCCCATTTTACTTACCTGAGCCCTGGAACTTGACCCGGCACGGACATGCTGTCTCTTTGCCTGGGGTTCTCGGGTCTTAATTGGATAGATTGATAGCAGTGCAGCCATTGGCTCCCGCTGCTGTCAATCAAATCCAATGACGCAGGAGCCGGGCTGGCCAAGTCATACATTCGGTGGCTATGAATGTCGAATTCTGGACTCAGGAGCGCACCCGCAAGGTAACTCCCTCAGGAGGGCGCTTCTCCTAGGGGGTTATCTGATGGAGGGAGGAGCCACAAGAGCCAACGGAGGACCCCAGAAGACGAGGTTAGGGGCCACTCTGTGCAAAACAAGCTGCACAGTGGAGGTAAGTATTATAGGTTTGTTATTCTAAAAAAAAAAAAAAAAAAAAAAAACCTTTACAATCACTTAAGGAGACTGAATTTCATGTTGAATGTATGAACTCCTCTAAACCGAATTTGAACATAAATAATGATCTAAGAAAAGAGATGACAAACCGGGTGCTTTATTCCTCCTTTTAGTTTTTCTCTTAAAGCTAAACTCCAGAGAAAAAAAAGAAAAAATCCTCCACCGATAAAGGATTTAAAGTGGCACTAAACTTTGGTTTTAAAGGAAAAATTTTATTCAAGTTACATTCTTAATTCAAAAATATTGCGTCATATATGAAATATATGGCATACCCTATTTACCCTGAAGAAGGATTTTCCAAAACGCGTTGGATCTGTCCTGGTTTGGCAACAGTGCCGACAAGGTAACACTATGGAGAGTTTCTATTAGCATCCAACCCCCGACAAAGATTTGGCAGATCAACAAACATTTTTCTGTGCAGGGTGTGTAACTACTTCCTTACCGGGCCACAATTCTGGCACCTTTCACATGTACAAATATACTTTTATTTTTCTAGAAAATTAATTGGAACCCCAACATATTTTATTTATTTATATATATATATATATATATATATATATATATATATATATATATATATATATATATATATATCAGAGACCCTATAGAATACATTTATGGGTGTTGCAATTTCAATTTTTTACATCACACGATATTTATCAAATGCAATTTAAACAAAAAAATACACTTCAATAAATGTTATTGCACACAAACACAATATAGTACCTATTTTAATATAGTACCTATTTTTTTTTTTTTTGTTACGCTGACTAAATAGATACCTAACATGTCACACATTAAAATTGCATCCGCCTGTGGAATGGCGCCAAACTACAGTACTTAAAATGTTCCATAGGCGATGCTTTAATTGCCTTTACAGGTTACCATTTTAGAGATACACAGGAGGTTTGATGCTAGAATCATTGCTCGTTCACTACCTCACTTCCTGTTTGGTTATGGGACAGGAAATGAAGGCAAATCTCCACAATGGGACACAGATGCCAAAATTTTTTTTTTAAAAGGGGTTATAACCCTCACTTGCTCTATCCAAAATTAAGAAAAAAAGTTTTGCCTATAGTTCTACTTTAATTTCCTAGGCCATTGTTATTTGGACTCTGTATAGTTGGTTAGACTGCCATCTTGTGGTTATTTTGGTTATTGCATCATCTTTTTCTGTCCTATTCTCTGTGCCCCTCCTATACTTGTGATGTATTTCCTGTTCCTTCACACTGTCTTGTAGGGATAAAGATGGCCACTTGCCTCAAGGACACATGCATTCTGCTCACATCTGGGAACCCATTACCATGTTTTGACCTGCAAATACCGTCCTTTCAATCGTCTTCCACATCCAGTTGTCTGCTGTAATTTCCTGCATTCATAGTTACATAGTTACATAGTAGGTGAAGTTGAAAAAAGTCCATCAAGTCCAACCTATGTGTATGATTATATGTCAGTATTACATTGTATATCCCTGTATGTTGCGGTCGTTCAGGTGTTTATCTAATAGTTTTTTTAAACTATCGATGCTCCCCGCTGAGACCACCGCCTGTGGAAGGGAATTCCACATCCTTGCCACTCTTACAGTAAAGAACCCTCTACGTAGTTTAAGGTTAAACCTCTTTTCTTCTAATTTTAATGAGTGGCCACGAGTCTTCTTAAACTCCCTTTTGTGAAAAAGTTTTATCCCTATTGTGGGATCACCAGTATGGTATTTGTAAATTGAAATCATATCCTCGTCTCTTCTCCAGAGAGAATAAGTTCAGTGCTCACAACCTTTACTCATATTTAATATCCTCCAGACCTTTTATTAGCTTTGTTGCCCTTCTTTGTACTCGCTCCATTTCCAGTACATCCTTCCTGAGGACTGGTGCCCAGAACTGGACAGCATACTCCAGGTGCGGCCGGACCAGAGTTTTTTAGAGCGGGAGAATTATCGTTTTATCTCTGGAGTTGATCCCCTTTTTAATGCCAATATTCTGTTTGTTTTGTTAGCAGCAGCTTGGCATTGCATACCATTGCTGAGCCTATCATCTACTAGAACCTCAAGGTCCTTCTCTCATCTACTCTCCAGAGTATAAGTAAAAGTATACATAGTTCATAGAATTAAAGATATATATTTATATATATATATATATATATATATATATATATGTATATATATATAATTACTTTTAATAAAATTAATTTTAAACAATAAGACAACATGCCATAAATCAAAGGCTAATCAACACAAAGGGCACAGTACATGGTGGAGGCAGAATGGTACAGTACAGGAAAGGTCAGGAGGGCACAGTGCAGGTTCTGGGACACTGTCATCCTGGGACTGCTTGGTAAAAAGCGTGACTATCCCAGCAAATCCAGGACCTATCCAGTAACTATGATGTAATGCAAGATTAACATGGAGTCCCCATGCACCTTGGGCCCCTGGGCAGTGCCCAAGGGTGCCCATTCATTATGATGCATAGAGGTCTCAACAAGGGATAATGTGCACTCTAAGGATAGACCCACCCTTTACCCTCTTGGCGGTGGTGGAATCACCTTTCAACTTGTTTTTTCCACTCATTTCTCCTCACATTGAGGAATTGGATTCAATATACACTACGGGGGTTATTTACTAACGGAAAATCTACTTTGCACTGCAAGTGCACTTGGAAGTAGATCTGAGGGGGACATGCAAGGAAAATAAAAAAACTTCATTTTAGCTTGCACATTATTGGATGATAAAATCAATAGAACTTCCACTCATTTCAGATCTACCCCTAATGCCGCATACACACAATCGGACTTTTCAACGGACTAGGTCTGGCGGACTGGAATCCGATGGACAATTTGATCGTGTGTGGGCTCCAGCGGACTTTTGTTTCCCAAAATTCCGACGCACCTAGAAATAAACATGTTTCAAATCTATCCGACGGACTCAAGTCCGGTCGAAAAATCCGGACGTCTGTGTGCTAGTCCGACGGACGAAAACTGACGCTAGGGCAGCTATTGGCTACTGGCTATGAACTTCCTTATTCTAGTCCGGTCCTACGTCATTACGTTCGAATCCATCGGACCTTTGGAGTGATCGCATGTGGGCAAGTTCGTTCTTTTGAAGGTCCGGCAGACCTCCTCTGCAAAGTCCGTCGGATAGTCCGCCGGAAAGTCAGTTCGTGTGTACGCGGCATTAGATTGAGAGCGACTGCACTTCCAAGTGCACTTTCAGTGCAAAGTGGATTTGCCTTTCGTAAATTATCCCCAATATAATGATTTGTTTATTCTAACCTTTATGTGGACTTTGCACTTAATGTCTATTTGAGTTTAATCATTATATCAATTTGCACTATATGATTTTATATGGACACCTTTTTTTCAATTTTATTTTTGTCTTATATATAAAATGACATTATTTATGTTTATTTAATATGCATTCAGGGCATATAGTTTTATGCACATTGCTTTTTGCACATATATTAACTTATGATTCTGCTTAGGGAACTCAATATTTTTCTAATTAGCGCGATTATTTCCCTTTTATACTCTTTTTGCATGGTTATCGCATGTTTATATGTCACAGCTTTTTCCTCTATAGAATATTTTTCAATTATGTATCACTATTAGCGCGGTTATATGCCCTTTATTTCTAGTCAACAAGGGATAAGTCACTATTACAACAGTTGGCATCAGAATACCGTCTGCTCATGTGACTGCTGTGATTGGCTGCCAGAGTGGTCACATGACCAACAGCCGGTCCTGGGGACTCCGGATAATTACTAGAGCCCATGAGCTGTCCTTGACAGTTTGATCTCAGTGCTGGGAAGCATGCAGCAAGCGTGCTCTCAGCACGAGAACTTCTGCCACCCATGGAAGCATATGTGTGGCATGTGGGTGTTAAAGGCCACGGTCTTTGCTGCTGTACATGTGCTGTATGTGGGCAGCAAGAAGTTTGCAATCAGCAAGTCCAGTTGTGATTAAATGAATGCCAGCATACAAGAACAACCCTTACAAAAAATGTTGTCTGACTGGCCATTATGGTCACAACATCCTTCCTGTTCAATGTATTGACCCACATTACGTTACTGGTAAGAAGATGGGTTTCTAGGTTACAGACTATCTTGTAAATATACTGTACGTATTCTCTTTTGTTATAGACCTATCTCTTTTCTAAAGCTCATTACCGGCATAACAAGCTTTAGCACTCTCAAGGCTCTCCACTAGGCTTTTGAACTAAATGGAATACTTGCATGTGTGCTACCACCTAGATAGGTGAAGCCATATAGGTATTGAACCTTACAGCGACGTCTGAATATTTAGTACAATAACCATGTTCCTTGCTGGATCTCATCCCTGTACTACACATAGCTATCTCTATTTTTCTGTATCATTTTGGAAAACGTCAATAAAAATTAAACGAAAAAAAAAAAAAAAAAAAAACCTTTGCTAACCTTGTTTCCGGGTATTCTGTAAAATGCAAGAGGGAAAGTATTATTAGAGGCTATTGATCTGTGATTTGGATCAGAGGTGGGGAACATGGAGAGGTGAACCAATGTGACTCCATTCCTCCTACACACAGACGGAACGCTCAGGTTGCCAAGAAACAGAAGAGTAATCAGGGACGCTGGAAAAGAAATAAAATCTAACGCTGATGAGAATGTTGGACGAAAACAACAAAAATGAACGCTTGCACGCCGTGTTCTCTCGCAGAAAACACCTGTCTCTGGCAGACCTATTGTGTGTGTGTGTGTGATGAGGGGGGGCATCTGGTTTAGCTTACTTGTAATAGAGAGTACAAATATATGCTACTTTAAGACATGAGGGAGGGTCTGTCTCACTAAACAGGTGCTGGGCGGGCAATCTGAAGATTGTGAGTTCTTCAACCAATCACTAACAATGGTAACTAATTAGATCTCTAAACATAGTTACATAGTTACATAGTTAGTCAGGTTGAAAAAAGACACAAGTCCATCCAGTTCAACCAAAAAAAATAAATAAATAAATAAATAAAATCAAATATACTATACATATATATACACACATACATACACACATACATATACCAGCCCATATACCCAATTCTATACCCACAGTTGATCCAGAGGAAGGCAAAAAACCCCAGCAGAGCATGATCCAATTTGCTAAAGCAGGGGAAAAAATTCCTTCCTGATCTCCCGAGAGGCAATCGGATTTTCCCCGGATCAACTTTACCTATAAATTTTAGTACCCAGTTATATTACGTACACTTAGGAAATAATCCAGGCCTTTCTTAAAGCAATCCACTGAGCTGGCCATAACCACCTCTGCAGGGAGTCTATTCCACATTTTCACAGCTCTTACTGTGAAGAAACCTTTCCGTATTTGGAGATGAAATCTCTTCTCCTCTAGACGTAAAGAGTGCTCCCTTGTCCTCTTTGTTGACTTTAAAGTGAATAACTCGACACCAAGTTCCCTATATGGACCCCTTATATATTTGTACATGTTGATCAAATCCCCCCTTAATCTCCTCTTATCAAGAGTGAATAAATTCAGTTCCTCTAATCTTTCCTCATAGCTGAGTTGCTCCATGCCTCTTATCAGTTTGGTTGCCCTTCTCTGCACTTTCTCCAGTTCCCCGATATCCTTTTTGAGAACTGGTGCCCAAAACTGAACGGCATATTCCAGATGAGGTCTTACTAATGATTTGAACAGGGGCAAAATGATATCTCTCTCTCTGGAGTACATACCTCTCTTAATACAAGAAAGGACTTTGCTCGCTTTGGAAACCGCAGCTTGGCATTGCATGCTATTATTGAGCTTATGATCTACCAAAACCCCCAGATCCTTCTCCACTATGGATTCCCCCAGTTGTACTCCCCCTAGCGTGTATGATGCATGCATATTCTTAGCCCCCAAGTGCATAACTTTACATTTCTCAACATTAAACCTCATCTGCCACATAGTCGCCCAATTAGACAGAGCATTGAGGTCTGCTAAAGTTACATATAGATAACCAGTTTGAGAAAAGACCTATCAAGACAACCACTTGTCTTTCTTCATTAACCCTTTCCTACCCATGATGCGTCCCTTTAACAGAGTCATTATGCCCGGAGGAGTGGAAGGAATGAGCCAATCACATGACCATTGGAATTGGTTGTTACATAGTGACATAGTTAGTAAGGTTGAATAAAGACACCAGTCCAACCTGAGTGAGTGTCTACAATTGTCCCTATCCCTGTGCATTGCATACTCACGTCGGCAGAGTAAAAGAAGCAGCCCAGCTCCATCCAGGCCATGTACCCCACAAATGGGGCTTTGTCCTGGGGGTTCTAGGACTAAGCCCAGTGGGTGGAATGAAACGTGTCCGAGGGCGTGGCCTGGATGGAGCTGGGCTGAGGCTGCTCTTACCCTGTCGACTGTCAAGAGGTTCCATGACTAAGCCCCCTGATCGGGGTAAAATACATTGGAGGGCATGGACTGAACGGGGCTGGGCTGAGGCTGCTATTACTCTGCCAACTGTCGAGAGGTTCCATGACTAAGCCCCTCGGGCGGGATAAAATACACCAGAGGGCACGGACTGAACAGAGCTGGGCTGAGGCTTCTCTTACTCTGCCAACTGTCAGGTTGCTTTGGTTTGCGATACTCTGAACTTCTCGCTCCTGTATTTAGTGCACGAGCCAGTGCAGGTTTTTCCCAGCCAGCACCCTTACAGTGTGAGTAACCGGATTGGGACACAGGAGCCTAGAGTGGTACCTGTTAGTTTTTCAAGGGTTGTCACAGTAGTCACATGATGAGAAGACCATCCTGCTGAGTCAAATGCATTGGTAATGACCAAGGGCTGTCTTTGACAGCTCAGTCACTGTGTTGGGAGTGCATAGTGAGCACACTCTCTGCACAAAAAGATTGTCAGGGCTGGGCTCAGCCCTTCCTTCTCTGAGCTGGCCGCTCAACTGTCGGCTAATTGCCAGCTTCTATCTCTCCACAGTTACTCAGCTGTTGATGATATCCTGCTCCTCAGTCCTGCCTACTTAAGCTGTCCAGTAAAGAGGATCTCTGCCTTCACCTTGGTCAACATCACAGAGACGATCTCCTGCATTCCTGTTTAAAGACTCGCTTTGCTGACATCCCTTCTGGCTTCAGATCCTGCTTGCTGTTTCTGGCTTGGCTGACTATCCATTCCGGTTATTGAGCTTTGGCTATGTTTTGACTACGTTTGTTCTTTTTACTTTTATTATTAAACAAGTGTGATTTAATTGTACTTCTCTCTTGGTCTGATTTCATGGTTTTGACAAAGAGCTGGTGCCCATGGACATATATGTGCAGCATGTGGGCACTAAAGCCCCACATATGTGTGTCTTGGTTTGTGTGCATGCATATTTAAACCCAAAATCTATTTTTGGCATCAGGCTTCATGGTATACAGTTTTCTTGAGCAAATCGTTTTCTTTTTCTGTTACAAAAAATATTATATGCCAGTACCAGCACTTTCTGTTGCAAGCCACTGCCTCACAATTAGCACCTACATTATCAGCTTGTTTTCAGCCTGCAACAGGCTATATTACCTATAATTAGCCCTATGTAGTTCTCCCACGTCAACATGCTAATAACATCTGGTAATGAAACCTTTCCATTTTCATTAGAAATCTTATTTTATTCCCGGTGATGTTATCACTGGGCCTTTGTGTATCTCTATGCACTACAGACAGATCATTGCTGGTAAGAGGACCTGGCAGGGTGCTATACATAGCTTCCTGAAAACATCACAGCGCCCTGCCTCAGTACACCCTTCAAGAGCCTCTAGTCCTGATGCAAACAGTGAGTTATGCAAATATCAAAATGCCTTGGGCATCAGTTTCGGAGGAGTGGGCATTCCTAGGCTTTCTGTGTTTGGCTTCAGACACTTGTGATGCTCCATGATTTAAAGAACAGATAATTCAATCTAAGAAAGAGGCAGGCCAGGGTCAGTCAGGCTGGGGAGGTAAGGGCTAAATCAGCCTTTCTCCACTTTTGCTACACAGGAACATTTTAAATAACTTTCTGGTCTCAGAGGACCCTTAATAATAATTAATATATCTACTTATGGTTTCATAGTTAGTAAGGTTGAATAAAGACACCAGTCCAACCCGAGTGAGTGTCTACAATTGCCCCTGTACATCACACACTCATATTGGTCCCTACCCTCAAGGAGCCCACAATCCAAGGTCCCTATTCATATGCTAGGGCCAATTTACCTACCTGCATGTCTTCGGAGTGTGGGAGGAAACTGGAGTATGCCCATGCAGGCACTGGGAGAACATGAAAACTCCAGGCAGGCAGTGTCGTGGTTGGGATTTGAACCAGTGACCCTTCTTACTGCTAGGTGAGAGTGCTAACCACTACACCACTGTGTTGCCCACTGTGTCCTTATGATATATTAGTGTGATGGTCAGTAGGAAGAATGCTCATTATACTTGAGATCATTGGGAAGAATTACCCCATTACAGATGGCTAAAATTATCAATAGTTTCAGTGGGAACTTACAGTTATCTGAGGCAGAAATTGCTCTTTGCTCAAGGAACCCCTAGCAACCTCTTGAGGATACCTAGGGTTCCATGGGACCCTGGTTGGGGAAACTCTGGGCTAGATGGTGCTGGATGTCCTTCAGCAAGGAAATAAGGTCTATCTGACTAGCAGCACTTCTAATGAAGATTGTGAGAAGCAATTTCAGTACAGGTAAGGAAAACGTACAACTCTACAAGACTGAAGGTCAAGTTGGACTTCAGCTCCAAATAAAATACCTCTGTCCTGGTCTTATGACCAATGTTTAATCTCATCCACCAAGCTTGCTGCCTAGGTGGCCTTATTGTTCAGGGGAACTACAAGGGAGTACGTTGTACACTATCAAGGCCCACTTTACCTCCTCCAAGCCGTCCTAGACCTTGCTACTACATTGCAAAGCAATGGAATAGTTCCCCCATGGCTGCCCAATCCACTTCATTTGAATATGGATGTACCCCTGTACAAGAAAGGAATTTCATCATTCACATCTGTAAAACACAAGCAATTTAACCTAGTATATATCACTTTATTGAAAATGCAAAGATCTTTACATAAGACAGACAAAACAACCTTTAAGAAAAAGAGTCATTCTTTCGAGGACAGTAGAGGGAACATTTTAGAGATTAAGGTCAATATGGGGTTGGATAGACAGTATTTAAATCGAGCTGGAACAACCATGACTAAAAAGGGATGGGGCCTTTGACACCATCCGTCACTCACATATAATGCCCTTTTTAACGTCTTTGATAGAGAAGGCTTGGCCATAGTGCAGGTGGAGCTCCAGTGCACATACAAGTTTGCAGGCCAGCAGGTAGCCATGCAGGTTTGCACATAAGTGCATATGCATGCCTGAGCAAGCGCTGTTCCATCACTGACACAAATTGACAATTTAAACTGGGCTGCTGCACTGGCTCATTGCTGTCTGATCTGACAGCGTTTCCATGTGATCTGTTATCTGTTCCTGTTCTTATCCACTGTTGCTGACCCAGCTTGCCTCTGACTACACTTGTATACCACCTGTCCTGACCCTGGCTTGTCTCTAGAATCTGCCTCTGTCTCCTGCCTAACCTTATCTGCGCCACTGTTGCTGATCTTGGCCTGCACTCTGACTACACTTCTGCCTGTCGCTTAAGCCTGATCTGACCATCTGTTACTGACCCAGCTTTCCTGACCTTTCAATCTGCTTTATCCTGCCTACCAAGTGCCTGCTGATTGATCCTCCTCTCCTCTCCCATCTGGTCCTCTCCAGCCTGCCCTTGTAGGCAGCTGCAGTCTGCTTTCTCCACTGCAGGTGGTGCTCTCCCACAGTGGCACTGTAGTGGGAGAGAAAGTCAGGAGGAACATGGTTCCTCTATGGTTTCCTGGGTCACTAGGGAACCTATTCCACTGGATGCTGACCCCCCATGTGACTCTGGCAGCCATCTTGGGTCAGGCAGAACTTTTTTAAGGTCCTGGCTCCCAGTTTTGGTGCACAATTGAGAGTTGTTCAAGTAGGGACAGGTACTCTGCCTGGTAGGGACAGAACTAGGGCCAGGAAAAGGGTCCTGACAAGGAGGAAAAAAAAATAGGGCTCGTAAGTTCTATTGACACCTGTTTGGGCATAAGATAGCTAGGCCACATTCTTCCCTCTCTACCGGCACTGTCAGTTTGGCTGCATCCTGCTCTCTACACGCTGTTGGAATTGTGAGTGTTCTAGGTTGGACTGCCTTCCCACCGGGTTATTTGTGAACTGTGTCTATATTATTTCAATACAAGTTCTTTTTTTGTAATGGGACTGAGTGTGTTATTCCTGCTGCACCGAGTTGCCCCCGACCTACATGCTACCTGCTGTCTTCACTGCCTGGCTCATCCCTGAGAAGGCACCAGCTTCCTACTTATGCAGATTACTAGACAAGCTACAGGCACTCATACCCATCCATGCTTCTGTAGCCACTGTCTCACTACCCCTGAGCTGTAAGGGAGGCCTACCTAATCCCATCAGGCCTTCTCACCAGGTAGGTGGTAGTCTCTATCTTGGGATTTCACAATAGTTTATACTTTTGTTGCACCATAGCTATTGGAACACATAATTAAAACATTGAGGTTTCACAGACTTTCACTCCTGCTGTTCTTTGGCTTGACTCATTCCATGGTGATTGGATTAAGTTGATTAAGATACCCGTGTGGATGTTAGGGATGTTCCTGACACACATTAAAACAGAAGAAGCTGTTTGGTTGAACAGCAGAACATCTTCAGAATTACAGAACCAAGTCCAGTTGGATGCAGCTAACTACTACCAGCTATTATCATTCATTTTCCAGTGTGGATAGGTCATTTTTTGCAATCATAGCAAATACATAACATAAAAATGTTGGAAATGTTCTGAATGAGCATGGGTTGTATATGGCGTACCCAGAACTCAAGCCTTATTGTAGTTGCTTAGTGGCTCCCACCTACATAACTGTCACAAGGTCATTGGTATGAGAGGACAAAAGATGCCCAAGGTCCACCACTGTCACCAGAGGTGCTGCTTATACTCGTCACAGTTCAAAGAAGCTTTCTATAATTAAACTAGGTCAGAGACGAGATGTCAGAGATGTCAAACCGAAAGGGGAAAACTGCCTAATAGACACGCAGTGACAAGACACGAGGTGACGGCTGGAGTCACAATGGGATCAGGACCAAACACTGAAAGTCATAAAATTGTGACATATAGCTAAGCAGAAATTAGCGTTTTATGAAACGCCTACAGATTCCTCATATGCAGTGGAGACTGGATAAAGTGTCAGAATGTCGTGCCCTGCCAGGTTATAGACTTCAATTGGGTTTCACGGATAAAAGTTTCTAAGGCCCCATTCAAAATCCAAAGCTTTTCAGAGTATTTTAACACATTGGAAAGGACATTGAGCATCGGGGCACAGTATATCTTGGACATTTTGAGAGTAAAGAGGAAATCATTCACTAGACTTGCAGACCAAAAAAAAATGGTCCAGTTTTCTATTACAACAGAGCTTCAGTTCTATTACGGCCTCTTTGCTGAGGACATCCTTTTTATACAAGACGTTCTATAATTTTACCGGTCCTCACCAAGTTTAAAATATATTACCTATGTTTTAAAAGGTTCTATAGAATGGATGTAATGATCAGCATAAAGCTTTCAACATCTACTGATTGCTACCCTGCACTTCAGCTCAGGCCTCTCACATGCACACCTGTCTTAATTAGGAGTGCCTAGTTTGACTGCTGGACATTCAGCCTGTGCCTGCTGAACAAGTTCTGTCTGCTCATACCCTGGATTCAGGTCCTTCTGACTTTTAATTGGCCATGCTATGGATTACTCCGGCAAGCTGTTTGGACTGACTTTGCGCTGATTCTGATCATAATCATCCTCACCATTGTTCTGTCTACCTCTCTGGAACCTGTTTTGAATTTTTATGTCTACACCTGACCTGATCATCAGTATATTTCCTGTATTAGACTGACAGCAATGTTCAATGCTACAGAATCTTGATCTCAGGAAATTAATATATATATGGATTTCTAGATTGATTGGTGTACTTTTTTTTATATCGGCCATTATTTCTGATTCTGTTTGAAAACAATTGGTTGCACAATTCATCATTTGTAGACAACCCTCTATTGGGTCAAAGGTTATAGTTACTGTTATACAGTGCAGAAACTATACTTGCTCCTCCTGTTTCTATTGTCCTTAAAATACATCCTAGGATTTTGTGAGCCTTTCAGCAGCTAACTACCAGAGCCAGGGCCGGACTTACCATTGGGCTTGACTGGGCTCAAGCCCATGGGCAGCGCCCAATAGGGGGCCCCGTGGGCCCTGCCAAGATACATAGTCGAGTGTAATCGGCTCGGCTCCGTTCGCAGTCACGCCCAGTCCCGCCCTATGATGGACATAACACAAGGACTGGGCGTGACTGCGAGAGGACACGAGAGCCGCTGAGATACTCAGGACTCTGTACTGTATCTCTGCGGCGCCATTTTTAAACTTCAAGACTGCAATGACAAGGCTGCAAATGACACTGATAAGGCTGCATTGATGGGCATATGTAAGTTTTTTCCTTAAATTTCCTTCCTAAAAGTTTTTTGCCTTAAAATTCCCTCCTAAACTTGTGGTGCGTGTTATATGCCGTCTCGTGTTATACGCCGATAAATACAGCAATGTATAGAAGGTAGGGCAGAAAGTGACCCAAGCCCAGGGGCCCCCACCACCTTAAGTCCTGCCCTGACCAGAGCAATATACCAAATCCAAATCAATCTCGTGAAAAGGGACAGACTTTAGGGCAGGCAAGGGACTGGGGTCGATAACAATAGAGATAGGAACTGAGGAACATGGGACTACCAAAACCCAGTGACACAGTGGTTACCAGAGGCACAGGGTATAGGGGTTTCTGGAGACAGTGGGGTCACAAAGGTGTACAGTAGACATGTGCATTTTGTTTCATTCCGAATCGAAATTCGGACGAATTTTCATTATTCGGACATTCGGATGCATCCGAATTACCGAATTACAATGCTAACGAATTCAACCGAATCCAAAATAACGTTTCGAATCGAAAAACCACGGACGAAATTCGAATCGAATTAAAAAAAAATTTGAATCGAATCGAATTTGAAAACAATTTGAATCAAAATCAAAAACAAATTTGAATAAAAATCGAAAAAATATAAATCGATTTCTAAAAAAGAATACAGTAAAATAGAATATAAAATAATAACACAACAGAATGAAAATAAAAGAATAGTAAAGAACAGAATAGAATTGAATAGAATGCAATAAAATACAATAGAAGAATATGACCTTCTTCTGAAATTATAATTTCGAATAGTATAAATTTCGAATTCGAGAATAGATTAGAAAATAACTCAAAACGATGGAAACAAAAATACTATATATTATATTTTATTATAGTCTATTCTTAGTCTGTTCTTTTCTATTATTTTATATTCAAACATTTTCTATTCGAATTTGATCCAAATTTTTATACTGAATTTGAATTTCAGAAGATGGTTTTATATATATATATATATATATATATATATATATATATATATAAAACTAAACCATGTTCTGACATTCAAATTTCGTATAGAATGAATTCGAATTCCAATTAGAAAAGATTAGAATAGAAATAGAAAATAGACTAGAAAAACAATATATTATATTTTATTCTATTCTGTTCTATTGTTTTTCTATTCAATTCTTTCCAAAATTTTCTATTCTATTCGAATCTTTTCTATTCGAATTTGAATTAATTCTATACGAAATTCGAATTTGTATGTTGTGTATCGTCCACTTGCCACATCACCTGCCACAAGTTGTGTATTGTCCACTTGCCATGACACCTGCCGCAAGTGCCACGTGACCGGCCACAAGTGCCACGTGACCAGCCGCGAGTGCCACATTGCCTGCCACGTGACCAAGTTGTGGATTGTCCACTTGCCACGTCACCTGCCACAAGTTGTGGGGTTCCTAGCACCAAGTGACCCTGAGATATGGACAATATGTCAAGTATTTTTCTGCAGCAGAGAATGACATTTTGCAACCTGACTTTGGGGCCACGTATCTCGGGGCCACTTATAGCTAGAAATCCCAAATTTGGTATGCAAACACAGTAGAACTAGCACTACAAAATCTGGGGTTTCTAGCACCAAGTGACCCCGAGATACGTGGCCCCAATTTCCGGTCACAAAATATTTTTGAATCCGGTTGAAATAGCTTCGAATGTGGTTGAAATAATTTCGAATCATGTTGAACAGCAAGCAAAAATGCTGTTTTTTTATTTTCCTGGCTTGTGATTGGGTATTCTTTGCAAAGTGGAGCTTTACCTCATTTACCAAGCTCTGGAGCAACTGCAAAGTGCACAGTATATTTAGCTTTAGTAAATCATTCCCATTGCGTTGCATTCTTTGGCTTCCATGTGTATTTACTCAGCTTTGGGTACCAAACATCTGGCCCAGTGGCGTCTGGTGCTCCATTTTTTTTGGGGGGGCAAACAAACCACCCACCCCACCCCTAGGTGGGTGGTACTCACACGGTCAGTGTTTTTGGCTTGTGTGTTGATGGCGATGCAGAGCAGAGAGAGCACTCCGATGAGGACAGCCATCTCCCGGATATCTCCGTACATCCTTCCTGGTACTGGCCAATAGGGTTGCTTCATGAAGATGTGGACCTCCGAGCACGTGTTCCAAATCAACATCTGAGGGATCGATTTTGGTCGTCCATCCATGCTGGAGCCATCTGCCTGGAAGTGTGGACTCCTACTGACGTGGATGTGGATCCGAGTCCCAGCCTGTGTACTACCATCAATTCGGGCACTGACCACTATTGGCTTTTTAGCCTCTCAAGCCTATATGACGCACTGCCTTATGGTGTATGTGCCCACCAGTTACGGTAAGAGTACCCATCCTCTTATCTGTGCTTATTAGCCTTTTGATTGGAGGTTATTTGGATTGCAAGCTGGTGATAGAAGATATAGTCTCTTGAGTGGACTTTTACTTGTGGACATTCACTTTTGGATTCATGGTCACTGCTGTTGTCCCTTTAACACATTGTCAAAGACTCATTTCTTTGCTTTTATTACACAACCTTTTGTTTTTTTAGCGCTACACTTTAATTTTGTTATAACAGGGTTACTTCTCCTCTCGCCAAATGGGTCTTAAGACCCGCTTCCTGATTGGCCGGGAGGAGAGTGTGTTGTTGTCACACAACTGGCCCAGAGCCCACCCTTTTTTGAAGCCAATTAGAGCCTCTGGCTCTAATTATGTTCTTAAAAAAAAAGAAACCCAATTGAAATCCATGCGTCTGGTGCCCTGCATGTAGATTAACCACTTGAGACCCGCGCTATAGCCGAATGACGGCTACAGCGCAGACCTCCTTTGCCGGGACTACGTCTATTGATGTCGTCCCGTGCACGAGCGGCCTGCGCGCCCCCTGAGGGGCGCGCGCGGCGCGCTCTGTGATCGGTGAGTCTATGAGACTCGCCTGATCACTGATCCGAGCAAGGGGTCGATCCCGACCCCTTACCACGTGATCAGCTGTCAGCCAATGACAGCTGATCATGTGATACAACGGAGCCGGTAATCGGCTATTATTCCTCCTCGCGCTGACAGCGCGAGGAGAAAAAAAAAGAGCCGATCACCGGCGGCCGTGATGGGGACATCAGTCCCCATCACAGCCAGCCCTGCCAGTGCCCATCTGCCCCCTGCCAGTGCCACCTCATTAAAAAATAAATGCCCCCCATCAGTACCACCCAGCAGTGCCCATAGTGCCACCCAGCAGTGCCCACAGTGCCACCCAGCAGTGCCCACAATCTGCCTCAACAACGGTGCTGCACCCCAGTGCCACATATCCGTGCCCATCAGTGTCATCTACCAGTGCCCATCAGTGCCCATCAGTGCCGCCCATCAGTGCCCAGCAGTGCCACCTATCAGAGCCACCTATCAGTGCCACCTATCAGTGCCCATCAGTCCCATCTATCAGTGGTAGCTATCAGTGCCCCTTAGTGCCACCCATCCGTGCCACCCATCCGTGCCATCTTATCTGTGCCCATCTTTGCCCATCAGTGCCACCTTATCTGTGCCCATCAGTACTGCCTTATCTGTGCCTATCGGTGCCACCTTATCTGTGCCTATTAATGCTGCCTTAACTATGCCTATCAGTGCCCACCAGTGCAGCCTATCAGTGCCGCCTCATCAGCGCACTTCAATGAAGGAGAAAAATGACCTGTTTGCAAAATTTTATAACAAACTATTAAACATGATTTTTTATTTTTTTATTTTTTGCATCTTTTTTTGTTTGTTTAGCAAAAAATAAAACTCCGAGCTGTAATTAAATACCACCAAAAGAAAGCTCTATTTGTGGGAAAAAAATGATAAAAATTTCATTTGGGTACAGTGTTGTATGCCCGCGCAATTGTCATTCAAAGTGCATCAGCGCTGAAAGCTGAAAATTGGTCTGGGCAGGAGGGGGGTTTAAGTGCCCAGTAAGCAAGGGGTTAAGAGCCAGATGCATGGATGGGGGGGGGGGGGGCGCCACTGATCTGGCCCCCCTTACAAGCTCTGAAGCTGATCTGTGATACACTATAAGCCAGCCACGCATTTGTACCCATAACACACAGACAAGCAATCATCTCATATTATTTACACATTTCAACATTAAGAACCCTTTGTTGTAGAACAGGGACTTAAGATTTCAATAAAATCCATCAACAAAACGTGTAAAAAGCCCAAAGGGGTGAATACTTATGCAAAGCATAGTACATTCCCTTTAAGGCCTGTGCGCGGCAGTAAAAAACATTCTATTCCGGCTGCATGTTTTTCAGCTCAGATCCTTTTGGCTTTGGAAAAACAAAGCTCTCATCTGCCATCAGGAAAAAAACAAAAAAAAAACAAAAAAAAAAACGAGACGGTGTATTATTTAGCACTAGGTACGCCAGATCTGTGAAACGGTGCTAATTATTTTCTGCAAAGAATAAAAATGATGTAAAGATGCAAATGACAGCTGATCTGCAAAGTAAGGCTTCGGAAAAGCGTTACTTGTGTACCTACAGTTTTCATCTGTTAGAAAGAATTGCGCCGTCTTTTAACCATTTATTTATTTGAGCTTAAAGTCCCTGTTAACTTTGTACACAATTTATTTGTATGTTTAAAGATAAACTCCAGGCAAACAGCTACAGTAGATACAGAGCTGAAATACAAATATGGGAGCTGTGTTAGCTGCCAAAGGATTTGCATTTCTATCCAGCTAGGATGCAAAGAAGTCTAGTCACCTCCAGTCTGTGATTGGACCATGAAGGAGCAGGAAGAAAACAAAGAGGTAGTCTCTCCTCTCCTTCCTTTATCAGCGTATTCCTTACCAGCACACCTCACTGGCTCCTCATATTGCCTTTCCCTCTTCCAGCCTGCTGCATACCAAGTCAAATTCAGTATATTACTTGCAATTAAAATTACATTTACTCTAGGTTCACATCTATGCGAATGCGCTTCATGCGTTTTTCAGGCAAGTTTTTCATTGCATTTTGCTCTTACGTTTTTTTTTTTTCTTTTTTTCGTTCTCATTAACCACTTTCCGCCCGCCATATAGCAAAATGACGTTTCAGGATAAAAAGCCGCTGCGCGCCCCCGATCTCGGAGTGTGTCCATTCAGGCACAAAGCCACGGTTTCGGCCCCCTCTCTCTCTCTTCATTGGCTAACTGACTTTGATTGACAGCAGAGGAAGCCAATGCCACCCCTGCTGTGTCTCAGCAAATCAGGGTGGCCAAGGCACTCGCGCACATCACTGGATTTAGATGGGGCTCAGGTAAGTATTAGGGGGGTTGAGGGGGGCTGCTGCACACAGAAGGTTTTTTTATCCTAATGCATAGAATGCATTAAGATTAAAAAACAAAACAAAAACAAAAACCTGCCTTTACAACCACTTTAAGGTAAAAAAAAGAAAAAAATAGACTTTAGAATCACTTTAAAGAGGAAGTAAAGGCAAATTTTTTTTTTTAAAAAGCACACCCTGTAAGGCAAAGGCATAATGAGCTAGTATGCATAGCATGTCTCGGGTAAATATATCCTAAACCGTATAGGTTTAGGAGATATTTCTTGGACCTACAGATAAGCCTTAATCTAGGCTTACCTGTAGATCAAAGTTGGTTGTAAGGGTTTACAACCACTTTAAGCCACACTTCACGTCTATCTGACCACACCCACCTATCAACAAGTCACACCTACCCTATAGTATTGGCAATAATCCCCTGATACAATGAAGCTAGCTACTTGATAACATCCATTGGAACAATTCTTTATTGGCTACATAGCAGGATAATTGAATAACATGCCTACGCGTTTCGCCCCGCAGCCTCACTGATCGCATCATTGGTATTAACACACTTTAGTCTCTAATCTTTAATCTCTTTCAAAAGTTTTGGTTGAAGTTTCTAGATGTCAGAGTAACCTTTGTCTATTATTTTAAAGTCGGCTAATTAGATGACTTTTTACATTCAGCCTGTGGATTTCAGAAAAAAATACAAATGAAACGTACGATCCATTTGAAATTTCCAAGCAATAAAAAGTAATATTTATTATTGATCTATCTTCCCCGCTTGATTCAGGAATGTGTAATGCAGAGATGATACTGTTGATAAATGGTCCTGTGTTCTCGTACTGGGATTTGAAAAAAAACATTGAATATAACAACAGCTGGAACCAAAGCGGCGGGACGCTTAATAGGCGAAGGGTACAAAAGACTTGTTGAAAGTGAAAGCACTTCATATAGACACTTGTTTTGATTAGAGAGGCACGTGGGAGGCTTTGCAGAAGCAAATAGCTGTATGAAAATATTGGAGGCTACAAATTATCTTTTTTCAAAGGTTATTGAGATATATGTTTAGCGGTTTCTTTTGTTTGTTATATTTTTGTTTGGGCATTTCTTCAGCTAAATTATTAGCCACATTAACCACTTTCAGACTGTCATGGTCGTCACCGGAATCCAGTGGCTTATGGAAGGCCTGCCCACGGAATCCCCTTGTTGAGAATTAACAAGTATCCATTGGCGCGAACGGACGCACGCGGGTGCGTGTTGGTCCGAACGGGCGCACGCAGGTGCGCGATGTTGCGAACGAGCGCACGCGGGTGCGCGATGGTACGAACGAGCGCACGGGGGTGCGCGGGGTCACGAACGGCTGCACGGTTTCACGTGGGCGTGCGCAGACACGCCGGGCGACCGTTCTTGGCGCGCAAAGGGCTACTTAAGGAACCTGTTACAGTGCCTCTGTGCTGTCCAGTCTACAGCGTGTCCGGTTATTCTGTCTTCTGCCTACCTGATTGTTCCTGATTCTTGTTACCCGGCCTGTTCCTGACGACGCCTGCTTGCTGCCAGCCTCTGACCTCCAGACTGTTTGACCACGCTTCTGTCTTCTCCTGTGTACAGTTACTGCCCGCCTGTTACCGACCCGGCTTGTACCTTGGCCTCGCTTCTGCTACCAGCTGTTCCAGTCTGACCACCTGTGCTGTTGTCTGCTGCCTGCTACCAGCTGTTCCAGTCTGACCACCTGTGCCTGCTGTTGTCTACTGTCAGCTCAAGGTCCGGATCTGTCCTTCACCAGCTCTGCACTTGGGATTCTCGAGCCAGAGGCTTACGAGAGGCCGCTTCCTGCATTCTGGGCTCCTCTACCAGGTACGTGACACAGACCGGACCATTTTGCTGGCTTAAGACCAGACCACTTTTTGCGATTCGGCACTGCATCGCTTTAATTGACAATTGCGCGGTCGTGCGGCATGGCTTCCAAACAAAATTGACGTCCTTTTTTTCCCACAAATGGAGCTTTCTTTTGGTGGTATTTGATCACCCCTGCGTTTTTATTTTTTGCTCTATAAACAAAAATAGAGTGACAATTTTGAAAAAAACGCATTATTTTTTGCATTTTGCTATAGTAAATATCCCCCAAAAATATATAAAAACAAATTTTTTTTCCTCAGTTTAGGCCGATTTTTATTGTGACTGCGACATTAGGGCGGACACATCGGACATTTTTGACACATTTTTGGGACCATTGTCATTTATACAGCAATCAGTGCTATACAAATGCACTGATTCCAATGTAAATGACACTGGCAGTGAAGGGGTTAACCAGGGGGTGGCATTGTAGGGGTTAAGTGTGTCCTAGGGGCGTGTTACTAACTGTGGGGGGCTGTGCTGTGTGTTAGTGAACACTGATCTCTGCTCCAATCACATGGAGCAGAGATCAGTGTCACTTGTTGCTAGGTGGAACGGGGAGATGCTGTTTACATCAGCATCTCTCCGTTCAGCCTCCCCGAGAGACGATCGCGGGTATCCCCGCGGCGATCGAGTCCCGCGATTGGACTCACAGGGGTCCCGACTGGAATGCACATGTGCCGCCGGCGGCGCGCACGCGATGGCGGGGTGGCAATTGCGTGCGCGCTTGCCACCCCGCCATCAGAGCAGAGAGACCATCAGTCACTGCTGTCTGCTCTGCCGGTCCAGGCATGTGAGTGAATCGCAACTTTATTGCTGCGATCTTCCCTAGACCGACCCTGTGATGTCGGTTTAATGGATTCATTAAACCACACCGCACTGAAGGCTCTGATTGAGAAACTTTGCCAATAAACCCATTCATCAGAGGTTGATCATTAGATTGACTTCCGTTGAGCAGAAGCGTCCACACATAGATCTCTGCTGAACTGGCTAAATTTTGATCTATCTACAGAATGACTCCTTTAGAGGTCATCCATAGATCCAGTTGTTGGAATGGGTGTTCTAGTGCTTAGCTTGTGAGACATGGACCAGGCTCAAGGGATACTGGAATTTAGTTTAGGTATGTATAATTGGGTAGGAAGGGAGAAGAGGTGTAAGGGAGATGTGTTTCATTGTCCTGAGGGAATATGGCAGCTTGTTGCCTTCCCCCTAGGAAGAGTTATAATCCCATATGGAGAAGTTCAATCCTTTAAAGTCCACATTTTTCAATGAGTTAGCGTGACTCAAAATGTGCTCTACCAAACGGTGGAGCAGAACGATAAAGGGTTAACAGTGAAATGGCACTCTAGAGGCAAGTGATGCTGAAAGAGTTGGTATGAGCACCAGACTCTGTTGCACCAATCCCGTGTGGGCATTTCTGTATTATTGAAGAACATGTTAGGAAGGTAGTGTGATCATGAAACTGATGAGGAATGTACCAAGATGGTGGGGGACTCCTTACTAAGAATTTGGGGAATCATTAGCTAGCTGTCCAGTGTGTCTACTGGGGTGTCTTGAGGTGATGGTTCTCACACATTCTTTGACTCTGCCAGGTGACTTGAATAAGTGTCTCTGTATCCATACGTGGCTGGAGGTTCAAGTGGAGGAATCATGTCCTCTGATGGGTAGGTTGACTTGAGGAACAGGAGGGTCCCCTGTGTCCATGCTAAGCAACCAGAGTCCAGTGTTCTATGAAGGGTTTCCAAACCCCTTCAGAACTGTGTTAAGAAGGAAGTTCTAATCAATACAATCTGAATTTTTAAAAAAAGAAGTATGTTTTGCCCTGATTGTGTTCTACAGACAATAACTCTTCTAATCAGAGAACACTTTTCCTTGTTAAATCTTTTTATTGAATTTCAAGAGAAAAAAAAATGGAAGTTTACAGGTAATAACGAGCATCATATCATAAGTATCGTAAATTAACAATATAGTTATAATCAGGTATTGATCACATAGATTAGGTGTTATAAGTGAAAGTATAAGTAACATAGAGATTGTATACTATAATATTATAAGTACTGAACTAAATTAGGAACAAACTATATGAGAGAATTAATGAAATATGCCTCCAGACCACCTGTCCACCCCAAATGGGTTCAAGCTGTGAACAGGTGGGGGCAGATATAATTAAAAAGGGAACACTTTTCAATCACTGAGCAAATGGAAAGAGTCCTCTGAAAGGGCACCTATGCTGAGCAAGCAACCTCCTGTATTCCATATGCAGCAGGGCAGCCGCTCAGCATTGGACCTATAAGCTAGAGGAGATCACCGTAGTAGTGTTGACTTCCAGCTTCTACGGGGTTCTCACAGACATGGTACATATATCTAAGCTGGACCAATGCAATGTGGAATTTTCCTTTTATCTGGCCAAACATTACAATTTGAGTGATCAAGCCTTCAATTCAATGTTGTTGTCAAAATGGCAAAGCAATCAAAGACATAGCATGATGAGTTTCGTTCAACCACAAGGAGAAGGGATTGAAATTGCTCCAAAGCAAGTAAACATCTGATTGCTCTCTAAAAAATTGCTGTCTTTTTTTTTTTTTTTCCCCCGTATGTAATTTGATTGTTTAATAAACTGTAATATAGCTGTTGGTTTCACTTCACAATCAACCAAATTCTAGTGGTTGATCATATTTGTGGGTGGTAGATTACTTTTCTATTTACCTTTCTTACTTCTCTACATTTTTGAAAGTTCCTTGCAATCGTATGTGAATTGTGTGTTGGATGAAAAGTGGTTGAAATTGACTGTAATTGCCACTTGCATGGCAAATTTTATTTCTACCTCTTTCTACCTAGAATGTCTCTTTAAAGCTAAACATATAAAACAATTCCCAGGCAATCTCAACCACTTTTAACCAGCTTTAGTCACAAATATGATCAAAAGTGGTTAAAAAAAAATAGAGGGTAACCTACCATGAATGAATGTAATTGAATGGCAAGCTTTGATCTTTTATTACAGTTTGACATAGATTCAACAGATTAAAAAATAATAATTGCAATCCACTAGAAAAATGTATCAAAAGCAGAAATCTCACGAACCAATCTGATAAAAAGTGATCACAATTTTACAATGTGTTCCCATAGGGGTTTTTTTTCAATGCAGTTGCCCAGAGTTCAATTAAAAATAGTGGATTATCTATTTGATTCATGGAAAATGGGGTTAAGGGGTCATTTGCACTTAAAGTGGAACTTTAACCAAGGCAACTTGATAAAAAAAAAACGTTCTTTGGCAAGAAACATGCATTCCACATTAATAATTATGCTACCAAAATTAGTGTGTGCTGTAAATTGCCTCCGGGATTGTTCCTTTATCTTTTTGCCAGAGGTTGCCATTTTGTTGAAGCCCAGAGCCCCCGAGCAACAAAAAATCTGTCTACAGATTGCCCTTTACAAGTTCAGCACAATGCCTAAAAATAGAGAGCAACTGAGCATGTGCAGAGCAGGGTGAGGCAGTGTATTACTGGATTTTAAACAGTATAGGCACTTATTTTAAACCCCCCTGGCGGTATTCCCAAGTCAGGCTCGGGATGGAAGTTTTACACCAAAAGCGGTAACCCCGAGCCAGACTCGGGACCGCATCGCTGTATGCAGGAGGAGGTTACTTACCTTCTCCCCTGGATCCAGCGATGTCCCCGCGCTGTACGAGTGGCTTATCCTCCGCTCGATTCATCATGGAGCTGATCTCCGTTCCCTGCGAGTGTTGCGACGCACGGGGACGGAGATCGGCGCCAAATTCAAAAAGTGAAACACACGCATTACATACAGTATAATGTAATCTTACAGATTACATTGCTGTATGTAATTATTTCACATCCCCTTTGTCCCTAGTGGTCTGCCCAGTGTCCTGCATGCAGTTTTATATTATAAATACTGTTCTTTATGCCTGGAAACTGGAGATTGTCCATAGCAACCAAAACTGTCCCTTTACATCAAAAATGATTTTATACCAGCTAGAAAACAGCGATAATAAATTGGAATCACTCGCAGAATTGAGGGATAGCGATTTGTGGGGAGATCCGTCATCAAATACTGAAAAGTAATGACAGTGACAATTCTGCAACTGAGCAAATTTCTGTGTTTTTGATTTGATTACATTATTGAATAATTTTTATTATTCTTATATTATTATTTGGTACAATTATTTATAGTTATTTATTATATTATAATTTATGATTTCATTTTTCAAACATTATCATACCCGGGATGTCTGCTAGACTCTGGTTTGGACAGATTTAAGAGAGTTATTCCTAAGCATTACAGGACTACAATATAAAACGCCAAATTTTCATGCAAAATAATTGTACCGCTTTTAGCACCTAAAATCCGAAATAATCATACCGCCAGGGAGGTTAACGACTTCCTGCCTGCCCGCCGTCAAATGATGGCTGAGCGGCATGGCTCTGGTTCTGGGAGGCTGTCATATGACGGTCTCCCAGAATGACTGCTCTCGCTCGCTCGCAGTCTGACACACTGCTACACTGATCTCGGTAAAGAGCTTCTGATGGAGGCCCTGTACCACGTGATCAGCCGTGTCCAATCACGGCTGATCATGATGTAAACAGGAAGAGCCATTGATCAGCTTTTCCTCACTCGCACCTGACATACACGAGTAGAGGAGAGCCGATCGGCTGCTCTCCTGACAGGGGGGGGGGGGGGGTCTGTGCTGATTGTTTATCAGTGCAGTTCCTCCTCAGATACCCATCCAGGACCACCAGGAAGCTGCCAGGACCACCAGGGGTGGCCACCACACTGGATCACCAGGTATGCCACCCTAGACCACCAGGAAAATTCCAATCAGTGCCCAGGCAGCTGCCAATCAGTGCCCATCCCCAATGCCTGCCAGTGCCATCAGTGATGCCAAACAGTGCCATCTATCAGTGCCTATCAGTGCCACGTATCAGTGCCGATCAGTGCCCATCAGTGCCACCCATAAGTACCCATCAGTGCAGCCTTTCAGTGCCCATCAGTGTCGTCTATCAGTGCCCACCAGTGCCACGCATGAGTGCCCATCAGTGTCACCTATCAATGCCCATCAGTGCTGCATATCAGTGCAACCCATCAGTGCCGCCTACCAGTGTCCATCAGTGCCGCCTATCAGTGTCCATCATCAGTGCTCATCAGTGCCACCTCATCGGTGCAGCCTTATCAGTGCCTCCTTTTTAGTGCCCATCAGTGAAGGAGAAAACATACTTATTTACAACATTTTATAACAGAAACAAAAGAAAAAAACGTTTTTTTTTTCACAATTTTTAGTCTTTTTTTTATTTGTTTAGCAAAAAATAAAAAAACGCAGAGGTGATCAAATACCACCAAAAGAAAGCTCTATTTGTGGAAATAAAATGATAAAAATTCTGTTTGGGTACAGTGTAGCATGACCGCGCAATTGTCATTTAAACAGCGACAGCACTGAAATCTGAAAATTGGCTTGGGCAGGAAGGGGGTGTAAGCGCCCTGGTATTGAGGTGGTTAATGTTTACATGGCTATACCCTCAAAAGGCCTGAAGCGATCTAGCTGAACTTTATTTTCTGACAAAAGTTCCACTTTAAGTGATCCGTTGCTGTGCATTAACATGTGTTGCGTTACGGCAGCGCATTCACTATGAATAGGCCGCCAACGTATTGCAATGGATAAAAAAAATGCACATGACCCTTGATTAGCAACGGGATACATCACAATGCAGGCATGTGGTGTTGTGGTGTGCTGCAGTGCATTATGCATTGCAGTCTACTATACAGTGCGTTGGGGGTGCCATTCACAATAGATAACGCAGCACATTGATTATGGCAATGCACATTAATGCACCAGCATAAATAAGCCCTGAAAGTCTAAACCAATAGCTTTGGCTGTAAGCTGATGAAAAAATACACATGGCCCCTTTTTTTAGCAATGGAACACACACATGTGGTGTGCTATGATGAGTTACGCACTATTGTACAGTTCATTGGGTGACATTAACATTTGATCACAGAGCTCTATGCAACGTGTGGTAATGCACATACATTGTACAAGTGTGAATGGGCCCTGAAGGTCTCAACCAATGGCTTGGGCTGTAAACTGATTAAAAAATGTTCATGACCCATTTTGTAGCAATGGGGGCCCCACAAGGCATGCATGTGGTGTTGTAGTGCTCTACGGGGTGCATTGCACACTGCCGTGCAGTGCCTTGGAGTGACATTTTCAATACATCGCACAGAACATGCATTACGGCAATACATGTTAACACCTACTCAATGCAAAATTGTGAATGGGCCCTGAAGGTCTTAACCAATGGCTTGGGCTGTAAACCGATCCTCTTGTTACTTGTATCAGTTATTCCAAAATTTTGTCTTATGCCCCGTACATACAGTCGGATTTTCTGATGGGAAATGTTGGATGTGAGCTTGTTGGCTGAAAGTCCAAATGTGCGTATGCTCCATCGAACATTTGTTGCCGTACTTTCCGGCAACAAATATTGACTAGCAGGTTCTCAATTTTTCTGCCAACAAAACGTTGTTGTTGGACTTTCCGATCGTGTGTCCTTCGCACAAAAGTTCACGCATGCTCGGAATCAAGTATGAACCAGAAGCGCTCGGTCTTGTAAAACTAGCGTTCGTAATGGAGATATCACATACATCTTGTACGTCACTATGTTCGTAATTGTTGGCCAACATTTGTGTGACCGTGTGTATGCAAGACAAGTTGGAGCCAACATCCTTCGCACAAAAATCCACGGTTTTGTTGTCGGAAAGTCCGATCGTGTGTACGGGGCATTCGTTTTTATGTATTAGCATATAGATGACTTGGGGTCTCTGATTGCACATCTCTGTGAGTGACCTATGTGAAGCGGGCAGTGGAGCCTTTGGTGTTGGTTCTGCAGTTATCCTGCGGCAGCTACCTGAGACATATTGTTTTGACAGTATTTGCTGTGAGCTATTTCTATATTACAAGTGGGATGCACTGTTCACCGATGCAAAACTGCATCAGGACTTACTATTGTACGCCTTAAGGGCCTAAAGACCCTGGTGCCCAACCTGCACCCTTGGGGCCCTCATAGGCAGTAGACTGTGTTTTCCTTATTTAGGTTCTTTTTTAGACCAGTTATATAAAAAATATATTCTCTGAACTGCATTCTAATCGTTAAATGGCTTGTTTTATTCCTTTCAGTCTTTCTTACGTTTTTTCTGTGCTGTCCATCTCATTATTCTATATACCGTATTTTTCGGACTATAAGGCGCACGTAAAAGCCTAAATTTTCTCCCAAAAACGACCGTGCGCCTTATAGTCCGGTGCGCCTTATATATGACCTGTTGACATCGCTGGAGTTCTTTGTTAACAGTATCTGTCATCTTGACGTAAACCTTCGGACTATAAGGCGCACGTAAAAGCCTAAATTTTCTCCCAAAATCGACCGTGCGCCTTATAGTCCGATGCGCTTTATATATATGGAAATATCCATTTTATCAGCCGGTCGTTGCTAGTGCGCCTTATAATCCGGTGCGCCTTATAGTCCGATGCGCCTTATATATGGAAATATCTATTTTATCAGCCGGTCGTTGCTAGTGCGCCTTATAATCCGGTGCGCCTTATAGTCCGAAAAATACGGTAAGTTTTATTTCGCTCTGATCTTTGATAGTAATCAGCAGAATAGCCCTGTGTTGAGCTCAGCAGGGGGTTTGTCATACGTCATCCACTTGGCACTTAAGGCTAAGTCCGCACTATGTGAGGCTGTGGGCAGGGCCATCTTTAATATCGATTGGACCCTGGGCAAAAAATGTCTTGGTCCCCCCCCATACAATTTCAATCTCCAGACATACAATAAATAGCAGCTAGACTTAAAATCAGTTTAATGTATCAGATCAAGCAGCGATTGTGATTGATTGCCAATGGTTACAGCATATCATTACTGTTTACTGACTGGTTGCTAGAGGTTATAGCTCACATTACGGCTCACTGATTAGTTGCTAGAGGTTACAGCAAATGATTTCTGCTTGTTAATTGGTTGCTAGAGATTACTGTACAGTAATACTGCTCACTGGTTGGTTACTAGCTAGATGTTACAGCACATCTCCTCACTGCAGGGGGGCATGATATACATATATATGCCGCCTTTATTTACATATCAATGCCGCCGGCCTTGGCTATTTACTTATGAATGACAGTTATTTACATGTAAACACAGGTCTGCAGGTGAGTCATGGGTACACAACAATAGGGCAGAGCTGGGCAGCATTCGTACCAGCATTTCACACTGAGATATCGGGACACATCACAGGACTAAAACTTCAAGGGACAAGGGAATTTAAACTGGGATAGTTGGCAAGTATGAGGCAGCAGCTTTGGGCCCCACAACAATGACAGGGCCCAGGGCAGCTGCCCCTTTTGCCCTGCCTTAAAGACGGCCCTGGCTGTGGGGCACACCAGGGGTTCGGTGAGTCCCAGTTCACTGTTTCAGGTCTGAATTAGGTCCGAATTTTTGGCTGAATTCGGAGCTGAAACCATACCTCCCAACATTTTGAGATGGGAATGAGGGACACCTACTAGCAAATGTATGTAGGCATAGGACATGCCCCCTGTTACACCCCCTTAAAGGAGAATTAACCAAAAAAAAGGTTAATTAAACCCACAAGTTTTTTTTTTCTTTTACCACTACTATTCCTTTATATTGGCTTTTAAAATTTACAAATGCAGAAATTTAGAAATTGGATGAAAGGTTTAGCACTGGGAAACACTTTTTGAAAGATAAAAAATGCATTTTATATACAACTATATAGATCAGACCAAAATGAGGGACAAATGAGGGACAAATGAGGGACAGAGGGACATTGTTCCAAATCATTGACAGTCCCTCGGAATCAGGGACAGTTGAGAGCTATGCTTAAACTGAGCCAGAGACACACAGGACTCTTCTGCTGTGCGCTCCGTGGCCACCCCGGAGCTGTGTAAACTGGCTCCATTGAGAGTCGGTCACTCTCTCCTGTTACACGAATTGGATGCGGTAAAATTCACATCCAATTCGCAATAGTGTGAACCCAGCATCAAAGAACATTTTGCACTCTCTCAGTGGATAAAAAGTGTTTTCTGATTTGTGAGAGGTCGAGAGGGGGGTAGTGACACCACATTCTCTATTTATTCCAATCAGAGAATGTTTTCTTTGATTGAGAAAATGCAAAACGATTGCAGAACAGCACCTGTGCTGAACGCTTGACCTCCTGTGTTCCCCATGCAGCAGAGCAGCCACTAGACATGGGATCCAGGAGCAAGTAGAGAGCACTGGAGTAGCATGGTCTACTAGAGCAGGGATCTCCAAACTGTTGCAGGACTACAAATCCCATGAGGCATTGTAAAACTGACATGCACAGACATGACTAGGCATGATAGGAATTGTAGTTCCTGAACAACTGGAGCAGTGGCAGTGTGTCCATAAGGGCGCACGGGTGCCACCCCTTCTCTCCTGCCACCCCTCTATCCCCAATAGATAGATTCATGCATTGCATGAATCTATCTATGGCCTCCACTACCACCCCCTATCCAGGCGTCCGGCCCCTTTTCAGGCGCTGGGTGCCTGCATTACAGTGGTGGTGGGGGGTGGTTTTGAACCACCTGATTAGAGCCATAGGCTCTAATATGCGTCAAAAAAGGTGACCTGCGAGCGCCAGCTGAGTTAGAAAAATCACAGGTAAGTACAGAAGGCGGGCTGGTGGGGGGGTACACTGGCAGCATTTGATATGGCACAATGGCTGCATTTGATGGGGCACAGTGGGAGCAATTGATGGGAACAGTGGCAGAAATTGATGGGCACTGTGGCTGCGTTTGATGGTACAGTAGTGGCAATTGATGGGCACAGTGACTGCATTTTTTGGGGCACAGTGGCTGCATTTTATGGGGCACAGTGGCTGCAATTGATGGTACAGTGAGGCTGCAATTGATGGGTTTTTTTTTTTAGAATTTTTCTGTTTTTTTGGCCCCCCCCGCCCACAAATTTTGAGCACCAGCTGCCACTGAACTGGAAGGCAATCATTTGGAGATCCCTATACTAGAGTGATACAGAGTTCCAGCTTCCAGAGGAATCCTACAGGTATGGTATATGCATAGTCACATTAGTCAAAGTTGGACTAATAACTGTAATGCCGCGTACACACAACCAGACTTTTCGAGGGACTAGGTCCGACGGACTTTTGGCGGAGTTCTGATGGAGTTCTGACGGACTTTCCGAATGAACAGACTTGGCCACACACAATCACACCAAAGTCCGACGGATTCGAACGTGATGACGTACGACCAGACAAGAATAAGGAAGTTCATAGCCAGTAGCCAATAGCTGCCCTAGCGTCGGAGTTCCGGTGGAAAAATTTAAAACATGTTCTATTTCTAAAGTCCGCCAGATTTATGGCAAGCAAAGGTCCGATGGAGCACACACAAGATCGAATTGTCCGACGGACTCGTTCCGTCGGACCTTTGCTGTCAAAAAGTCTGGTCATGTGTACGTGGCATAACTGTAAAAAATGCCATACCTGGAGTTTTTCTTTAATCCTGCATCCAAAGCCTGTTTCATCATTCCCTCTCTTCGGGGAATAGAGCTTGAGCACCCTTCCTAAATAACCTGTTGACACCCTTTGTGTTGGCTGGGCTCCCTAAAATTCCATCATGATGCCGTGACATTACCCACCATTGATTAATCCAGTCTACCTTTGCTGCTCCAGCTCCAAAAGTTTCTGGGTGATATTCCCATTGAAATGTCCTACTTTTATGCAAATACAGCAAAAATGCTGGGATGTGTGATTTACTCCGAACCTTAATGGGCTTCCAGGCATTATAGGGAGCCACTGACAAACTAGCCCACCACACACCCTTCACTCAGACCTCAAGTAGTAATAATCAGAATTTTGTAATTAGAATTTACAAAAACTATAGAGATAAGCGAGATTTGGGGCATGGTGTTGACTTCAAGTGACCAATTCTGAGAGTTTACATGGAGACTTTACTTGTATTTTAAATACATCAAGTACATTTTTTTTTAAAAAGTATTAAAAAGAATAAATTAAGAACCAATATAAACAACAACAACAAAAACAACCCTCATGCTCAAGCCTTTCTTTTTGCATCCCATTCTATTTATTTTTTCTGGCTTTAATTGTCTTCCCCCTAATTACTCTTCGATAATTTCGGCTCGTTCCTCAAACAGTGTATTAGAGTGATTAGGATCCGCATCTGATGCCTTTGATGTTCATTTATTGTTTCAACTTTTGCCATGTGCGTAGTTTTTTTCTTTTTTCTTCCAAACTGTTATTGTTTTTTGAGATTTAGTCAAAACGCTTGACGCACTCATTTGTGCTATGCGACTTATTATCTTTCACTGTTTATTACATGAATATCAATTATTTTACATCTTAATGCCAATGGATTTTACTTTTAATTACTGCAATCTGATTTTCAGTTTATTTAAATGCTGATTTATAATTTCAGTATCCCCTGATATCAATTTTATTCCAGCTTAGATCCCAGTGTAACTTAATTACTCGTAGTCTCGTTCTTTTGCAAGCTAATGCTAATTAAAACAGTTTTTATTACTGTAAGGTAGGGAACTAGAATTAACCAGTCCGTCACAGAAATTACAACGGAAGTTGTATATTTATGTGTATACTTGTGTTATCCTAGAATTACTAATGAGTGAAATGTAACAGCCCAACTCCATTTAGAATAAAAATTTAAAGAATTGCTTCCTACTACTCTTTAATAGTTCAAAAAAATGGGTCTTACTGCAATACTCACCCTATCTCGGACTATGTCCGCCAAAAACTCATCACTGTGATCCAAAGCTGGTCCTCTTCTGGACTAAATGATGCATAGTGCCATTCAACCCACTTCCTGTTAGCCAAGGTTGTCAAGGACCCAGCTCTTGGAGGTGCATCAATTATCTGCCCTGGGCTTAAAGGAGAATGCTCAATATGTGGTTCAGGATCTATCAAATGCTGGAGGAATGTTATGTGAAAGGACAGGAGACCCATGGAAAAACCCATGTATCTGTAACGCTACCCCTGCCGGGGAGTCTGATTGTTACTGGTTCTCCCCCAAACAGCACAGAGGCTACCGGCAACCCAATAAACAATTCATTCACTACAGATCCAATAAACAGTCTAGAGGTTGTCTTTTGTGATTTATTACTGGTAAACTTGAGAACAGGATGGGAATTTGGGCATAGGATACTGTAAAAAATCTCCACAATGGTCGGTGATCAGAGGACAGTCTTTCTAGTGGTAGTAATGGCTAATAGTGAACAGTCCAAGGTCCCACAGTTGATGGCCATGGGGCAAATCTTTGGGCACCTGGTTACCCTGCACCAGTGTTCTGCACACAGTCACATGGATCAACTAAGGGACACTACTCACACATCCCCAGGACAGTTGCCCCTCACAGCTTCCTATGGACCCATGGAAAAATGTGCTACCTCTGATGGGTCCCCTGCTTGTTACTGGTTCTCTCACAAACAGCACAGAGGCTACCGGCTGCCCAAGCAACAATTCATTCACTCCGGCTCCAATAAACAGTCTAGAAGTTGTATTGTTATGGTTTATTCCTGGTAAACTTGAGAACAGGATGGGGATTAGGGCATGGGATATTCTAAAACACTCTGAAATGATTGGGGATCAGAGGACAGTATTTTAGTAGTAGCTAATAGTTAACAGTTCAAGGCCCCATAGCTGAAGACCATAGGGCAAATCTTTGAGCACCTGGTTACCCTGCGCCAATAATCAGTAACCAGTGCAGCATCCAGCACACAGTCACAGGGATCAACTAAGGGTTACTACTCACATTTGCCCAGGACAGTTGCCTCCTCCCAGCTTCCCATAGACCCAAACCAGTGAGAGAGATGACTCCTCTTAGGACCAGATCCCTTGGGGTGTGGTTCTGCTGTCAGTACTGAGCAAAGAACTTCCCAGGCCTCCTAGAGCAGCTGTTCAGTCCATGGCAACAGCGGCCCTGCACCTCTGAAACCCTCCTGGGAAGATGGAACTCTGCTCTCCAGTATCTCCTGGGAAGAAGGAACTCTGCTCTCTTTTTTTTTTAGGCGGAACACCGCTTTAAGTCAGTGGCAGCAAAAGGGCCACAGTAGATCTTTTAAGGCAAAAGGAAGATCTCCTTTTTTGCCCCCGCCCCAACATAAATGACAAACATTTGTAAACAAACCAGTTCCCCCCCCCCCCCCATAGTAAATAGTACATCTGCCTGTGAAGTGATGTAACCAGAGCTGGGAGCTGGATATCCCAACCCACAGGAACGCACTCTTGCAATGGTGTATAAAAAGGCCTACAGAAGATTTCAAGGGTTTTAGAAACCTGTTGCATGGATGGAGACCAAGTTTTTGAGATGGGAATGAGGGACACCTATCAGCAAAAGTATGCAGGCATAGGACACACCCACTTGCCACACCCCCTTAAAGGAGAATTGTACAAAGGAACAAGATTGGTTGAACCCACAAATGCTTTTTTTACCATTACTATTCCTTTATATTGGTGTAGCGCTGGCTCCTGAAGAGCATGCACTATGTTTTTGAAATTTAAGGTTACACCTGAACTACAGTTTGGGTACAATTGCTCTAAATTTAGACCTCGGCATCAGTCTGACTGGACTATAGGATGTTCTGCCTGGCCATAGGGGGCACTGTCTCTTCTGGCAGGCATGGAACCACAGTCTGGTCGGGTGCTTTAAGGTTACATTCTCTCGGAGCCCGCCCAGTGGGAGTGTCACTCTTGCTGTGCTTTCTGGGAGAGGGTACTTAACCACTTTCAGACCGGACCATTTTGCTGGTAAATGACCAGAGGTCTTTTTACACTTTGGCACTGCGCTGCTTTAACTGGTAATTGCGCGGTCATGCAATGTTGTACCCAAACAAAATTTGCGTCCTTTTCTTCCCACAAATAGAGCTTTCTTTTGATGGTATTTGATTGCCTCTGCGATTTTTATTTTTTGCGATATAAACGTAAAAAGACCGCAAATTTTGAAAAAAAATGATATTTTCTACTTTTTGTTATTAGAAAAATCCAATAAACTCAATTTTAGTCATACATTTAGGCCAAAATGTATTCAGCCACATGTCTTTGGTAAAAAAAAAGTCAATAATTGTATATTTATTGGTTTGCGCAAAAGTTGTCACATCTACAAACTAAGGTACGTTTTCTGGAATTTACGCAGCTTTTAGTTTACGACTGCCTATCTCATTTCTTGAGGTGCTAAAATGGCAGGGCAGTACAAAACCCCCCCAAATGACCCCATTTTGGAAAGTAGACCCCCTAAGGAAATTGATAAGAGGCATGTTGAGCCCATTGAATATTTTATTTTTTTGCCTCAAGCGATTGAATAATGACAAAAAAAAAATTTTTTTTTTTTTTTACACAAAGTTGTCACTAAATGATATATTGCTCACACATGCTATGGGCGTATGTGAAATGACACCCCAAAATAAATTCTGCTGCTTCTCCTGAGTACGGGGATACCACATATGTGGGACTTTTTGGGAGCCTAGCCGCGTACGGGGCCCCGAAAACCAAGCACCGCCTTCAGGCTTTCTAAGGGCGTACATTTTTGAGTTCACTTCTCACTACCTATTACAGTTTTGAAGGCCATAAAATGCCAAGATGGCACAAAACCCCCACAAATGACCCCATTTTAGAAAGTAGACACCCCAAGCTATTTGCTGAGAGGCATGTTGAGTTCATGGAATATTTTATATTTTGCCACAAGTTGCGGGAAAATTACAAACTTTTTTTTTTTTTTTTTTTTTTTCACAAAGTTGTCACTAAATGATATATTGCTCACACATGCCATGGGCATATGTGAAATGACACCCCAAAATAAATTCTGCTGCTTCTCCTGAGTACGGGGATACCACATATGTGGGACTTTTTGGGAGCCTAGCCGCGTACGGGGCCCCGAAAACCAAGCACCGCCTTCAGGCTTTCTAAGGGCGTAAATTTTTGAGTTCACTTCTCACTACCTATTACAGTTTTGAAGGCCATAAAATGCCAAGATGGCACAAAACCCCCACAAATGACCCCATTTTAGAAAGTAGACACCCCAAGCTATTTGCTGAGAGGCATGTTGAGTCCATGGAATATTTTATATTTTGCCACAAGTTGCGGGAAAATTACAAACTTTTTTTTTTTTTTTTTTTTTTCACAAAGTTGTCACTAAATGATATATTGCTCACGCATGCCATGGGCATATGTGAAATGACACCCCAAAATAAATTCTGCTGCTTCTCCTGAGTACGGGGATACCACATATGTGGGACTTTTTGGGAGCCTAGCCGCGTACGGGGCCCCGAAAACCAAGCACCGCCTTCAGGCTTTCTAAGGGCGTTACAGTTTTGAAGGCCATAAAATGCCAAGATGGCACAAACCCCCCCCAAATGACCCCATTTTGGAAAGTAGACACCCCTAAATTTAGGGGTACACTAGTGAGACTAGGTAATAAATGGCGGGTGCCCTGAAACTATAAAAAAAATAACTAACCAATCAGCGTCACCTGTAACAGTTATATGGTGATCACTGGTGAAAGGGTTAACTAGGGGGCAATCAGGGGGCTTTATGCGGTAGTATATGGGGGTCCCTGGCGCTATAAAAAGCTGCGGCGAACCTAAATACCTACCTGCCTAACTAGCGTCACCTGTGACACTAATACAGCGATCAGAAAAACGATCGCTTATTAGGCTGGGTTCACACTGGAGCGATGCGGGAACGCCACGAATGCGCGGCGGGTTCCCGCATCGCATGCCTCCCGGCGGCAGTTCACACTGCCCTATGCGAACTGCTGGGAGTGTCAGTGAAATGTTACTGACACCCCCAGATCAGTTCGCATATCGCAGTGCGATCTGCAAACTCGGATCGCATGGTGTGAACACCCATGCGATCCGATTCTGCTGCGGGCCAAAAAAAGGGTCCCGTGCGAATTTGCGGCGGGTGCGGCGGGTGTGGCGGGTGCGGCGAATGGCTGAACTCGAATCGCACAGAGATCGGATGTGATTTGCACTGCAGTGCGGTGCGAATCACATCCGTTCTCAAACCGCTGCAATGTGAACCCAGCCTTAGTGACACTGGCGACGGGGGGTGATCACGGGGTTAAACCTTTATTGGGGGGGTTAGGGGGGTACCTTAGAACTAAAGGGGGCTAACCCTAACTGCCCTAACAGTTATTAGTCACAAATGACACCCGCCGGGTGATCAGGGGGTTAAACCTTTATTAGGTAATAAATGGCGGGTGCCCTGAAACTATAAAAAAATAACTAACCAACCAGCGTCACCTGTAACAGTTATATGGTGATCACAGGTGAAAGGGTTAACTAGGGGGCAATCAGGGGGCTTTATGCGGTAGTATATGGGGGTCCCTGGCGCTATAAAAAGCTGCGGCGAACCTAAATACCTACCTGCCTAACTAGCGTCACCTGTGACACTAATACGGCGATCAGAAAAATGATCGCTTATTAGGCTGGGTTCACACTGGAGCGATGCGGAAACGCCACGAATGCGCGGCGGGTTCCCGCATCGCATGCCTCCCGGCGGCAGTTCACACTGCCCTATGCGAACTGCTGGGAGTGTCAGTGAAATGTTACTGACACCCCCAGATCAGTTCGCATATCGCAGTGCGATCTGCAAACTCGGATCGCATGGTGTGAACACCCATGCGATCCGATTCTGCTGCGGGCCAAAAAAAGGGTCCCGTGCGAATTTGCGGCGGGTGCGGCGGGTGTGGCGGGTGCGGCGGGTGCGGCGAATGGCTGAACTCAAATCGCACAGAGATCGGATGTGATTTGCACTGCAGTGCGGTGCGAATCACATTCGTTCTCATAAACCGCTGCAATGTGAACCCAGCCTTAGTGACACTGGCGACGGGGGGTGATCACGGGGTTAAACCTTTATTGGGGGGGTTAGGGGGGTACATTAGAACTAAAGGGGGCTAACTCTAACTGCCCTAACAGTTATTACAGTCACAAATGACACCAATGCAAAAAAAAAAAAAAAAAAAAAAAAAAATGACATTGGTGTCACTGTGACTGGGGGGCAGGGGTAATTGGGGGGGTGATCGGGGGGTAAAGGGGGGGTGTGAGTGTGCCTGGCATGTTCTACTGTGTGTGGGATGTGTTGGTGCAACTTACTGATCCGCTCTCCTCCGTGTCGGAACGAAAAATACCGACACGGAGGAGAGAATACATCACTTCCTCTCCTGTGTTTACATTACAGGAGAGGAAGTGATGTCACCGGGGATTTCTATTCGTCGGGAGCGATCGCGAGGGGGTGGCCATGAATGAATGGCCGTCCCCTCGTCCGGGATCGCTCCCGTACGAATACCGACCGCCGCAGGCACCGGGCGGGGGCCCGATCGGGCCCCCGACCCGCGGGAGGCAAGGGACGTACATGTATGTCCTTATGCCTGCCCGTGCCATTGTACCGACGTACATCGGCGTGCGGCGGTCGGCAACTGGTTAAGATGCGGACGTCACGTGGTTCTGGTCCAGAAGTATGTTCTGACTCCATGGTCCTGGTCCTCCTAAACAGCTCCCAGGAAGGCTATTGCCTGGGGTGCGGATCCACCCAACTTATTGTCTCGGGGCTGGCTAGCCCGAGGCAAGGAAAATAAAGAGAGGATTCTGAGGTGTTTGGGTGCCGTCTCCGGTCTGAGAGAGGCCCAGTAACTTCATAGCTGTCCAAGGGAGGACTCTTCAGAAGAAGGCCACGTATGGGTTGGCTTCTTAGCAAGAGCCTGGAGGGGCTGAAGTACCTAAGTGAATCCGGTCTCGTGGGTATCACCAAGCTGGCTGAAAGATCCAGGTATCACACGAGTGTTCTACAAGTTTAGTTTCCTGCATTTTCTACAACAACATCTGTGGCAGAGACTTGTTCCTGAGTGAAGCACCTTGTTGGTTGCTAGGCCTTGTGAGAGAGGGACTGTCCAACTTGAGTGAACATCCAGTTGTGAATGGATATTCTCTGGATGCAGTCAAAGTAAGCAAGTCCTTCATTATTGACTTTGACACTAAGAGTACCCGAACTTCCTCCCTAACTCTCTGATCCTATTTTAAGAGACTGTTCGTTGTCTACGTTTTTTCAAATAAAAATCCTTTTATGCGGATCTGTCGTTAGTCTCTTAAGTTACTGGGTCATCTACCACAGGAAACCCCTAGATGTAAATCGAGGAGAAGAAGTAAACGGTAAGCCCAATCAAACCAGAAGCTCCTTCGGGGGTCAGTGCTTCATTGGCTTCTGGAATTTACAAATATAGCCATTTAGAAATCAGATGAAAGGTTTAGCACTGGAAAATGCTTTTTGATAGATAAAAAGTACATTTTATATACACATATATAGATCAGACCAAAATGAGGGACAAATGAGGAGGAATGAGGGACATTCCTCCAAATCAGGGACAGTCCCTTTAGAATCAGGGACAGTTAGGAGCTATGTTGGAGATGAACCAAGTATTGGGCCTAGGTGCGAAACAGCAGGCTGATCCTGCAGAGGTGCAATACAAACAGCTGCAGACGTTGATACAGGTTAGTTCTGAAGTGACAGTAACCAAAGCCTTAAGCGGCGTACACACGACCGGACTTTCCAACAGTCCGATCCTGTGTGGGATAGTTTGATTGTTTTTCTTTAAAAAAAAATCAGACGGACCTAGAAATAGAACATGTTTCAATCTGTCCAATGGACTCAATTCCTATCAGGAAAAACGTTATGCCCTGTACAAACAGTCGGACAGAAAATGTGTGATTGGATCTTGTTGTTGGAAATTCTGATCGTGTGTGGGCTCCATCTGACTTTTTCTGTCGGAATTTCCGACACACAAAGTTTGAGAGCTGGATCTAAAATTTTCCGACAACAAAATCCGATCGTTTAAATTCCGATCGTGTGTAGACAATTCCGACGGACAAAGTGCCATGCATGCTCAGAATAAATTAAGAAGACGAAAGATATTGGCTACTGGCCCGTTTATAGTCCCGTCATATGCGTTCTTCTTCACTGCGTTCTGAACAATCTGATTTTCCGACAACTTTGTTCGACCCTGTGTATACAAGACAAGTTTGGGCCAAAATCCGTCAGAAAAAATCAGAAGGATTTTGTTGTCGGAATGTCCGACCGTGAGTACAGGGCATTAGTCTGTATGCTAGTTCGTTGGACCAAATACGACGCAAGGGCAGCTATTGGCTACTGGCTATTGAACTTCATTTTCTAGTCCTGTCTTACGTCATCGCATTCTAAATGAACTGACTTTCGAACGGACTTTGGTCCGTTCGTGTGTGGGCAAGTGCGTTTGTATGGAAGGGCCGTCATAACTCCATCGAAAAATGTCCGTCGGGAACACCGTCAGACCTTTTCTGCCGGAAAGTCCGGTTGTGTGTACGCGGCATAAGATGTGGTTGGCTTCACTGGTGTATTTAGTAAGACTCTTCGGAGGAGACTGATTAAAAAAAAGCACAAATAAAAAAATAAAAAAAAAGAACAGCGTATCCAAGGTTAGCACATAAATGTGCAGATCCAGGTCCTTTCCTCGTTTTCTGTGTTTTGTCATTTTATTCCGTTGCCGTGTTCCCGGAGTTCCCCCAGCAAGCCTTCTGCCGGTTGCCAGGCAACTGGGCCTCTTTCTGCTACACGTGCAAAACCTATCATGCTTTTCACTACTTAATATTATTCTTTTTATGTCTAAAATTAGACATCAGATGAGACCGTAAGTGTTTTTTTTTTTATTTTATTTTTTTCTACTAAGCTCTCTGTGCGAGCTCATTTTTTTTTTTTTTATTTAAATGGGACCCTTTACCAGTCATATGAGTTCATAGAAAACCAATCGCCAATTAGGGCTCATAGAGACAGCTGTATCTGGGCATATAGCATAGAGGTCAATCACTGTACCCGGCTATACCCTTGTTTATACAAGTGCTTGCATGAACATGTGTACGGTGCTCAGCATAAATGTGTACACACCCAACTAGATTTGTCAGAAAACCTTTACTTTCCTTTCAGAATCGACTAAAATGATCATTTTGCTTATTTTTCATTATCTACACTGTCACTTTTATTTTATTTTTAATTAATTCATGTTTTTTAATTGATGTTTGTATTAATTCTTTGTGGGTTTTCATGGATCTTTACATTTAATTAGTAATTTTTAGGATTTGGGAAATAAACTCAGCAATTTTTTTCTGTTTTTATGTTGTTATTTGTGTATATATTAAATTTTTTTGGGCTGCAGCTATTTATGCATATATATATATATATATATATATATATATATATATTTGTTTATTTCAATCACTAAGTAGCGTGGTAATTCTTTTTTGTTTCCTATATTGTTTATACAAGTGCTTGCATGCACATGTGTACAGTGCTCAGCATAAATGTGTACACACCCAACAGGTTTGTCAGAAAACCTTTACTTTCCTTTCAGAATCAACATTTTCTATGGGATACTATACTACAAAATGCTCTCACAAATGTGGGCCATTGATTGCAGCCAAGGTTTGTTCATTTGCACATGCGAAAAACGTATTTTTCCTAACAAATTCATTCAAGATCATGTTGCAAAAAATGAATACACCCCAATGAAAGTCTTAGGAGCAAAGCTAAATTTTAGACAACAAAATCCTAATTAACAAAAATTCAACTACAGATGAGTCTAATTACCATATTTATCGGCGTATAACACACATCCCAAGTTTAGGAGGGAAGTTTAAGGAAAAAACTTTTAGGAGGGAAGTTTAAGAAAAAAAAAAACGTACATCTTCATCCTTGCCCAGTGTCCATCCGCAGCCTTGCCCATTGTCCATCTGTAGTCTTGCCCAGCGTCCATCTGCAGCCTTGCCCATTGTCCATCTGTAGTCTTGCCCAGCGTCCATCTGCAGCCTTGCCCAGTGTCCATCTGTAGTCTTGCCCAGCGTCCATCTGCAGCCTTGCCCAGTGTCCATCTGTAGTCTTGCCCAGCGTCCATCTGCAGCCTTGCCCAGTGTCCATCTGTAGCCTTGCCCAGTGTCCATCTGTAATCTTGCCCAGTGTCCATCTGCAGCCTTGCCCATTGTCCATCTGTAGTCTTGCCCAGCGTCCATCTGCAGCCTTGCCCAGTGTCCATCTGTAGCCTTGCCCAGTGTCCATCTGTAGCCTTGCCCAGTGTACATCTGTAACCTTGCCCTGTGTCCATCTGCAGCCTTGCCCAATATCCATCTACAGCCTTACCCAAAATTGCAGCATTATCGTTTTTTAAATTATTGCGCTGCCGAGATTCGGCTCGTCTCGCAGTCCCGCCTTTTGGCCCAGCTCCTATGATGGACACATCACCGGTCCAATGGCGGGACATAAAGGCTAGGAGCGGGACTGCAAGCCGAGCCAAGCCAATTAGACAGTACGCTAGGCTCGGCCTTTTTAGGCGGTGCTCGCTCATCCTCTTCTTCAGCAGGGATCGACGTATAACACGCACCCACGATTTCCCCTGATTATAAAGGGAAAAAAGTGTGCGTTATATGCCGATAAATACGGTATTCATTAACCACATACCGACCAGCGCACGACGATGTATGTCGGCACAATAGCACGGCTGGGCAAATGGACATACAGGTACATTCCCTTAAAATTGCGGCATTGCCTCGAGCTCCGTGTCCATGCCCGCGGGTCCTGCGGACTTGATGTCCGCCAGGGGCTAGGGTTGTCACATCATCCCTTTAATCCAGGACACATATGAATTACACAGGTTCTGAGGCAGATTTATTGCAGATAAGGCACCAAGTGAGTTTAATTACCACCTTAATCAGCCACAGAACCCGTGTAATTAATTAACCTGCTCTCAATCTTTTGCTGGCAGAAATTCGGCCAGCAAAATTCCGATGGAGCATACACACGGTCACATTTTCCGATGAAAAGCTCTCATCTGCCTTTTGCTGGCCAAAATTCTGACCGTGTGTACACGGCATAAAAGAGGTCGGTCTTGAAGAATGGAAAAAAGATAGCTGTTGCAATATGTCGCCAACTTGCTAATTTGTTGTTGTGGGGTGTGTTCATTTTTTCCACCACTAATTTGAGTAAAACTGAAGATATTGTAATCTAAATTATAATCTTAACCATACTTTTATGTAATTAGCTAAAGAAATGTTCTATAAAACTCAGTTTTGTCAAAATGTTGGAAATAGTTTTTGTGTTTAATGAGATATTGATTAAAATTGGACTTTTCAAAAGGGGTGTACTCAATTATGCAGAGCACTGTATGCATGCGGTGGACAATTTTTGCCACAGATAGTCTGTGTCGAGGGTAGTAGCCCCATAAACATACTCAAGTTATGCAAGTGCATGTGTACATGTGCATATAGCCGGGTACAGCCACTGACTTGCGTACATCGACTGATGTAACCATGCCCTGCCAGCACTACTTGTGTGAACACGCTTTTGCATATGGATGTAAAATTCTGGTCACAGACAATTTGAGTCCAGGACAATAGTCCTATATGTATGCTCGTCTACCTGCATATGCATATAGCCGGTAAAGGTACCCATATATATGCAAGTATTTGCGTAAACATGCATAAGAGCCTACAATTCTGGCCAAAGACAATTTGAGTCCAAGGTAGTAGTCCCATAGGAATACTTTACTTCTAAAGTGATATAACCATGCATCGGCAGAGCCGAGAGTTTGGAAAGCTTGTGGGAATGTACTCTTGCAATGGTCTAGAAAAGGCCAGTGTCCAAAGCCCCCAACTAGGGTGTATCTGGACATATAGCATAAATTCCAGCATATTTTTCTACCAAGGAGCCCACAGGTGCTTTATACAAGTGCATATAGAGTTCAATAGCTGTATGTGGATATACTCGTGTATGTGCAAGTAATTGTGTAGCATACATATGCAAATGGACATACTATTCTGGCCGCAGACAGTCTGTGTCCAAGGTAGGAGTCTCATATGCATATGCATGTTATGCAAATACCTGTGTATGCACACATATAGCCTTGCATAGCCATCAAATTCCATGGCCCGGTATAGCTACCCATGCATATGCAAGCACTGCATATGAATAAGGGTGTACAATTCTGGTCAAAGACAATTTAAGTCCAGGGCAGTAGTCCCATGTTGATACTCATGTGATGCAGGTACTTGCATATACACATATAGCCGCATAAAGCCATCACATTCCAAAGTGATTTAACCATCCCCCGGCAGAGCTGAAAGTTGGAAAACCTGTGTGAATGCACTCTTGCAATGGTCTAGAAAAGATCACTGCCCACAGTAACCAGTTACGGCAGCCAATAGAGGTCAATGGCTGTATGCGGATATACTCATGAATATGCAAGTCCTTGTGTAGCATGCATATGCATATGGGAAAACAACAATGGCAACACAGACAGGATGCCTTCAATGTAGTAGCCCTATATGCATAATCATATGTGTCCTGAGTCCCCACTGCTGCACAGCCAGTCACACAGCAGGCCCCATAAATATTAATGGCAGCTCCTCCTAACCACTGCCCTCTAATTCTAAAAGGTTCTCCAACCTTCCAGACACCAGGGGGAGGCACCAAAGAGCTGCCAGGTGTCATTTAGCCCTAGCCTATAGTAGCCCTGATCCAATTCAGTGACTCAAGTTATTCCTGGCTAGAAATATGCTTTTTCCTATTCTCACACTAGTAGCACACACTAGAGGGGTGCTACATATTACACAAAGACTTGCATTTACACGCATATAGCCACGCACAGGCATTAACTTCTAGAGTTATGTAGCCATGCCCCTGCAGAGCTGGGAGCTGGAAATCCTATGGGAATGTACCCTTGCAATGGTCTAGAAATTACCATTGCCTACAGCTCCCAATTAGGACTCATGCAGACAGCTGTATCAGGATGTATAGTGTAAACTCCAGAGAATTTCCCCACCAAAGGAGCCCACAGGTGCTGCGTACAGCTACATATAGAGGTCAATGGCTGTACATGACAAGGAGCCCACAGGTGCCGTGTACAGCTACATATAGAGGTCAATGGCTGTACGTGACAAGGAGCCCACAGGTGCTGCGTACAGCTACATATAGAGATCAATGGCTGTACATGACAAGGAGCCCACAGGTTCCATGTACAGCTACATATAGAGATCAATGGCTGTACATGACAAGGAGCCCACAGGTACCATGTACAGCTACATATAGAGATCAATGGCTGTACATGACAAGGAGCCCACAGGTGCTGCGTACAGCTACATATAGAGATCAATGGCTGTACATGACAAGGAGCGCACAGGTGCTGCGTACAGCTACATATAGAGGTCAATGGGTGTACATGATGAGGAGCCCACAGGTGCCATGTACAGCTACATATAGAGATCAATGGCTGTACATGACAAGGAGCCCACAGGTGCCATGTACAGCTACATATAGAGATCAATGGCTGTACATGACAAGGAGCCCACAGGTGCTGTGTACAGCTACATATAGAGATCAATGGCTGTACATGACAAGGAGCCCACAGGTGCTGCGTACAGCTACATATAGAGATCAATGGATGTACATGACAAGGAGCCCACAGGTGCTGTGTACAGCTACATATAGAGGTCAATGGCTGTACATGACAAGGAGAGCACAGGTGCTGCGTACAGCTACATATAGAGGTCAATGGCTGTACATGACGAGGAGCGCACAGGTGCTGCGTACAGCTACATATAGAGATCAATGGATGTACATGACAAGGAGCCCACAGGTGCTGTGTACAGCTACATATAGAGGTCAATGGCTGTACATGACAAGGAGAGCACAGGTGCTGCGTACAGCTACATATAGAGGTCACTGGCTGTACATGACGAGGAGCGCACAGGTGCTGCGTACAGCTACATATAGAGGTCAATGGCTGTACATGACAAGGAGCCCACAGGTGCTGTGTACAGCTACATATAGAGGTCAATGGCTGTACATGACAAGGAGCGCACAGGTGCTGTGTACAGCCGCCTCTAGGGAGCTTGTGGGCTCCCTGGCAGGGAAATATGTTCAAATTTTACGCTATAATGAAATCAGTTTCAGAACAGTAGAGGAACCTGTGCAACTGTGGAAACCCCAGAGTTCAGTTTTAAGAATTAGAGCAAAAATATGACCCTTTATTGACTAGGGTTACTCTTTAGGGAAAATCAGGTATGTAGGCCACCGACAGAACCAATGACAAAGGGATTGTTTTCATATAGTTAGTGGCTATTGTGATTGCTTGAACAGATCTTTTTTTGTAAACTGCATTGTTACAATATTGTTAGTGTAACTTCCCTGGAATTTTTTATTCTTAACCATAAATCTCTGAGAACTAATTCCAAAACGTCACCCTTTTGACTTTTTGTGGATACATGCCTCATCGGCTTCCAGGATGCCTGCTGGCTCTGAAATTCTATACTGCTGCACCAGGCCAAAACATCACTCTGAGTTTTACTGCTATGTAATGTTTCTTGGTTTGGCTCAAGCTGCTTCTAATAGTCACCCATGTCTGGGAGTCTGTAAAAGAATAGGAGCATTTTGTCTCTGGTTATAGTTCAGAAAATATGTCTTCTATATTCTGCTAGATATCTAATAAATAGAGGCTTCCACTTCATTCAGGAAGTCAATTCATGATAATTGTTCTCAGCCATCCCTATACTGTCTTCACAACTTCCCCACCCCCCGAAGAGGCAATCGTTAATGGCTTTGCCCAGTTTGAAGCCTGATAACAAATAAATAGGGGCTTCCATTTCCTGCAAAAAATTCAGTCCATGACCATCCCTCTCAGCTATCCCTATCTTGGGAATGTCATTAGAATGTTGCCACTCCCTAATAGGCAGTGGGTCTTTCTTTCTTTTTGCCCGCTTTGAGGCTTCATAACTAATAAATGGAGGCTTCCATTTCATTAAAAAAAGTAAATCCATGACCGTTTATCTCAATTATCCCTATCTTGTCTTCATAGTTTTCCCACCTCCAAAGAGGCGATGGGTGAAGCTTTGCCCAGTTTGAGGCTTGATAGATAATAAATAGGGGCTTTCACTTCATTTAACAAATCAGTCCATGGCCATTTCTTTAAGCTATCCTCATCTTGGGAAAGTCTTTACATTTGTCCCACCCCCAAAGAGGTAGAGGGTGCGGCTTTGACCAATTTAAAGACAATAACAAAAGAAGGGCGCACCAACCTAGCACATTATCAACATAGATTTTATTCCAAATAAAAACAACAATGGTTGTACTCACATACAAATGTAGTATAAAGGTATAACTCAAAGCATCACTTTGGCTCTGAAGAAGAGGGCTCTCGCTCCAAAACATGTTAGCCAGTCCTAACACCACTCAGTCTACCGGCAGTACCTGACCTGAGAGTAACTGCTCGCAACAGCTTGCCCTGTTTTATGCCTTTATACTACATTTGTATGTGAATACAACCATGACATTTGTAAGGACTTAAGCCCCCCATAAATGCATATCCATAACCTCCCACCCATGACAGGCACCCACCTCCAAAACCTGATCCCCACCTTTTACAAACCACGGACAAGGTATGGAGTAAATGGCCAAGCGGCCTTAATTTATTAACAAAAATATATATTTTAATAAAATACCATAAATAACTTTCAATTGTAAACATTCCCAGCCTTTAAACGGGTCATGGGTACCAGCATAACAACACACTGGTCACTGCTAATGACTTCCCACTTTTGACCTCTTGACCTCCAGACGGAATCCCCTGTCTCGGAGGCTATACCCAAACCATCGCAGTGACCTACCCCTTTTTAACCCTTCTAGGTTAACAACTCTTAACCTGAAAGTACATTAACCACCCCCATCCCATGGATGGGTACAACAGTCTTTTCTACCTGAAACCTCCCCTTTCCTACTCAAAAATCCCCAAGCGCCGCCGGCAGCCCATCCCTATAACCCCCAACCTAACACACATCCTCAGGCCCACTATTTGAGCGCAGGAGAATTGCTTTGAGATTATTGTTTGCCCAATGTGAGGCTTGCTAAAGGCTGCAGTTCCAGATGATGAATCTTACTGCAGAAACACTGCTGATAGGTAGGTAGAGACAGTGCTGTCTTAGCCCTTGTACACACGGTTGGACATTCCGACGGAAAATGTCCAATCGGACCGTGTTGTCAGATAATCGGACCATGTGTGGGCTCCATCGGACTGTTTCCATCGGAATATCCGACCGACAAAGTTTTAGAGCTGGGCTATAAAATTTTCCAACAACATGATTTGTAGAGAATTCCGATCGGACAAAGTGCCACACATGCTCAGTTCAAATTCCTAGACCAAAGCTATTGGCTACTAGCCTGAACGTAGTCCCGTCATAACAAAATAACGTCATCACGTTCTGAACGATCGGATTTTCCGACAACTTTGTCCGACCGTGTGTATGCAACACCAGTTTCGGACAAAATCCAACGGATTTGGTTGTTTGAATGTCCGACCGTGTGTACAAGGGCTTACAGGATAACTAAAATACTTAATTAAAGCCTCTCTAAACCAGAAAAACAACAAAATGTAATATATTGCAGCATGCAAGCCCCGATGGACTTTTGAATTACTTGTCAACCATTGAACAAAGTGATATGTGCTGCTGGTTGTACAGTGTCTGACGTGGTGAAAACAGAGCTTAGAATTTCAACACATTGAATTTGAAATATGGTGCCTTCAAGGAAAACCACTGCTTGGCTTTAATCTTTCTCACTAATGGTTTAACGTGGTTGTAAACCATTTACAACCACTTTAAACTACAGGCAAGACTATAATTAGGTTTGCCTGTAGCTGCACTGGATATCTCCTAAACCTGCACGGTTTAATTGCATGTGCCGACGTCTGTATTTGCATGTGCCGATGTCATGCGGCACATGCACACTTAAGCCATCTGAAGCAATGGCAGTTTGTGCCGTTGCTTCAGTTGTACTGCACCGTTCGCAGCGGCTCTCGTGCACATGCGCGGTAGTGACATCATTGCGGCTCAGGCCAATCAGAGCGCCGGAGCCGTGATACCCGGAAGCAAGCCTCGGGTGACATGTCGTTGGCCTGAGAGGGAGACAAGGACGGCTGAGGGGGATTCGTTCTTGGGTAAGTAAATCATAATGAGCTAGTATGCATACTAGCTCATTATGCCTTTATCTTGCATGGTGTGTTTTTATTTTTATTTTTACAGGAGGGTTTACTTCCTCTTTAACTTTCAGGGCAAGCTTTTGGGGGTTAACCTCCTTCTAAAGTCCAAGCAGTGAACCCCGAATGCTTGCCTTGAAAATGTATCTGTTAGCGCAAATTGCAATATAAAAAGTATCATAGACAGTACTCAACTGCATTCTTGCCAGTGCACTAATACAGCTACAATTACAGTGCCTTGCAAAAGTATTCACCCCCCTTGGCTTTTTACCTCTTTTGTTACATTACAGCCTTTAATTCAATGTTTTTTTAATCAGAATTATATGTGATGGATCAGAACACAATAGTCTAAGTTGGTGAAGTAAAATTTGAAAAATATATACATAAAACTATTTTTAGAAATAAAAAACTGATAATTGGCATGTGCGTATATATTCACCCCCTTTGTTATGAAGCCCATAAAAAGCTCTGGTGCAAACAATTACCTTCAGAAGTCACATAATTAGTGAAATGATGTCCACCTGTGTGCAATCCAAGTGTCACATGATCTGTCATTATATATACACACCTTTTTGAAAGGCCCCAGAGGCTGCAACACCTAAGCAAGAGGCACCACTAAACAAACATGAAGACCAATGAACATTCCAAGGAACTTTCCAAACAAGTAAGGGACAATGTTGTTGAGAAGTACAAGTCAGGGTTAGGTTATACAAAAATATCCAAATCTTTGATGATCCCTAGGAGAACCATCCAATCTATCATAACCAAATGGAAAGAACATGGCACAATGGCAAACCTGCCAAGAGATAGTCCAACACCAAAACTCATGGACCAGGCAAGGAGGGCATTAATCAGAGAGGCAACACAGAGACCTAAGGTAACCTTGGAGGAGCTACAGAGTTCCACAGCAGAGACTGGAGTATGTGTACATAGGACATCAATAAGCCGTACGCTCCATAGAGTTCAGCTTCATGGCAGAGTGGCCAGAAGAAAGACATTACTTTCAGCAAAAAACTAAATCTCATGTTTTGAGTTTGTGAAAAGGCATGCGGGAGACTCCCAAAATGTATGGAGGAAGGTGCTCTGGTCTGATGAGACTAAAATTGAACTTTTTGGCCATCAAAGAAAACGCTATGTCTGGCGCAAACCCAACACATCACATCACCCAAAGAACACCATCTCCACAGTGAAACATGGTGGTGGCATCATCTTGTTGTGAGGATTGTTTTTCAGCAATCGGGACTGGGAAACAGGTCAGAGTTGAGGGAAAGATGGATGGTGCTAAATACGGGGATATTCTTGAGCATAACATGTACCACTCTGTCTGATTTGAGGCTAGGATGGAGGTTCACTTTCCAGCAGGACAATGACCCCAAACACACTGCTAAAGCAACACTTCAGTGGTTTAAGGGGAAACATGAAAATGTGTTGGAATAGCTTAGTCAAAGCCCAGACCTCAATCCAATAGAAAATCTGTGATCAGACTTAAAGATTGCTGTTCACACACACAAACCATCCAACTTGAAGTCACTGGATCTGTTTTGCAAGGATGAATTGGCAAAAATCCCAGTGGTAAAATGTGGCAAGCTCATAGAGACTTATCCAAAGCGACTTGGAGCTGTGATAACCAAAAAATGTGGCTCTACAAATAGTATGAATAGTTATGCAAATTGACTTTTTCTGTTATTTTGTCCTATTTGTTATTTGCTTCACAATAAATAAAAAAACATCTTCAAAGTTGTGGGCATGTTCTGTAAATTAAATGAAGCAAATCTTCAAACAATCCATGTTAATTCCAGGTTGTGAGACAAACAAAACATGAAAAATGCCAAGGGGGTGAATACTTTTGCAAGGCACTGCACAGCACCCTGCCTCATTACTCTGGGAACTACTCAACATGCCTTGTTCTCCAAAAGAAGAACTAGACCGTTCCCCTTAATGCTTTAGCATATATAACCATGCTTCCTCTACTAACCAGTATCTCTGTTAAAGTCAACCTATAGCTTAAGAATTGGGTTCACTTAACTCACCCTATCCCAACAGCACATACACTCTACCTTTTCTCACCATCTTTCCCTTAGAACAAGAACAAGAGGCTTATTGTTCATGCTGGGACCCCACTGGCATAAGAGGCATGAAGGTCCAATATTCATGACCATTTTTATCTTAATTAAAAGCTGCAACAGTGGTACACTTCTAGATATGGTTTGTAAAATACTACTATGAAACAATAAGGGGGCTCTGGACAGCTGGCCCGGAGATGCATGGACAATGGTGGAAAATAGAGGTAGAAAGTAGACGCTGGCATATTCCATTAGCGATTAGACCAGCCTTTCTCAGCCTTTTTTACCATGAAGGAACCCCTGTAATAGCTTACAGGTCTCAAGAACCCCCTACAAAAAATATTATATCTGCACCTCAAGGTACATTAACATGATCAGTAGGTTGTAGAGGGTTTACATAAAATAACAAAGAATGGGGTGTACTTAACATCCTGGCTTAGTATGACTAAATTATCTTCATTCCTAATCATAAAATGAATAATAATACTGGCCAGGCAAAACAACACGAACAATAAAGATTGTAGTGACACTCACATTGGTGGTCAATGTCACCTCTGACATTGATGGCCAGTATTGGAACCTTCCCGTAGAGGAACCCCTACAACCATTGGAGGAACTCCAGGGTTCCATGGAACCATAGTTGAAAAAGGCTAGATTGGACCAAATTATTGGGTGAGCCCTAGTTTCCTTGAGACTGGGTATTTGCGAGAGCTTTCAGGTCTCAGAACCTCCCCTGCAAAGAAATTATATATACTGTACACCTCAAGGTACATTAGAAATGTTCAGTAGGTTGTAGAGGGATTTACATAAAATAATGACGGAGTGTACTTAACATCCAGGCTTTATATGACAAACTTATCTTCATCCATAATTATAAAATTAAATGAATAATAATAATGGTCAGAAAAGAAATACAAACAATACATATTGTAGTGACGCTCAGATTGGTGGTCAATGAAGAAGTCACCCCTGACACTGATAGCCAGTATAGGAACTTTCCCCTCAAGGAACCCCTAGCAACCGCTGGAGGAACCCCAGGGTTCCATGGAACCCTGGTTGAGAAAGTTTGGATTAGACAAAACTATTGGGTGATTCCTAGTTTCCTTGACACTGTGTATCTGGATATATGTAGTCTATAGCTGTTTTGAATTTGGAATGCCCGAAGGTAGTACACAGATGAGATTTTGGTTTCCAGCTGATAGAATCTGATTCTAACCCACCAATGAGCACAGCCAGTCAGATATTGCAGGAAGAATTATTGATCATTTGAACGTGAACCTTATATATATATATTCTATTTTAAGCACGCTGTCTGTGGCGTTCTAATCATTCCAACAAAATTGGAAACTTTCCCAGCATATCTCTCTGGATTGAGCTGGGCTGGATCCAATCCAGTTCAACCTTGTGTTGAATTTCTACCATGATTATAATGTGAATCTTTCATCATAATAAAATTATTTGTTATGGTACTGGACCACAGCTAGTGTTGAAACAATTAGATAGCAAACGATAATAGAGTTATTTCACTTCCTTTTTTAAACAAGTATACCTTTTATAACCCTTCCCCAAAGCACACACCAGTCTGTCCAAAAGATAGTGCATTTGCCAAATATTTGTTAAACTTCAACCCTTAAAAACATAAGAACTGGTTGAACCCGGCCAATCCTGAACCCAGTGGAAAATGGTGAGATGTTAAAGGGATTGTAAAGTAAATTTTTTTTTTTTCTAAAATAACAAACATGTTATACTTACCTCCACTGTGCAGTTCGTTTTGCACAGAGTGGCCCCGAACCTGCTCTTCTGGGGTCCCTCAGCGGGTGTCTCTGCTTCCTCTCGCAGGTACTTCTCACGTTCATGCGAGCTCCGTCGCATGGTGAGAAGCACCTGCGGGCGCTCTCCCGTGATACAGCCGGCGGCTATAGCCGCTCGCTGTATCGCCCGGCCCCGTCCCCCGGCACTCCGCATCAGTAGATGTGATTGACAGCAGTGCGAGCCAATGGCTGCGCTGCTTTCCATCCATCCACTCCAGCCAATCAGCGGCCAGGCTGAGTGGTGAAGAGGAAGTTAGGAGCGAGCACGGGATTTTCGGGGGGTGAGGTAAGTAAAACGGAGGGGCTGGGGGCGCAGGCAGTGTCAGATGTTTTTTCACCTTAATGCATAGAATGCATTAAGGTGAAAAACATTTACCTTTACAACCCCTTTAAATGACCTTTTCTCTGTTTGCTCTACATTCCCTTACTGCTGCAGACAGCAGTTGATAGTAAAGGAAGCTACATGATTTTAGTTTAAAAAAAAAATCCAAATAAGCCATTCTTAACCAGGTTTCTATGGAACCCTAGGGTTCCTCTAGAGCAGACTTCCTCAACATTTTCAATGCAGAGGAACCCTTGAAATACATTTATGGTCTCAGAGAACCCCTGGTAACATATTACTATAGCTATAACTCATGATACATTGGTGTGGTGGTCGGCGGGAAGAATGCTCCTTAGCCCTTGTACACACGGTCGGAGAATCCGTCGGAGTGTGTCCTATCGGACCGTGTTGTTGGTTAATCCGACTGTGTGTGGTATGCATCGGACTGATTCCGTCGGAATATCCGTCGGACCCAATTTTCCAACTTGTTGGAAATATTTTCTGACAAACTGGTCCGATCGGGCATACTCCGATCATGTGTAGAGAATTCCGATCGGACAAAGTGCCACGCATGCTCAGATCAAATTCCTACACCAAAGCTATTGGCTACTAGCCTGAACGTAGTCCAGTCGTAACGAAATAACGTCATCACGTTCTGAATGATCGGATTTTCTGACAACTCGGTCCGACCGTGTGTATGCAACAGTTTCGGACACAATCCGTCGGACAAAATCCAATGGATTTGGTTGGCAGAATGTCCGACCGTGTGTACAGGGGCTAACACGTGTAGTCATTGGGAAGAATTACCCCCTTACAGATAGCTAAAAAGATCATTGGTGTGAGTGGGAACTTATCTGAGAGGCAGAAATTGCTTATTGCTCAAGAAAACCCTAGGAACCTCTAGAGCATGGGTGCTCAACCTGTGGCCCTCCAGCTGTTGCGGAACTACAGGTCCCATCATGCCTCTGCCTTTGAGAGTGATGCTTGTATTATCAGTGGCTTGCAATGCCTCATGGGACTTGTAGTTCTGCAACAGCTGAAGGGCCCCAGGTTGACCACCCATGCTCTAGAGCAGTGATGGCGAACCTTGGCACTCCAGACGTTTTGGAACTACATTTGCCATGATGCTCCACCACACTGCAGAGTCCTTGAGCATCATGGGAAATGTAGTTCCAAAACATCAGGGGTGCCAAGGTTCGCCATCACTGCTCTAGAGGAACCCTGATTGGGAAACTCTGCGCTAGAGGTTGCAAGGGATTCTTTGAGCTGTGGCTGGCTGACCTCCCATTTGTAGGTCTCTACATAGTTTCAGGGCCAGTCCCACTTGGCTGAGTCAGCAGCAGGACACCAATGATCTTTTTGGTTGTCCATAATGGCGGCATTCTGCCCACTACTGTAAGGGGGCATTCTTACTAATAACCATCAATGTAAAGAGCATTTTTCCATTGACAAATTGGTTTTGGCAGAAGTTCCTTGGGACCTTAACATTATTTCAAGTTATTTCAAGGGTTCCTCTCGGGCAGTGCCCTCTGCAAGATTTTATCTGCCCCACAGTGTCAAAAGGTTAGTGGAAAATCCTCAATGTGGCCCCACTGTGCTCTCACATGGTTCTCACTCCAGGTCAGGTTTACTCCAGGTTCCCCTTGCTGTGCTGTCATCATCCTCTCCATTGGTTACTAGGACTGCCGGAGTTCTAGTAACTGAACATGTGCTTGCCCCTGCATTCAAAGTAGGACTAAAACATGTTCAGCCTCCTGGCTTCCACCCTGCTGCTACAGCTATGCCCCTGACTCTCACCTTGCTGCTATAGCCACACTGTAAGTCTAAGCCCCTGTACACACGGTCGGACATTCCGACGGAAAATGTCCGATCGGACTGTGTTGTCGGATAATCCGACTGTATGTGGTCTCCATCTGACTTTTTCCGTCGGAATGTCCGACCAACAAACTTTGAGAGCTGGATATAAAATTTTCCGACAACATGATCCAATCGGACTTTGTCTAATTGTTTGTAGAGAATTCCGATCGGACAAAGTGCCACGCATGCTCAGATCAAATTATGAGACCAAAGCTATTTGCTACTAGCCTGAACGTAGTCCCGTCCTAATGAACGAACATCATCACACTCCGAACGATCAGATTTTCCGGCAACTTTGTCCGACCGTGTGTATGCAACACAAGTTTCGGACAAAATCCTTCAGAAAAAAATTAGACGGATTTTGTGGTCGGAATTTCCGACTGTGTGTACAAGGGCTAAGGTAAGTGTGGACTCTGATGGGGACGTTAATGTTAGGGGGGACACTGATGAAGACTCTGATACATGTAGGATTCTGAGGGGGACTTTAATGGGGACCCTGATGTGTGATGGGGACTCTGGTGTAACGGAGAATTCTGATGGGGACCCTTAGGGCAAGGGAAGCTCTGATGGGGACACTGATGTCTGTTCTTCTGAATTACATCACATTAAAAGGAAAGCTCCAAGAAAAGCTTTTTCATCCATTTTATTTATTCATTTATAAAACTTTTTATTTTCAGCCTGCAAATATTTGTAAATGATATGATGTGGCCCTCGCAGTGAAATGTTTGGACACCCTTGCTCTAGGGTAAAAAGGTTAAAAAAAGTCTAAATTGTATTTATACCTACTAACATCTGTGTTTTTGTAGACTGCCTATTGCAATGATTACAATTGTAGCTCCCTTGAGCTCTTTTTTTATTCTTGTGGACTACCTTGTCTATTTTGTAAAATACATACCTTGGAGCAAAAAAAAAAAGCATCTTTTCCTATTGACCTTGGCTATACTTTATATATACCTCTGCAATTATGTTCCACATTGGAGTCTTCTTTCCAACCTAAACAAACCTATTTAGTTACTATTTTCTCATCACTGAACCCTTTCATTTCTTGTTTCATGTTGTAATCTTGGTACACATTCTAGCTACATAATGTATTTTTTTTATGACTTGACGCCAAACGCGGATCTAGTGGATGGAGTGAAGTAAAACTCTCAGGATTTATACAATGGCAAGATTGTACTTTTCTTCTTCAGCATAAAAGCTTCTTCTGAGACTGAATATGATTTCATTGTATTATACCAGGTTTTCCGGGCACTGATTGACATTAAGTGCTGTTGAGAAAATTTAATTATCTCCTTATTTTTATAGGACAGGTTTCAAGACTAGAAAGGTATTTTTTTTTCAATATGTATAGAATACAATAAATGTGCAATAATTAAACCATGTGTTTATTTACCCTTTTTTGGAAGGTCCATTCAAATGTTTTTACTGATTTGGTTGACATTGTTTTATTGCGCAGAAAACACCCTTTCCTCCCATTACACCGAAGACCTTAATGGCTGATCTGTAGATACACATGCTTCCGAACTGTAATATATCTGTGAACATAGTTCTTTTTTTTTTTTTTGGACATTTAGTCATAGCCCACCGAGGGACATTCTATACTTTCCTGAATCTCTGAAGGTTTTTCCAGCAGTTTTTGGAGTGTACACTTATCCCTTTTTTACCCCCCCCCCTTTTTTTTCCCCCCTCTGTTTTTTGTAGTGATACTGACTCATTTACGAGAATGCCTGGCTGGGAAACTCATACCCTTCATCTCTACATTGATTAGACTCTTCTGATTTTTAGGAACCAGAGAAAGTATCCCCCTGCTGATGGTTGGTGTTTTTTCTTTTTTTAATTACGGTAATATGCATGGTTATGCTGTCACGACTATGTGAAACCTTCTTTAACTCCTTGTACGCAAATATTCTGCCCCGCTGGATTGTGCTTTTTTCTGTGAGGCCGCATATTTGTGTATCCTCATTTGTGCTGGGAGCTTGCCTCCCAGAACAGAGACTGGGGTCTCAACGAAAAGCCCTCAGCCCCGTACTAAGGATCAGCACCCGGAACGCCCATCTCTGGGTCACCTGATGTCAGGAACCATGAAATAGACAGAAAATGCAGTAAAAATCACACCTTTTAATAAAATGGCAAAAATGGTACAACTGGTAAACGTAGTCAAAACATTGCGAGGGTTCTGTAGCCAAATCGGGTTGTCAGAACAAGCTAGGAAATCAGGAAGCCAGAGATCGGCATAGTCAGCGTAGTCGGAGGCAGCAGACAGCATCAGGAACCAGAAGGGATGTCAGCCAGGCAAGTCTTCAACAGAAACACAGCAGAGAGTCTGTAGATATGTTGGCCAAGGCTGAGGCATTGAAGAAATGAACAAGGCAGTTTAAATAGCCAGAAAGGGCTGGTTATGGGCTTGACTGATGAGCAGGAGATGATCAACAGGTGAACCACTGTGGAACGATGAGTACTGGCAATTAACTGACAGCTGAGCAACCTGAGCACAGAGAAGGAAGGGCTGGGAGCCCAGCCCTGACACCTGATTGCTGTGATAGCCTCTGATCAGTCATTGTGAAGCCCACCCCTTTGTTTTCTCTCTCTCTGAATGGAGGAGAGAGATACATTGTATCTCTCTCTCTCTCTCTCTCTCTCTCTCTCACTCTCTCATTGCAGAGAGAGAGAAAAAAAGTGTGTGTAATAAAAAATAATAATAATAATAAAAAATAAAATACAAAAAAGGTTTGATCTAGGTCAATGCCAGGGTTAGTGTTTGGATCAAGGTCAGGATCAAAGGTCAAGGTCAATATTTTTTTGGACAGGATTTTGTTTTAAATTAGTATCGTTGTCAGTTAGGTAGGATAAAAAAAGCAAAATGCGCACTATTGTTTCTGGGCTGTACTACGGGTACAAACAACAACTAACAAACCCATATGTGGTATTGCTGCGATCGTCAAGAGAAAGAGAATTTATTTTGGGTTGTTCTTTGGTTATGGTATGGAAGGTTATGGTAGTAGCAAGAAATATACAAGAAATATACAGCTAAATTAACCACTTCACACAAACTCCCGTACCTGTACGTCATTTGGTTGAAGTGGTTGTACCGGGGTGATACACTGGTACCATTTTATAGAGCTATCGGTAGGCTCTCTCATGATAACAACTGATTCGGCTAATAAGCCACTCAGCCATTATCATAAGGAGTGTGAGGGGACATCCCTCCCTCCCGCTGCCTTCCGCTGCTCTGGCTGGGTCTCCCGTCCCACCGGGAGACCTGAGTGACCATCTGGGCACATCGGCCAGCTGTGTGGAGACCCTAACGAAGCTGAAGTCATAAGAAGTCCAGTTTGCAGATTGTGAGAAGCCATGTGGGGGACACAACAAACATGTGGAAGAAGGTGCTCTGGTCAGATGAGACCAAATTTACCTTTTTTACCTAAAAGCAAAACACTATGTTTGGCAGAAAACGAACACTGCGCATCACCCTGAACACACCATACCCACCGTCAAACATGGTGGTGGCATTATCATGTTGTGGGGATGCTTTTCTTCAGCAGGGACAGGGAAGCTGGTCAGAGTTGATGGGAAGATGGTTGGAGCCAAATACAGGGCGATCTTAGAAGAAAACCTGTTAGAGTCTTCAAAAAACTTGAGACTGGGGGGAAGGTTCACCTTCCAATACGACAACGACCCCAAACATACAGCCAGAGCTACAATGGAATGGTTTAGATCAAAGCATATTCATGTGTAATGCCACTTAAACACAACCAAACTTTCCGGCAGACTAGGTCTGATGGTCTTCCCAACAGACTTTCAGCGGAGTTCTGATGGACTTTCAAAACAAACGGACTTGGCCACACACGAACGGACTAAACAAGGAAGTTCAATAGCCAGAAGCCAATAGCTTCCCTTGCGTCGTATTTGGTCCATCGAACCAGCACACAGGCGAACGTTTTTTCCGATTTTATTTAGTCGGAATTGAGTCCATTGGATAGATTTGAAACATGTTCTATTTCTAGGTCCGTCTAATTTTCTTTACCAAAAAACGATCGGACTAGACCACACACGATCGGATTGTCTGATGGACTAATCCCTTCGGACCTAGTCTGCTGGAAAGTCCAGTCGTGTGTATGCGGCATTAGAATGGCCCAGTCAAAGTCCAGATCTAAATCCAATTGAGAATCTGTGGCAAGACTTGAAAATTGCTGTTCACAGACGCTCTCCATCCAATCTGACAGAGCCTGAGCTATTTTGCAAAGAAGAATGGGCAAAAATGTCCCTCTCTAGATGTGCAAAGCTGGTAGAGACATCCCCAAAAAGACTTGCAGATGTAATTGCAGCGAAAGGTGGTTCTACAAAGTATTGACTCTGGGGGGGGCAAATGCAGACCACACTTTTCACATATTTATTTGTAAAAAAATTTGAAAACCATTTATCATTTGACAATATCACCACTTCACAATTATGTGCCACTTTATGTTGGTCTATCACATAAAATCCCAATAAAATAAATTGACATTTTTGGTTGTAACATGACAAAATGTGGAACATTTCAAGGGGTGTGAATACTTTTTCAAGGCACTGTATGCCCCTCTAAAGTCGGACAGATAGTAATCTGGCCCTTTGTTAAGAAAGGTTGGGGATTTCTGGCCTAGAGACTAGGTGGAGCAGGTCAGTTTTTATTTCATGCAGACTTCGAAATTACCGATAGTTCCATTTTATCATTCATTGAAAAGATTAGTTATCAATATTCTAACACACACATGCAAATTTTAAAAGACTAGTTTCCCTTTCATTTAAATTCGTTTTTTTTTTCCCCATCCAGTGTTTGACAAAGATGCTGATTCCACTGTCTGACATACACATGGCCACTAGAGGGAACCCTATCAACTCTGTACTTGGAAATATGGTCCAGCAATAAAAGGAAGAAAACTGTGTCAAACCCACTCTCGGGTTAACTGTACAATAATAACTCATAATGAGTACTCACTAAAAATAGCTTCCCTTTAAATGACAGGAGCATTATAAAGTCATTGCATATTTCTCTGGGTATGATGTTCACTCTCTGCGCGCCGTCTGATGTTTTCCTTCATAAAGTGACTCCCCTCCGTTATACATTATTCTGTACAGAACGGTGAATACGACCCCCTACAGACATGGTTTTTGGACGGTGCAATACAGCCAGGTATACGCGCCCGCAATAATTAGGTCCTAAGACGGTCCTAAAAGCCCCGCGGCATAGGGAAGGTGAATTTATTTTTCCATAACGTAGAAGCTTGTTTTTATTTGATGCATCGGGGTTGGGGGGGTGGGGGGGGGGAGGAGGCAGAGAGATGCAGAAACTCCAATTAATATGGAGATATTTTATCACTTCACATGGAAATACATGAGGAGCTAGACTATTTCAGCAGCTGTTAGAGGCAATATATTTATTATTTACTACGGCAAACCCTGTAAAACTGCAAGATAGGTGATGGTATAATGTGGAAATAGTAACTATGTCTATATATGTATGGATAGTTAAATGAAGTGCCATAAAAAGTTTATAAATATAAAGAAAAACCTTCATTCTATCAATTTATGGAAGAAAAATTTGGATTGAGGCTACAATGGACTTTAATGGTACCACAGAGACACTTGGGATACGAAAATTAGAATTTGAAGTTGAAAGTTGAAAGTTAAAAGTTGAATTTTATTTACCGTAATTTACAACAACATATTAAAACACATATATGATTACAAAGAAGCTCTGTAAGTTCAAACACCTAGGGTGTAACTGAAAGGGCTAATATTACAAGTTCACCCTGTAATAACTGTATACTAGCATAAATAAAATTCACACTTTGTATGTCTAATTTTCGTATCTCACGTGTTCTTATGGTACCATTAAAGTCCATTGCAGCCTCAATCCAAAATTTTCTTCAATACACATATATGGATATAGATATATAATCGAAGATACTGTAGATAGATAGATAGATAGATAGATAGATAGATAGATAGATAGATAGATAGATAGATAGATAGATAGATAGGTAAATAGACAGATAAATCACCAAACACTAACTTCCAGAACGTTCTACAACAATCTAGAAACAGGGGGAGGCACCAGAGAGCTGCCAGGATGAGTCATTCGGTCCTGGCCTCTAATAACCCTGGCCCAGATTCAGTGACTCTGATTTCTCTCTGGGCCAGACTATAGTTCACCTACTCTAATTCTAGTAGCAAACACTAGAGGGTGCAATAGATAGATAGATAGATAGATAGATAGATGATATCTCACTTGCCCTTCACGGAAGCTAATAGAGCATGCAGGGCAGCCATCAGAAATTTTGGGGCCCCTTATGCCGCGTACACACGACAGGACTTAAGTCCGGCAGACTTTCGACGGAGTTCTGACGGAGTTCTGACAGAGTTCTGACTGACTTTCCGAATGAACGGACTTGGCCACACACAATCACACCAAAGTCCGACGGATTCGAACGTGATGATGTATGACTGGACTAGAATAAGGAAGTTCATAGCCAGTAGCCAATAGCTGCACTAGCGTCGGTTTTAGTCCGTCGGAATAGCATACACACGAGCGAATTTCTAGGTAGGAACTGGGTCCGGCAGAGTTCTTGCGGAAAAATTTGAAGCATGTTCCATTTCTAAAGTCTGTCAGACTTTTGCGAATCAAAAGTCTGTTGCAGCCCACACACGATCGAATAGTCTGCCAGAATCATTCCGTCAGACTTTGGATGTTGAAAAGTCCGGTCGTGTGTACGAGGCTTTACAGAGCTTTAGGCTGACCCCATCATTCTCCAAAAATGAGTGATCTCCTCATGTTTCCTTCTCCTCTCTTCAGCTGACAGCTGATAAGTGTGGGGAGGGGGTGCGACGGCCGGGCCCCTTTAGGACATGCAGACCCCTTACATGTGTAATGCCTGTACCCCCCGATGGTGGCACTGGGAGCATGGATTGTGCTCCACTAGCTTCTTCCCCGGACACAGTGCCCAAGGAAAGTGACAGCCAGGCTTGGAAGTGATGTAATGAACACCACTTCCAGTTTTTAACTAGGTAGGGAGGTCAGTGAACAGACTTTTTTTGGTCTCCCCCACCTCTACCTGGCGGCACCCTCTATGGAGCGCCTTCTATGGAGTTCACTTCTTTAAAGTGGTTCTAAAGTTCTAAATAATAAACACATCATACTTACCTGCTCTGTGGAATGGTTTTGCAGGAAGCAGCCCTGGCCCTCCTCTTCTCGGGTCCCCCCGCCAGCACTTCTGACGCCTCCTCCTTGCCGCGTGCCCCAAAGCATGCTCACTCCCGATCTGCCTTTGTGTGTCTATGGGAAACGCAAAGCTTGGCTCAGGCCCGCCCCTGCACCCTCCTTGCTGGCTGTGATAGACTGCAGCGGGAGCCAATGGCTTCCGCTGCTGTGTCTCAGCCAATCGGGAGAGAGAGAGAGAGTCCCGGAAGAGCCTCAGCTCTCGTGCACATCGCTGTATCGAGATCGGTCTTGGGTAAGTATTAGAAAGGTCTGAGGGGGGGAGCTGCACCCTGCACCTATAGAATGCATGAAGTTAAAAAACATTCAGCCTGTACAAAAACTTTAATGTCCATTTTTTTTAATTGTAATTCTAATTATTATTATTTTTTTTTAGCTTTAACGATTTACCTAACAAGATGTTGCTGGGCACAAGCCTCCTTCTGCATCAAGGTTTGGCTGTGACTTGTCCTCTGGTCCTTAGGCCCCACTTTAGACACAAATTTTCCTCGCAGACCGCTAAAGGGAAATGAAATTCTCATAAATATTAACAAAAGCAGCTTTGTCAGGGAGAAGATGTATGCTCCCTCTTTAGCCTATAAACTAACTTAGAAAAGAGGTATTTGGAACATGGTGAGTAAGCAATTTATCAAGCATTAAACTCCTGTCAGTGCTAGGTAAGGAGATCGTGCCGCGGCACGCTGTGCTCCTCACAGGCCTCAGATGCTTTCCTCCACAGCATCGTGGCTCCATATTCAGATGGGGACACCATATTGTTGAGCCCGACGCAATATGTGAGGCATTATGGTGAATGACAAATATAAACAGCCAGGGCCGGGCAGAAAGCGAGGCACACGTGGCGGCGACTGGGGAGAAGATTTATCCTAAAAAGCCGCGGCGAAGGCACGGAGTGATAGGAGCAGATTGCGTCTCGGGGATGAATAATGAGGCTGTGGCGGGCGGGGAGAGGGACCAAAATACACTGATAATTAATGTAAAGCTCCGACAAGATAAACACGTTCATTTGTGGAATTCGTTTCATATAAGAGCACCTTCAATGTTTTTGTTAGGGTTGCTTGGAGTTGAAAAAACACCATTTGTTGGTTAACTCAGTGGTCTCCAAACTGCTGCCCTTTGCTTGCCTATATTTGGCCCCTGGGGCACTATTCCCCAAACTGACAATAATTATT
>NW_027507785.1:29201375-29236375 GCF_037356315.1 Lithobates pipiens
GGAGGTTCTGTAACGATTTCAGAAAGTTGAATGAGATCTCCAAGTTCGATGCTTATCCTATGCCCAGGGTAGATGAGTTGATTGAGAAGTTAGGTAACGCCAGGTACATAACCACCCTCGATCTCACAAAGGGCTACTGGCAGATTCCACTTTCTGACGAGGCTAAAAAGAAAACTGCATTCTCCACCCCTGATGGGCTATTCCAGTATGTAGTGATGCCATTCGGGTTACATGGAGCGCCTGCAACTTTCCAGAGGTTGATGGACTTGATTCTGCGACCACATCGGGATTACTCAGCCGCCTACCTCGATGATGTGGTCATTTTTAGCCCTGATTGGGAAAGTCACCTCTGTAAGGTACAGGCCGTGTTGGATACCATAAGTGATGCAGGGTTGACCATAAATGCCGAGAAGTGTGCTCTAGCCCTAGAAGAGGCCAAATATCTGGGCTACATTGTTGGGAGAGGATTGATTAAGCCACAGCTAAATAAAATTGAGGCAATACAGAATTGGCCTAGACCCCTGACAAGGAAACAGGTTAGAGCTTTCCTGGGTATTACCGGTTATTACCGTAGATTTGTGCCGAACTTTGCCTCAGTTGCTGCTCCACTAACTGACTTGACAAAGGGCGGAAAGACAGCAATGGTCACGTGGACCCCAGAGGCCGAGAAGGCTTTCCAAAGCCTTAAGTCTGCCTTGTGCCAACCACCTGTGTTAGTTACCCCCAATTTCAGGCGAGAATTTCTGGTCCAGACAGATGCCTCTAACACAGGCTTAGGTGCAGTACTCTCACAAGTAGTGAATGGTGAGGAGCATCCGGTGACGTACTTGAGTAGAAAACTAACCCCGGCCGAAAAAAATTATGCCATTGTGGAGCGAGAATGTTTGGCAGTGAAGTGGGCCCTAGAATCTTTAAAGTATTACTTGCTAGGCAGGAAATTCAAGTTGGTGACAGACCATGCCCCCCTAACATGGATGAAGTTAAACAAGGAGAGAAATGCAAGAGTGACTAGATGGTTTCTGTCCTTACAAAACTTTAATTTCACTGTGGAACACAGGCCAGGGAAATTACAGGCAAATGCTGACGCATTGTCGAGGGTGAGTTGTCTGTGGGGACAAAAGGCTCAGCCCTCCGGTCTGAAAAAGAGGGGGGGGATATGTAGACATGTCACTGGAGAAGTGGTTGAGGGGGTGTACATCTCACCTAGGTTGCTACACAGTGTGAGATGGTAAGTCCAGGATGGATCAGTTTCTCAGCAGCAATATGCTGCTGAGTTGTTATTTAATCTTGCCGGGCCTGGGTTTATATGGAATGGCAGGTAGGTTTGGTAGAGGGACCTGTCATTCCACACCCCCCATCCCTTGTTCCAGTTCTGGGTTTTGGATCAGGTGAGCTTTGATCCTAATTAGCCTGGGAAGGTAAAGGCTCTGCGGGCCTGCAGGTGTTTGCTCTCAGCCAGGGAAACGAACAGTCTGTGTGTTTGAGGAAGCTGCAAGCACAGCCACTGCTGGAGCTAAAATCCACCCTGCGATATCCAGGCGAAAGACGCTGTGTTTATAAGTGTCAGATAGGTGAGAAGAACCTGTTAGTAAGCGCCCAGCCGGGCTAGGTTGTTTGTTTTTGTTATTATTTTGTTCCTGTTATACACAAGAAGCACGGTGTTGCTGTATACTTTGTTTGTTGGACTGTTTGTACCACGAATAAACGCCAAGGTCTGCTTTATAAAGTCCAAGTCTGCTGTGAACTGTGTCCAAACACACCCTACCCCGGGAAGATCCCTTACAATATATATATATATATATATATATATATATATATATATATATATATATACATCTATGCCTAAAAAGTCCAGTATGGTCAACAATTTTTGTTGAGGTTTTTGTTGTTTTTCTCTTTTTTTGTTTCTTTCCAAAAAATTATTAAAAGGACGTGGCATGTGGATTTTTCTGTAGTGTATCCCCAGGACCACCCTGTGGTAGATACACACCTAATTTAAATTATTGGGCACTGACACCATCGATAGGGCAATATTCCTCCCACTGACACCATCCATAGGGCAATATTTTTCCCATTGACACCATAGATAAGGCAGTATTCCTCTCACTGGTACCAATTATGGGACATTATTTCTTCCACTGACACCAATTATGGGGCACTATTCCTCCAACTGACACCATGAATATGGCACTGTTCCTCTCACTGACACAAATAATGAAGCACTATTCCTCCCACTGACACCAGTGGTGGGGCACTTTCCCACCCACTGGCACCATCGGTAGGGCATTGTTCCTCTCACTGACACCAATGATTGTACACTATTCCTTCCATTGACAGTATCAATAGAGCATTATTCCTCCAACTGACACCAATTATTGGTCACTATTCTTCCTACTGACACCATCAACAGGGTACTATTCCTCTCAACAACAGCATGACAGCAATGACAGGGCATCATTCCTTCCACTGACACCAATAATGGGACACTATCTCCAATTGACACCAATTTATTGGGCACTATTCTTCCCACTGAACCATTGATAGGGCACTATTCCTCCCACTGACACCAATGATGGGTCACTATACTACCTACTGGCACCATCAATATGACACTATTCCTTTTACTGACACCAATGACGGAGCACTATTCCTTCCACTGACAGCATTGATAGGATACTATTTCTCCCACCGACACCAATGATGGGACACTTTTCCTACCACTGACACCATCGATAGGGCACTATTTCTCCCACCAAAACCAATAATGGGGGCATTTTCTACTCCCACTGGCCACAGTCTGCCCCCCTTAGGTCCTGCAGGACAGTAAACTGGTCTGTTCCTCTGTTTACAAAGTTTGGAGACTTGTGAATGGGCAAAGTAAAGCTGGCCATACACTCAGGGCCGGGGACAAGGGGTGGGAAGGAGGGGCAGCTACCCCAAGTCCAGTGGTTGAGGGGGCACTCAGGGCCTCTAATAAAATTCATGAGTTCATGAGGCCCTGTACTTTCCACCCCCCTGGTGTTACCACGCACTTTATAACAATTCATGTTACATGCATTTGTGTGATGCAGTGTGGCGGTGCGGCAACACGTGTTACGTGTGTTGGTGCGATGATGTGCCAGCCATTTTGAACTACACTGCACAGGAATTCATTTGGAGTCTAATTTTTTGGGAGAATAAGGAAAATCATTTAGTGTCACTTTAACCCTTCACCTCCATTATCCCGCACATTAATCCCTTCATCTCCATCGCCCCATGGTATGTGATCTGTATATTAACTCCTTCATCTCCTTCTCCCTCCGTATATAACATGTACAATTATGTATCGAGTGGATCATTACCAAGCTTCATGTGTACTCCTCAACACCATACTCTATTTCCAGAAAATTGTGTCTAAAAATGGGATCACCTTGGGATGTCTGCTTTCCCAAATTTTGGGGATGCTTGTAATCTCCTAGCATTTCTGTTTTTAAAAAACGAAGGTAAAACTTTTTTTCTTCTTTATATAGTAAAAACTAGGGTTGCACCGATACCAGTGTCGGTATTGGTGCTGATACTAAGCATTTGTACGAGTATTGGTACTTGTGCTAATGCTCCGATAAATGAAACAGATACTTTCAGGCTCAGTTCTTCCACCTGTCAGTGAGATTCCCCCACTGACAGCTGAAATGTAAAAAAATAAGTCGGCTATTATCGGTTGTTAAGGAGCGGGGCTGCCACATCCTTAACAATCAATGACTCATTCATCTGTCAGTGGAGTCCCAACAATTGGATCTGTTAAAAAAAAAAAAAAAAGCAGCCAGGCAATGTTTATTAACAACATTGCTCAGCTGACACACTAAGATAAAAAGAAACATTGTTTCTTTTTGTATCTTTCTGTTTCTTCATCTACAGTTCTAAGAAATTTACTTTACATACATCTCAGTGCACATCAATGGCCTTGGACGCTCTTGTAACACAATCTAAGCCTGTTCCTTAGAAGATATTACATCATTTAAATGAAATATTACCTTTCAATTTCAACCTACAGCCTTTCCAGGTGTTTTATGACTGGAAAATAAAATATATAGTCTACTGTATGTATACTATATGTAGACCCCCCCCCCCACCCCAAAAACAGCTGCTGGTGAAAAGAGCCATATTCCCCCATTTAAAACAGCTAGGCACATAGCATTGTCTCCTCTCTTTCACCGGCTTAAAAAAACAGTCTAGGGGTGTCTTTTTAGGGTTTTTATTTGAAACAGAACTTGGATGGGATGAGGAAGCATGGAATACTCTAGAACATGAAGAACTGAACACTTTGAGGGCTCTGCTCTAGCTTGCTGAGCTATGTAAAAATGTCCTACAGAGCCTTTATTGCCGACGGGTGACTAGGACTTTTCCCAACAGACTAGAAACTGCAAACAATCACTAACTTGCAACACCGGCTCATTCACTCACATGGCCACAGGATCATCGCTTGCCTCCTTCCTTTATCCACCGAAAGGATACAGGTATTCATTTATTTATCTATTTATTTATTTTTATCTATGAGCATTTGGTTGGGGTATCTGGGGTAAAGCTTAGTCTTTCTTTCTTTCTCTTTCAGTTTCTTTCTCTCTTTCTTTCTCTTTCAGTTTCGCTCTTTCAGTTTCTCTCTTTCTTTCTTTTTTCTTTCAGTTTCTTTCTTTCTTTCTGTTTGAGTTTCTTTCTTTCTCTTTCTCTCTTTCTTTCTTTTTCAGTTTCTTTCTTTCTTTCTTTCTTTCTTTCTTTCTTTCTTTCTTTCTTTCCTTTTTTCTTTCTTTCTCTTTCAGTTTTTCTTTCTTTCTTTCTCTTTCAGTTTCTCTCTCTCTTTCTTTCTTTCTTTCGTAAAGCTTAGAGTTTTATCATTTATTTATTTGTTTGTTTATTTTATCTGTGATAATTTGGTTAGGGTGTCTAGGGTAATGTTTTATTATTTATGTATTTTTTTCATCTCTGATAATTTCATTAGGGATCTAAGGTGCCGCTTACAGTTTTATTATTATTATTTTTTTTTAATCAATGATAATTTGGTTAGGGTATCTGGCATGAAGCTAATGCCCCGTACACACGAACGGATTTTCCGTTGGAAAAAACTTGGATGGTTTTTCCGATGGAATTCCGCTCAAGCTGTCTTGCATACACACGGTCACACAAAAGTCACACAACTTTCGACCACCATGAATGCGGTGACGTACAACACTACGGCGAGCCGAGTATGCGTCAAATTGTTTCCGAGCATGCGTAGGAAGTTTGCGCGTCGGAATTGGTACAGACAATCGGAATTTCCGATCAAAACTTTTTCCGATCGAAAAATAGAGAATCTGCTCTAAATCTTTTGCTTGCGGGAATTCCACCAGCAAAAGTCTGATGGAGCATACACACGGTCGCATTTTCTGACCAAAAGCTTTGGTTAGGGTATTTTGAGTGAAGCTTAGATTTTTATTGTTTATTTTTTATCTGTAATAATTTATTTAGAAAATACGAAAAGCTGCGCCAACAGGGAAAATGGTCTATGCCTAACTACCCAGAAAATACATTTTTTTTAAAGGATATAAATAATTAACTCATTCATTATACATTAAATAAAAAAAAAGACAATTAATGTGATTACTTAATTGAAGAGTTCATAAAAAGTCCATAGACAATCCACAGTTGTGATCCTTTACGAGAACACCACGGTGGTTACACACATCATAGAGACTTCCTGTCTGGGGAGAAGTGAGATCACCCCCTTGTGGAGATCAGAGAAACTGCAGCCCCAAGAACCGTCTTGTAGTGTGAACACGGCCTTGTACTGTGTGTGTATGTACTGTACACCAGTCAGCCATAACATTATGACCACTGACAGCCATTGATAGCACTTTTTGGGATCGCTGAATGATATACTTATATATGTGAATGCTGCTTTTCACTACGGTTAGCTGATCCATTATAAGGAGGAGTATATTGAGGAGACTGAGGATTTGCATACAACGCTTTAATTAAGCTTCCATCTGGTAAGCGCACTCACTTCATGGTGACGGGCACTTGTGCGCATTCTTGTGTGTGTAACCACCGTGGTGTTCTCGTAAAGGATCGCAACTGTGGATTGTCTATGGACTTTTTATGAACTCTTCAATTAAGAAATCACATTAATTGTCATTTTTTTTATTTAATGTATAATGAATGTGTTAATTATTTATATCCTTTAAAAAAAATATTTTCTGGGTAGTTAGGCATAGACCATTTTCCCTGTTGGCGCAGCTTTTCGTATTTTCTTATTGCTGTTGGGTGTGTGTATCTCACTTATTGCTGCTGCCTTCTTTATAGATTACTGTACATTTCTTCCCCCTTTTTTTGTTTGTTTTGTTGTTTTACTCAAGCACAGTTTATTTTTCCTTTAATAATTTATTTAGGGTATCTGGGGTGAAGCTTAGATTTTTCTTTTTTTGTATCTATGATAATTTGGTTAGGGAACCTTGTGTGAAGCTTAGGGTTGTATTATTTATTTATTTTTATTTATTTTGTATCTGTGATATTTTGGTTAGGGTGACGCGTACAATTTTATTATTTTATTTTTTTATCGGTGATAATTTTGTTAGGGTGCTTGGCGTGAAGCTTGGAAATGTATATATATTTTTATTTTTTTATTTTTTTATATATATAGTAATTTTGTTAGAGTATCTAGGGTGAAGCTTAGCGTTTTATAAAATGAAGAGTCTAAGCTGCCAAAAACTTTTATTTTTTCAAAGTAATTTCCAGTTTTTGAATTATATGAGAATTATGCACTAACCACATTAATACATCATATATAGAACCTTGTATTTTAATAAATGCCTCATAAAGGTAAGTATAAAATAAATCTATGGCTCTTCTCAATGTTGTAATTACAACTGAGAAGTACAGGTGCCAACATGAGTTAAATACACACATAATCCCATTGAGGTGGATGGACTAACAACAGGGCTCATACATGTGCACACATTTGGATGTTTCTGCATATTTACGCCCCCTGGAGTCCACAGGTGCTGAGTACAAATAAATCAATGAAAGACCTATCTATGGTTGCTCCAACTTTTCCGCACTCTACCCAGAGCTATAAGTAAAATTTTTGGCCTACACTTTAAAACCCAACTCTGGGAAACTTTAAAGTTATTCCTTGGAGTCGATCTGCACCTGACCTGCAAGAGTCGCTTGCTTGTATAGGTGTAGCAAGGTCTTTTACCTCTTTTGGTCTAATGAGGACCTGCAAGGCCAAAGATAGCTGACATCCTTCAATATGTGGTGGGTTGTGAGGCACAGTGGGTGCAAAGATGGTGAAAGTCATTGGGCACCAGACACTTCCTGGATGTAAAAGAGGTTTTATTTCTTTTGACAGTCCTTTTTGTATATTTTGGGGGAATGAGGGTTAGGGCCAGGACACCCTTAGATAGTAGCAAACTCAATTGGCAGACTCAGAGACTTCAATAGTAGAACAGCCGTGCAGGGAAAGACTCCAGCAAGAAGCCACATCAGCACGTGCAAGAATGCTGTCTCCTATGTAAACAGTCCTTTAATAGTTCCTAACTCACACGTAACAGTTCTTTCAGCTCCTACTACAACTGCTCCTTGTAGTTCTTCAATACTGAGCTCCTGGTTTCTCACTAGACCCTCTGGTTCACTGACTCTGAATCCCTTGAGCTCCTCCAGGGTTTGCGGTGGTATCACACTCAAGCGTCACCCCGGCTTCTCTGCTGTGTCCCTAGCTTGGCATTTCAGATACCTTCAAGCTTCACCCCTGCTGACCGGCTTGGTTCCTAGCTTCACAAACAAGGCTGCTCTGGAAGCGTCACCTCCACTGGTTGGGTCCCTGACTTGATTACCGCCTGAAGTTGCCCGATTCTCCACTGTGCCCTTTTGGTGAGAATATGGTTCTGGTACCTGCTTCAGCTACTCACTGTGGTCCCTGGTAAAGGCAATTGGACCCTTTGTGATGACAGCTTCCCTTCTACCTCCGACCACTGACAGATTCTCCGGCCGACAGAACCGTCACTTCTGGCTGGACTGCAAGCCGAAATCCCAACCCTGGGCTGCCCTCTTACTTCTGGATAGGCTTTCACACAGCCTGGCAGCCAAATGCCCTCAGGATAGGTCCAATCTCTGGCCTAGCAGCCCAGGGCAGACGACACACATCCAACCAGACAGCCGTCCAGGTGACACAGAACATAGATCACCTGACTCCACCTAAATATATAGCCTCTCCCAGAAGGGCCAAGAGATTCAAGAAAATCCCTGCCCATTGGCTGAGACCCCCCATATACCCATAACCTGACCTTGAGTTGCCCTTCTCATATCTAGTACCACCAAGTGCCTGGCCACCTAGTGGTAGAAGAGAAAAGTACAACAAGGCAAAGCTTACGGAGAAATCAATGGATCTTTAACAATTTAACTATGGTACATAGCACCCCTGACAGGTAATTTGGTGAGGAGCTCCCTGACTAAACCAAAGGATTCTACATAGGTTTAGGGGACATAGAGACGAAGGCCAACCCCCCCCCCCCCCCGATCTACCTCACTGGTAGTCTGGTCCTTTTCTTCCCTCTCCCAGAGCAGCCTTTATCAAACTTTATCAACCTTTTCAACACAGAGGAACCCATGAAATAACTTTACAGTCGCAGGGACAGCCCCTGCTAAAAATTACTATATCGACAAATGTAAGATACATTAGTGTGATGGTCAGTGGGAAGAATGCTCCTTACGCTTGTGGTCATTGGGAAGAATTACCCCCTTACAGATAAAAAGATCAATGGTGTCAGTGGGAACTTATCTAGGAGGCAGAAATTGCTCATTGCTCAAGGAACTCCTAGCAACCTTTGCGGGAACCCTACTTGAGAAACCCTGCTCCAGTGGTTTAAGGTCCTAAAGTAATCAAGACAAATGGAGAGTCCATAGTCCTGCATGGGACATGAGGTAATCAATAAAATATGTGACATTTTAAAGAAGATGTGCATTCATAACTTCCAAAACAGTCCTTTTACTTCTTTTCAAGTGGAAATACACTATATTACCAAAAGTATTGGGATAATTGCCTTTAAACGCACGTGAATTTTAATGGCATCCCAGTCTTAGTCTGTAGGGTTCAATATTAAATTGGCCCACCCTTTGCAGCTATAACAGCTTCAACTCTTCCAGGAAGCCCAAACTTGCTCACCCATGTCTTTATTAACCTTGCTTTGTGCACTGGTCCAAATCATTTGGTGAAAGGGGATTATGGTGTGGGGTTGTTTTTCAGGGGTTGGGTTTGGCCCCTTAGTTCCAGTGAAGGGAACTCTTAAGGCGTCAGCATACCAAGACATTTTGGACAATTTCATGCTCCCAACTTTGTGGGAACAGTTTGGGGATGGCCCCTTCTTGTTTCAACATGATTGCGCACCAGTACAAATCAAGGTCCATAAAGACATGGATGAGACTGCGAGCCAGGCCTTCTCGTTCAACATCAGTGCTTGACCTCACAAATGCATTTCTGGAAGAATGGTCAAACATTCCCATAGACACACTCCTAAACCTTGTGGACGGCCTTCCCAGAAGAGTTGAAGCTGTTGTAGCTGCAAAGGGTGGGCCAACTTGATATTGAACCCTATGGACTAAGACTGGTATGCCATGAAAATTCATGTGCATGTAAAGGCATGTGCCCCAATACGTTTGACACTATATCGTATATATTATTTGTGATTCCATAACTCCAGTTCTGCACCAAAAACTTCAAATAAAACAAGCTCCACTTCAAAGTGCAAAGTGCGCCCTCACCTTCAATTATGATCCCATAAATACTATAGGTCAAATGTCTCATCCAGGAAAATACATGGACTCAAGGACACTATCACCACTCCATTCTTTCCCCCGGCCAGTAGAGGGGCATTCCACCTTAAAGGGGCTGAGCTGCCGCTGAAGTATGCACAGAATACAAAAGGACCACTATAGTGAAGTATTCCCAAATAAAATGAATTTACTAAAAGTAATACACTCACAAAGTAAAAGAAGTATGCAGGACATTAAAAAAAAAATCGATAGGGATTACCGAAACTTTGTATTTCTGGTAGCACCATTACGTCACCTGGCTCCACCCCAATGTGTTGCGTCACTGATCGCATTACTTTATCAGGGATCTGACGTGTTGATGCAGAGGGACAATCCATCACTGAAGCTCATGGGAGATCACGCTATCTGTCGGGTTAACTATGGATCAATTAAGTTAAAGTGTCTCCCATCTCCCCTAGAGAAAATGAGCAGTTAACCCTTGCAAGTGCAGATTGCAGCCCCTCTACAAAGGAAAGTTTTAAAGTTTCCCCAAGTTGGGCTTTAGACACTTTAGTCACAATGTTTTGTCACTAAGAGATGACTTGTAAATGAGACAGTTTGTTTCATGCGTCACTGCATGTTATTTTTCTATTTTAATTTTGATAAACAACCATTTGTAATTACTTGGCTACAGGTTTCACCACCAACGCATCTGCAGATGGGAGAAGTTGACGCAAATGCCGAAAAAATTCGACAACAAAAGACATGACATGATCCTAAACAATACAGATCACTGACCGACCTAAAGTTTAACTGAAGGCAAAACTTTCCTTTTTTTAGTTTGCTACCCCCCCATTGCTAATGTATGACACAGAATGGGCATACCACCTTGAGTCCTTTCTCTGCCACCTTTTCTCCACCTGCCCATGTTTGGTATAAAGTATGCACTCCACATGTGGGTATCCTAATCTAGAGAGGCAGAGATCTATATGGACAACATGGAAGAAATCAAAGATCTCATCCTTTTTTACAAGAAATAAAATCAATCCCCCAATCAAGTCCCCAATAAAAAGATAGCATGAAGAACACAGTGTGTCACAGTAGTATCCTCTGCCCCTGTCAAGTCACCCCCTACAGTAGTGTCCTCTGTATCCAGCATAGTAGCGTTCTCTGCCTCCTTTCACATTACTCCCTACACTAGTGTCCTCTTCCTCCCTCACAGTAGTGACCTCTGCCCCCCTTACACATCACCCGCCACAGCAGTGTCCTTCTCCTCCCCTTTTACATCACCCCCCCCCCCCATAGTAGTGTCTTCTGACCCCTCTTACATCACCCCTCACAGTAGTATCCTCTGCCTCCCTTTCACATCTACCCAGGGGTCAAGTCCTGGGGAAAAAAGTGTGGGAGCTCCCACCCAAGTTCCACTCCCCCCACCAAAAAAAAAAGATGCGCTCATATGCATATATATTTCACAGAAAATACAGTGCAACATTTATTGTAAAGTGGCAGTTTACAAAAACAAAATAAGTTAACTTGTCAAACAGAATAATCACCACAAGAACGGAGCGGGACAGCAGAACGGAGGGGGGCAGCAGAACGGAGCGGGACGTGGAGGAAAACTGGAGGGGGCTAGCAGCAGAAAGGAGGGGGAGTGGGGGACACAGCAGCAGAACGGAAGGGGACAGCAGCAGAATGGAGGGGGACAGCAGAACAGAGGGGGACATGGAGGAAAACTGGAGGGGGACAGCAGCAGAACGGAGGGGGACAGCAGCCGAATGGAGAGGGACAGCAGCAGAACGGAGGGGGACAGCAGCAGAACGGAGAAGGACAGCAGCAGAACAGAGGGGGACACAAAGGAAAACTGGAAGGGGACAACAGCAGAATAGAGGGGGAGTGGGGGACACAGCAGCAAAATGGAGGGGGAGTGGGGGACACAGCAGCAAAACGGAGGGGGACAGCAGCAGAACGGAGGGGGGCAGCAGCAGAACGGACGGGGACATGGAGGAAAACTGGAGAGGACAGCAGCAGAATGGAGGGGGACAGCAGCAGAACGAAGAGGGACAGCAGCAGAATGGAGGGGAATATGGGGGAAAACTGAAGAGGACAGCAGCAGAATGGAGGGGGACAGCAGCAGAACAGAGGGGGGCAGCAGCAGAACGGAAGGGGACACGGAGGAAAACTGGAGGGGGACAGAAGCAGAATGGAGGGGGAGTGGGGGACACAGCAGCAGAACGGAGGGGGAGCATGCTCACTGTAACTAACAAAGTGTGTGTAACACACTAACCTGGAAGTTTGTCAATGACTCTGCAAACCCACGGAGGACCTCGTGGGCGGGAGGGCTCGGAGGCTTGGCTCAGGAGAGGAGAAGTTGAACTGGAGAAGTCTGGCTGCACTGCTGGCAATGTGCTCTAGCGGCTGCGGGAGTAGTTGGCGATGGCCCCGGGACTGTCTGGTGTCTCCAGCAGTAAGTGTGGCTCTGTCTGGTGTGGTGTCTGTGGCTGGCTGCTCTCTCTCGGTGGCGCTGCTCAGCCTAGCAACCAGTTACTCAGGCATATGCAGGACGCAGCTGCTAACGGGAACTGAGTTCCTGTTGTGGAAAAAGTATATTCCCGCAGGACTTGAGCCCTGCATCTACCCCCACAGTAGCGTCCTCTTCCTCCCCCAAAGTAATGTCCTCTTCCTCCTCCACAGCAGTGTCCTCTGCCCCCCTTTCACATCACCCTCCCATAGAAGTGTCTTCTGCCCCCCTCTTACATTACCCCCTCACAGTAGTGTCATCTGCCCCCCTTTTTACATCACCCTCCACAGTAGTGTCCTCTTCTCCCCCCCCCCCCACAGTAGTGACCTCTGCCCCCCTTTCACATCACCCTCCACAGTACTGTCCTCTGCCCCCTGTCACGTCTCTCCCCACAGTAGTGTCCGCTGCCCCCCCCCCCCACAGTAGTGACCTCTGCCCCCTTTCACATCACTCTCCACAGTAGTGTCCTCTGCCCCCCCCCCCCTTTAACATCACTCTCACATCACTCTCCACAGTAGTGTCCTCTGCCCCTCTTTCACATCTCCCCCACAGTAGTGTCCTCTGCCCCCCTTTCACATCACCCCACACAGTAGAGTCCAATGCCCGCAACAGTAGAGACCTGTGCCCCCCCTTTGCCATCAATACCGCAGTATTTTCCTCTGCTCACAGTAGTGTGCTCTGTCTCTCCCACAGTAGTCCTCTCTGCACCCCCCCCACAGTACTTTTATGTGCCCCCCAAAGCAGTGTCCTATGTCTCCCCATAATAGCGCTCTGTGTCCCCAAAGCAGTATCCTCTGCCCATGGTGGATGGGTAGGTAGCAATTAACTGGTTGTCGATCCCGAAGTTAGAAGGTAGTTGTGTGCGCATGGTGTGTTTTTCTTGTCAGCTGTGGATGGATGGGGTAGACAGCATGTGGTGAGGAGGCACCCCCCTCTATACCACTACTCCATAGGCAACCGTCCCTCTTGCCCACCCCTTGTTCTGGCCCTGCAATGTCGACACAGGTTCTGATGACTATCAGTTATTTCCATCACTTTGAAGTGATTTCCTCTCATTTCCTGTTGTGGCTTTGGAATACGAAGTGAAGTGAAGTCTTTACAATGGGACACAGGGGTTACAGCCTTCGAGCCAAAAAAAACAAAAAACGAATAGCCATGACTATTGAAAGTTCCTTGTTTATCTTGCCCGGAGGTCTACTTTAACCCTGGCATAATGAGTCACAACATTGCTCTACCACTGCCGCGCTTTTTTTCCCCCTTCCTTCCCTTTCCAAGGCGGCATATCCATTTGAAAGGTTAAATCTGCCACCGCCGAGATTTGTTATTGCATATCTGTAATCAATGAGAACAAGATGTTACAACATATATCCGCGCCGACACTTTGAATCAAGAGCGATTAAAAGTCGTTTTAGAATCACTAATCATCCTTCGCCTTCCAAAACCTAAGTGGCAATATGTCAATGGGAGTGAGCGCATTAAGATATTGCCAACAATAATGAGAATTTAAGTAGACGGCGCTATTAATTGCTCTATAATGTGTTCAAAATATTGCATGTTCCCGTGACAAGCGCTGTGCTCATTCCTCCGCGTCTCCGCTGGTGACATTAATATGGATAACAGACATTTATAGAGGTTTTCATGCAAATTAGCATGTTCTGTATGTTCCGCGAGGGGGAAAAAATCTTTGTATTCACTGAAAGCTTCCATAGCCCTTAGAATAAAAAAAAAATCCACATATACATTATTCATATGATGGAATGTCAACCCAACAGCTATAGTGTGAATGGGGCCATCTTAACCATTTGCCTACCAAGGTACGTTTATAAACAGCATGGTAGACAATTGGTTAAATCAAACTCACAGCTGCTGCTGCAACCGTCAGTTTGTTACTGGCTTTAAAAGTCGGCAAAGGGCTTTCCGATAAAAGTGATTCAGGTGACTTAGAGCCTCCCGATGACTTTTATAGGGCTCTCAAAGTGCACCTCCATCAGCAGCAACCCTGGACTCCCCTGTTTCTCTGGGGAGTCTGGGAACTTGGGAAACAGCCTGCAGAGTGAGGGCAAGAGGAACTTGGGCATCAATTCCCCAATACCTTCTGCAACTAATGACCCCAGAGGCGACATAATGATTAGGTCACGTCCGTGGTCACTCCTAGCGTTCCTCAGCTTGTGTAGTTGAGGATCTCAAAGTGCAACCCCACCAGCGACAACCGTGGTAGTTTTTGGACTCTTGTGATCTTCATCCATTCCCCAATCCCTCCTGAAATGAATGACCCCTGAAGTGACGTCATGATTATGTAATGTCCATGGTCCCAGCTGTCATTCCTTAGTCTAGTGTAGTTGACTTCATATCCTTAAGGATGCAGCTACATCTGTCTATTCAAACACATTCTCTGCTTGAATAGCTGCATTGGAGGGGAGTGGAGACATTTAAGGTCCAATAGACCCCCAATGTCTCTGTAACAAGTTCCTGTCACCTGCCCATCCTATCTCAAAGGGGGTTTGTTATGGAGGTCTAAAAGTGCCTCCACTACAGCAGCAACTGTGGTGGTTTTTAGACTCTCCTGTTTCTCCAGGAAGCCCGGGAACATGGGAAATATCCTGCACAGTGAAAGCAGGAGGAACTTTGGGAACACCCATTCCCAGATGCCTCCTGTGGCTATTGACCCGAAAGGAACATGTATTAGGTCATGTTTGTGGTTATAGCTGTCATTCCTCGGCTATCAAGGATGCAGATTTTCAAACATGTTCTGGGCTTGAATAACTGCACTGGAGGGCAGGAGATACACCGAAGGTCCAATAGACCACCCAATGTCTCTGTAAAGAGTTCCTGTCACTTGCCCATACTATCTGGAGCTGCATTGGAGAGCAGGGGAGACATTTGAGGTGTAAAAGCCAACAGATGTCTCTGTAAAGAGTACCTATCACTTGTCCATGCTATCTAATAGAGGGCTCATTATGGGGATTTAAAGTGCATCCTCACCAGCAGCAACCGTGGTGGTTCTCTGACTCTCCTATTCTTTACTCATTCCCCAATCCTTCCTGCAACCAATGACCCCAGAAGTGATATCATGATTACATCACGCCCGTGGTTATTGCTGTTGTTCCTCAGCTTGTGTAGTTGACTACACATCTTTGAGGATGCAGCTACATCTGCAGTGTTTGAATAACTACATTCTGGAGGAAGCAGCTATTCAAACACATTCTGTGGTTCAATAGCTGCGTTGGAGGGCAGGGGAGACATTGAAGGTCCAATAGACCCCCAATGTCTCTGTAAAGAGCTTCTGTCTTCTGCCCATCCCATCACAAAGGGGATTTGTTATGGAGTTCTCAACCTGCGCCCACAACAGCAGCAACTGTTGTGGTTCTTGGACTCTTCTGTTTCTCCAGGGAGCCTGGGAACATGGGAAATAGCCTGCACAGTGAAAGCAGGAGGAGCTTGGGGAACATCCATTCTCAGATCCCTTTCTGTGGCTAATAACCCTGGAAGTGACGTGTATTGGGTCACATCCGTGGTAACAGCTGTCATTCCCCTGCTAGTGTAGTTAAGGATGCAGCTATTCAAACACGTTCTGGGGTTGAATAGCTGCATTGGAGGGTGGGAGAGACACTAAAGGTCCAATAGACACTCAATGTCTCTGTTAAGAGTTCCTGTCACCTGCCCATGCTATCTGGAGCTGCATTGGATAGCAGGGGAGACATTGGAGATCTAAAAGTCTCCCAATGTCTCTGTAAAGAGTCGTTATCAATTGTACAAGCTATCTAATAGGGAGCTTGTTATGGGGATCTCAAAGTGCAACCCCACCAGCGGCAACCGTGGTGGTTTTCTGTCTCTCGTGATCTTCATCCATTACCCAATCCCTCCTGAAACGAATGACCCCTGAAGTGACGTCATGATTAGGTAACGTCCATGGTCCCAGCTTCCTTACTAGTCTAGTGTAGTTGACTTCATATCCTTAAGGATGAAGCTATATCTGCAGTGTTTGGATAACTACATCCTGGAGGATGCAGCTTTTCAAACACGTTCTGTGCTTGAATAGCTGCATTGGAGGGCAATGGAGACATTGAAGGTCCAATAGACCCCCAATAGACAAGCTCCGGTCACCTGTTCATCCTATCACAAATGGGGGTTTGTTATGGAGGTCTCAAAGTGCCCCCCACAATAGAAGCAACTGTGGTGGTTCTTGAACTCTCCTGTTTCTCCAGGGAGCCCCAGGAACATGGGAAATAGCTTGCACACTGAAAGCAGGAGGAATTTGGGGAACACCCATTCCCTGATCCCTCTTGTGGCTAATGACCCCAGAAGCGTTGTGTATTTGGTCACGTCCGTGGTCACAGCTGTCATTCCTTGGTTAGAGTACTCAAGGATGCCTAAATGCATTGAGTTGCTGCCATGTGATTGGCTGATTAGCAATTTGTGTTACCAAGCAATTGAACAGGTGTACCTAATAAAGTAGCTAGTGAGTGTATATCGAGTGGTTAGGTACATTTTGAGATGTTATGGTGGGATAATCTGCTGCGATGAATAGACTGCACTCGTATGAAGCCTCTCTATTACAGATAATTATCTTATGTCTACTAATAATTTTATTCCTATTGTTATACAGCACCCCAGACACAAGATTGTTTCACAAGAACAAAGGAGTAGAAATGAGGATGGGAACACATCTAATTAAACACTGCAACGGGCAGCAACCAATCAGATTTCAATTAGTTGATGTCAGACCAGGAAAAAAACAACTTCCCATTGGTTGGTAAGGACTGGAGCACTTTAGCCTAATATAGCCTGCTTAGCCTAAATATAACAACAACAAGCATATTAATATTAATAATAATACTCATTTTATAATATATATATTATATTCAAATCAACAAGTGTGGATACACAACATCTGCACTCTCTGTACAAGTTCAGTATATTTATTTTTATATTTGACAAATAGTTTTTATCACATAGACAGGCTGGCCAGATAGTAAGAAATCTCTTCTCAATATCTGGTGTATCTGGATTTTGCAAAAGCATTTGACGCAGTTCCTCATAAATGTTTACTGTACAAAATAAGGTTGGTTGGCATGGACCATAGGGGGTGAGAACATGCAGTGCCGAAGAATACGTACAACAATATAGAGCAGAATGAGGTTCAAACAAACAATATTGATTGAATAGAATAATTTCTATGATACCCACCCCTGCACTGTCCATGACCCGCCCCTGGCCTCGCCCCCGCATTTCATACAAAGTATGAGAGTCCCAGCGAAAGCCCCCCCCCCAGGCCTTATTAGAGACTACAAAGGAGTATAATGGAACCTGGAAGGGGACCTCTAACAGATCGTACAGTGAACACCTTCATTCATTCTGGTCCTCATGGGACCCCCTCCTTTTACCGTGACTCTCACCCCTGTACATTACACAATCCTGACCCCTGCACCCTATAAAATTACATACTATTGACCCCTGAACCCTGTCCCTTACAAACCCATGACCCCTGCACCCTATAAAATTACCCCTGAACCCTGTCCCTTACAAACCCATGACCCCTGCACCCAGTACATTACATACTCCTGACCCCTGTACATTACACACCCCTGAACCCTGTACATTACAAACCCATGATCCCTACACCCTGTACATTACCCACTCCTGATCCCTACACCCTATACATTACCCACTCCTGAGCCCTGCACCCTGTACATTACCCACTCCTGAGCCCTGCACCCTGTACATTACCCACTCCTGATCCCTGCACCCTGTACATTACCCACTCCTGAGCCCTGAACCCTGTACATTACCCACTCCTGATCCCTGCACCCTGTACATTACCCATTCCTGAGCCCTGCACCCTGTACATTACCCATTCCTGAGCCCTACACCCTGTACATTACCCACTCCTGATCCCTGCACCCTGTACATTACCCATTCCTGAGCCCTACACCCTGTACATTACACACCCCTGAACCCTCTACATTACATACTCCTGAACCCTGTACATTATGTTATATAACTTATTAAGTAAGCATCAGAGTCTGCATAGAGGCCCTCCTTACATCAGAGTCCACACAGAGGCCCCCCTTACATCAGAGTCCATACAGAGCTCCCCCCCCTTACATCCGAGTTCACACAGAGACCCCCCTTACATCAGAGTTCTCACAGAGGCCCCCCTTACATCAGAGTCCGCACAGAGGCCCTCCTTACATCAGAGTCCATACAGAGGTCCCCCTTACATCAGAGTCCGCACAGAGGTCCCCCTTGCATCAGAGTCTGCACAGAGGTCCCCCTTACATGAGAGTCCACACAGAGGTCCCCCCTTACATCAGAGTCCGCACAGAGGTCCCCTTTACATCAGAGTCCACACAGAGGTCCCCCCTTACATCAGAGAGGAGCTCTGTGGACTTTAATTTAAAGGAGAATCCTGATTTAAGGGGGATCTGATGTAAGGGGTGCAGAGAGAGGAGGGGATGCCATTGTCAGTGCCGGTGTGCTCTGAGGCTGAGCTATGTGTGGCTCAGCCATGTAGCCATCTACCTCGGAGGAGACACAGGTCACGGCCGCACAGCGGGAGGTGAGCGGTGGCCGTGACCTGTGTTAACCCTTTCCAGGCAGCGATGTTCGTGCCTGGGCTGGAACCAGAGTTCTAGCAGGCATATTTCTACCGCTCCACTGCAGCTCTGCAAACACAGCATTTGGGAGCAGCGGCTGGTGGCTTTGCATAGTGTCACTGGCCCCTCATTACTCAGACATGAGTGCAGCCTTTTTACAAAGCATCAGAGTGGCCCGGGGGGGGGGGGGATTGCCAGCCTGGCCCAGCACGCCACTGGTCTTGGGGGCACCCCCACAGCAGCAGGGCCCTACACAGCTGGCGTAGTCAGCGTATAGGGCGGATCGGCTCTGAGTACATGGATTGAAAACTGGCTACAAGGGCGAGTTCAGAGGGTGGTGATAAATGGGGAGTATTCGGAATGGTCAGGGGTGGGTAGTGGGGTCCCCCAGGGTTCTGTGCTGGGACCTATCCTATTTAATTTGTTCATAAATGACCTGGAGGATGGGGTAAACAGTTCAATCTCTGTATTCGCGGACGATACTAAGCTAAGCAGGGCAATAACTTCTCTGCACGATGTGGAAACGTTGCTAAAAGATCTATGCTGTCCAGTTCTGAGCACCAGTCCTCAGGAAGGATGTACTGTAAATGGAGAGAGTACAAAGAAGGGCAATAAAGCTAATAAAGGGTCTGGAGGATATTAGTTATGAGGAAAGGTTGTGAGCACTGAACTTATTCTCTCTGGAGAAGAGACGTTTGAGAGGGGATATGATTTCAATTTATAAATACCGTACTGGTGACCCCACAATAGGGATAAAACTTTTCTGCAGAAGGGAGTTTAACAAGACACGTGGTCACTCATTAAAATTATAAGAAAAGAGGTTTAACCTTAAACTACGTAGACCAGTGGTATGCAATTAGCGGAACTACAACTCCCATGAGCCATAGCAAGACTCTGACAGCTAAAAGCATGACACCCAGAGGCAGAGGCATGATGGGACTTGTAGTTTTGCAACAGCTGGAGGTCCGCTAATTGCATATCCCCGACGTAGTGGGTTCTTTACTGTAATGCCCTGTACACACAGTCGGACTTTCCGGTGAAAAATTTGCAACCGGAGCATGTTGTCGGAAATTACAATCGTGTGTGTGGGCTCCATCTGACTTTTTCCATCGGAAATTCCGACACACAAAGTTTGAGATCTGGATATAAAATTTTCCCACAACAAATTTCGATCGTGTGTAGACAATTCCGGCACACAGATCGCCACGCATGCTCAGAATACGAGACGGAAGCTATTGGCTACTGGCTATTGAACTTCCTCTTTATAGTCTTGTCGTACGTGTTGTACGTCACCGCGTTCTTGACGATCAGAATTTCTGACAACTTTGTGCGACCGCGTGTATGCAAGACAAGTTTGAGCCAACATCCGTCTGAAAAATCCGATGGATTTTGTTGCCGGAATGTCCAATCGTGTGTACAGAGCATAAGAGCGGCAAGGATGTGGAATTCCCTTCCACAGGCGGTGGTCTCAGCGGGGAGCATCGATAGTTTCAAGAAACTATTAGACAAGAACCTGAACGACTGCAACATACAGGGATATACAATGTAATACTGACAGATAATAACACACATAGGTTGGACTTGACCTCACCTACTATGTAACTATGTAATAATTTCTTAGCCCTTGTACACATGGTTGGACATTCCGACAACAAAATCCATCAGATTTTTTCCGACGGATGTTGGCTCAAACTTGTCTTGCATACACGCAGTCGCACAAAGTTGTCGGAAATTACGATCGTCAAGAACGCGGTGACGTACAACACGATTTTGTCCTAAACTGGTGTTGCATACACACAGTTGGACAAAGTCGTCGGAAAATCCGATCATTCGTAACGTGTTGACGTTATTAAGTTATGACGGGACTACATTCAGGCTAGTAGCCAATAGCTTTGGTCTAGGAATTTGATCTGAGCATGCGTGGCCCTTTGTCCGATCAGAATTCTCTACAAACGATCAGACAAAGTCCAATGGGATCATGTTGTCGGAAAATTGTATAGCCCAGCTCTAAAACTTTGTTGGTCGGTTACTCCGACAGAAACAGTCCAATGGAGCCCACACACGGTCGTATTATCCGACAACGCGATCCGATCGGACATTTTCCGTCGGAATGTCCGACCGTGTGTACAAGGGCTATCAGCATTGTGTGGTTCGGTTCGTACATATTAATTTTTTTTTGTCCCAAAACCAATTCTCAGTTTAAAAAAAAAAAAAAAAACATAAACTGACTTTCTCGTTCCCGGCCAAGTACTTAACGGCCGACTTACTAAACCAATATTATCTTTTAATAAGAATTCCAGTAACACAAACCAACAAAGAGCATTATTTTATAAAAAAAAGCTCGGATCGAGGGCCACAGCCGAACAGATTAGCAAGTACAAATATTTGAGCTCATAAAGATGTAAATGATAAAAATCGCAGCAGTGAGAAAATTGAAAAGAAAAAGAAAAAATTATAATAATTTAGTGGCTATAAAACAACAGTCACCACTATGCCAAAGGCTAGATACTTGTGACATGAACTATGGCGAGGGTCCGTTCATTATTTTTTCATTTGTTAATATAAATGAACGTGCATTGTGTTAAAGTGGAACTCCTACCTAACGCTAAACTATGCTAAAAAATGACAACAGTTTTGCAGCATGTATGAGATCATTTAGAATTCACTGACTGTTGCATTTGACCTGCCAGTAACCTGGCTTTGACCTGATATTGACCTACTTTAACCACTTCAGCTCCAGAATATTTACCCCCCCCCCTTCATGACCAGGCCATTTTTTGCGATACGGCATTGCGTTACTTTACCTGACAATTGCGCGGTCGTGTGACGCTGTACCCAATTAAAAGTTATGTCCTTTTTTTCCCGCACAAATAGAGCTTTTTTTTTGGGTGGTATTTGATCACCTCTGCTGTTTTCATTTTTTGTGTTATAAACAAAAAAAAAGGCAGACATTTTTGAAAAAAAAACAACAATATTTTTTTAGGGCTGTGGAAATTAAAGATTAATTCCTCAATTATTCGATTATTTTTTTTTATCGATCAAAGTTCTTTTGATTGGTACTCACCTCTCCGCCAGCTTCCAGGTCTTCAGGGAGTTCCGTTGGAGATCCGGTGACGTCACGGACATTGACATCACTGGACTCCTCCCCCCTCCCCAAGTGCCTCCGTCTGCTAACAAAGGGAAGGGGGGAGGAGTCTGGTGACGTTGAAGTTCTGATTGAGCGGAACGTGTACGGGGGAGGAGCTACACATGACGTCACCCGCTGCTGCCCTACGGAACTAACACGATTGTCGGCTTTTTATCATCTTTATGTGAGTAGTTTGTGTTTGAACACAAAAATGAAATCTTATACTTAAGCGGTGAGCACTTAGATCTTTTCTTTCTACCCATGACCTGGCGTCCTTACTGAGATCTAAGGAGACGTGAGAGAAGTTTATGGTCCATGTTAACCCTTTTGATACCCGCTTGCATGACCACCTGTTTGCACAGGGATCCATGCCATAAGGTGAGAGTGATCAGTTAGATCGGAGGTGGAGGGATTGTCACGCTACTCTGGGAAAAAAATGACTTACGTCAGGGCTACAGTTTGAATTTAAAACGTATTTGTGTGAACTGCGAAGTTAAGTCATGGATTGTGGAAACTAACTAGTGTCAGGTGATTGTTAGACATGGGCGCCATCCAAAAATTTGTTTCGTTTCATTCCGTACGAAAAAAATAAATCGTATTTCGGAATTCGTGTACAAAATTCAATTCGGATTCATACGAAATACGAATTTTCGTTAGATTCGTAAACTTTTCGTTAAAATGACGAAAGTTCGTTATGATGAATTTATCATTATGAGGGGTTCCCACCATCCCTGTGCTGAGTTCCCAGGTCTGTACACCCGCTGTGTGTCCATTATGAGAGGTTCCCACCATCCCTGTGCTGTGCTGACTTCCTGGAGTTTTAACTTTTAGGTTCGTTAACTTTTCGTAACAATTACGAATGTTCGTTATGATGAATTTATCATTATGAGGGGTCCCCACCATCCCTGTGCTGAGTTCCCAGGTCTGTACACCTGCTGTGTGTCCATTAGGAGGGGTTCCCACCATCCCTGTGCTGAGTTCCCAGGTCTGAGTGTACACCCGCTGTGCCCATTATGAGGAGTTCCCACCATCCCTGTGCTGTGCTGACTTCCTCTGATTGGTGAACAAAACACCAGTCATGTTTCTGTTAATCTGGATCTGAAATTCTGAAATTCGTTAACTTCGTATTTCCTATGGAATTCAGAAGCATAGAAATTCCCATAGGGTTCCCACCATCCCTGTGCTGAGTTCCTGGGGTTTTAACTTTTAGGTTCGTTAAAGAGGAAGTAAACCCTGATGGGTTTACTTCCTCTTTGTCTCCCTGCAAAGGTAAAGCATAATGGGCTACTATGCATCGCATAGTAGCCCATTATTTATCACTTACCTGACACAGGAACCAGCGATGTCACCGCTGTCCCCTGTGGTCCGGAGCCTCCATCTTCTTCCAGGTGTCGCTGCTCCGGCCACTCACTGCGCCGGAGCAGCGATGACATCACCCCCGCACATGCCCATGGGAGCCACCACTAACGGCGTATCGCCGTTAGCAGTGGCATGCTGCTAACGGCGATAGTGCGCCTGCGTGCCACTGTCTACGGCGCATGCTGTCACTGTATTTACTAAATATCTCCTAAACCGTGTAGGTTTAGGAGATATTTCTTGGACCTACAGATAAGCCTTAATCTAGGCTTACCTGTAGGTCAAAGTGGTTTGTAAGGGTTTACAACCACTTTAACTTTTCGTATCAATTACGAATTTTCGTTATGAATTTGGATCCGAAATTCGTAAACGAAATTTCATATTTTGTACGGAATTCGTATGCATAAAAATTTGTATTTCGGATTCGTACGAATGTATGAAGTTTCAGAAATTCGTACGAATTTTTGTTTTGTACGAAACTAATCGCACATGTCTAGTGATTGTATATAGTGTATACCACATTTACCACTGACTAATGCAGAGTTGCAATGCAAGGAGATCAGCTAAAAGTAGTTGGATCCGTATGTGCGTTATAATTAATTAATTATTCAAAATAGAAATTAGTCGATTAATCGATTTAAAAAAATCGATTAATCGAACACGAAAATTTTAATCAGTGACAGCCCTATATTTTTTACTTTATCCAATAAAAAATGGAAAAAAATCGAATTTCTTCATCAATTTAGGCCAATATATATTTTGCTACATATTTTTGGTAAAAAAAAGTCCCTGTTTGGTTTGCGCAAAAGTTATAGTGTCTACAAACTATGGGATATATTTATGGAAGTTTTATTTATTTAAAATTTAAAAAAAGGACTTATAGCGGGACTGCGATATTGCGGGGGCACTCGGACACAAACTGACACATTTGACACTTTTTAGAAACCAGTGACACTAATACAATGATCAGTGCTAAAAATATGCACTGTCGATGTACTAATGACACTGGTTGGGTAGGGATTAACATCAGGGGGGATCAAAGGGTTAACTGTGCGCCTGGCCAGTGTTTGTGTACTGTGGGGGAGGTGCTTCTACTAGGTGAAGAGATGGATCCTTGTCACTGCTTAGAAGGAACACAGGATCCACTCCTTCCCTACTGACAGAACAGCAATCTGCCTTGTTTACATAGGGAGACTGCCTTTCTGCCTCCGTGTACTGAACGATCAGTGGGTGCCGGCGGACATCAATCTGCGGCATCTGCTGATTGCAAGCCAATGCAGGTGCGCATTAGTATCTGGCTAACTGGAAGTACGGGATCATGTATATATACGTGATCCGACGCACAGTGCCCGCCCTGTAGTTGTAAAACTGCTATAGGGTGTTCGTGAAGTGGTTAAGGAATCTTTGCACTCCCGTTGACAATTCTAGAGAACACTAAAGGTGTACTAGTACTCACATCAGTGGACTCTTAGCCTGGCCTAAAAGCCTTCTGCATCCCAAGCACAGCCTACATCAGACCATAAAAGATTCAGGGCAACTACAGCTGGTTCTTCTGGGTGAGGGTGTACCTCACCCAGGGCTTCAGCCCTATTAAGGGCCCTAAGGCAGTTGCTGGTGACATCCACATGGCTGTGGGGTGTTTGGCTCCTATTCCAACTCTCTAGGCCCCTTCCATCCTGGAATTTATATGGGCACTAACCCATACCGCTCAAGTTTTTAAGATGGGAATGAGGGACACCTATCAGCAAAAGTATGAAAAAGGGAGATATCACCACTCCAGGAAAAACAGATGATGAACCTTTCTCTCGGTAGCATGGGCCCTGACCCTGAGGGTGTTGTCTGGGATGGGTTCCCCATAAAGTTTTTTGCACTGTATGGGAGTTTTGACTGGAAGCAGAACATGGCTTTAAATCTTTTTTGTTTGGCTGTCCATACAATGTGATTTTATTCCATTCGCCTGAGGCCATCAACGTGGACGAAGCGCCTAGGAACAGGGTTTTGGCTCTGACCTTATTACACATGTGCATTCATACCTCCCAACTTTTTGAGAAGGGAATGAGAGACACCAATCAGCAAAAGTATGCAGGCATAGGACTCACCACTGGACACGACCCCCTTAAAAGAATTCTTAAACAAACAAGATTGGTTAAACCCACAAGTGTTTTATTTTTATTTTTAACCACTACTATTCCTTTATATTGGCTTTTGGAATTTACAAATGCAGCAATTTAGAGATCAGATGGAAGGTTTAGTGCTGGAAAACACTTTCTGATAGATAAAAAGTGCATTTTATATACATCTATATAGATCAGAGCAAAATGAGGGACAAATGAGGAGGAATGAGGGACAGAGGGACATTGCTCCAAATCAGGGACAGTCCCTCCAAATCAGGGACAGTTGGGAGCTATGACTAACCCGACTTATTACATCTCTAGAGGAAGGTTTTCTCTAAAAGGGGCCCAACACCCAATGACTCCTTACCCTTTATTAGACTATAGCAGGAACAGAGCCACCTAGTGACAAGAAAGTTAACTGCACTTTTCTGTGAAGATACTACATATTCCACAATCCCTGGGTCTCTCAGTCTAGTGCTCTGCAGGTGAGAGCTTCACAGTAATTAGACCTGACACAGACACAAGCAGGAAGAGCAATTAACACAGTGCAGTGTTTCATACCATTTGCACTCCTGCATTTGTGATGCAACACAAAAGAAATAGAGAGGCGTTGCTTTTGTTTCCAGTGGTTTAGACATGAATGGCTGTGTGTTGAGTTATTTTGAGAGGAGAGCAAATTGACACTGTTATACAAGCTGTACATTCACTACTTTACATTTCAACAAAGTATAATTTCTTCAGTGTTGTCACGTGAAAAGATAAAATAAAATATTTACAAAAATGTGAGGGGTGTACTCACTTTTGTGAGATACTGTATATCCCATAGTTTGTAGACGCTATAACTCTTGCGCAAACTAATCAATATACGCTTATTGAGATTTTTTTTTACCAAAAATATGTAGCAGAATACATATTGCCCTAAATTCATGAAGAAATTAGATTTTTAATTTTTTTTCTATTGGATGTGTTTTATAGCAGAAAGTAAAAAATATATCTATATTTTTTTCAAACTTGTCATTTTTATTTTTGTTTTTTTTATAGTACAAAAAAATAAAAACCACAAAGGTGATTAACCGGTTCCCAACCGGTGCACGCCAATGTACGTCGGCAGAATGGCACGGCAAGGCATATTGGCGTACAGGTACGTCCAATCTTTAATGCCGCCCTGCCATCGCGAGGCGGTCGGGACCCCCATGAGTCCAGTCGCGGGTCCCGTGGACTCGATCGCCGCGGGCATACCCGCATTCATCTCACGGGGCGGCTGAACGGAGAAATGCCATTGTAAACAGCATTTCCCCATTCTGCCTAACAACTAGTGAGGCTGATCTCTGCTCCATGTGATTGGAGCAGAGATCAGTGTTCACTAAATGAAAGCCCATCCCCCCACAGTTAGTAACACTTAACCCCTACACTGCCACCCACTGGTTAACCCCTTCACTGTCAGTGTCATTTACACAGGAATCAGTGCATTTATATAGCAGTGATTGCTGTATAAATGACAATGGTCCCAAAAATGTGTCAAAAATGTCCGATGTGTCCACCACAATGTCGCAGTCACAATAAAAATCACTGATCACCGCCATTACTAGTAAAAAAAAAAAATTATTAATAAAAATGCTATAAAACTATCCCCTATTTTGTAAACGCTATAATTTTTGCGCAAACCAATCAATAATCGCTTATTGCGATCTTTTTACCAAAAATATGTAGAAGAATACATATCGGCCTAAACTGAGGGAAAAAAAGTTTTTTTTTATATATTTTTGGGGGATATTTATTATAACAAAAAGTTTTTTTTCAAAATTGTCGCTCTATTTTTGTTTATAGCGCAAAAAATAAAAACCGCAGAGGTGATCAAATACCACCAAAAGAAAGCTCTATTTGTGGGAAAAAAAGGACATCAATTTTGTTTGGGAGCCACGTCGCACGACCGCGCAATTGTCAGTTAAAGCAACGCAGTGCCAAATGGCAAAAAGTGGTCTGGTCTTTGACCAGGAAAATGGTCCGGGGCTGAAGTGATGAAATACCACCAAACCAAAGATCTATTTGTTGGGAAAAAAAAAAAGATTGCATGACCACGCAATGGTCAGTTAAAGTAACGCAGTGCCGTATCACAAAAAAAACGGCCTGGTCATGATGGGGGGTAAATGAAGGTCAAGTGGTTAAAATCCTTGCAATGTACATTGATCACCCAGAGGGGGTAGTTATGCTTTAAGCACAGGCTCGATAGCAGTTGTTCTCAAAGGACCAGTTAGTGGGCAACAAGGGCCTGTTGTACGCAAGCAACACTGAGATGATAAACAGCAGACCGTGTCCATTGTAAAAAGAATTCTGTGCTAATTCTTCCAGTGCGTCTGGAGTGAACCTTTAATCGCTAATTTCTTTTTCAACGCCGTGTATTATTTACAAAATCGAACCCTCCTAAATGCAAATGACCTAATGTTTTCCTGGATATTACAACCCCTTATGAGCCAACCTTGTTTGTTAAATGCAATATTATTGTCACGGTAACGATACAGAGACAAGCAAATTATGAACATTCTATAGATTTTCCTCCAGCCAAAATCAATGCAAAGGTGTTCATTACAGACACAAGCATCAGCCTAATGTATACATAATGGAGCAAAGTGATGAAATTAATTGTAATAACGCAACATTCTAATTTAGCCCTGGCTTACTAAGGGCTCATCATATCCCATCCTTATTTATTCTGTAAATTGTTACATCATCCGAAAACAATCCTGCAAAGCTGTGGAGTAAATGCACTGAACTCTGGAAGCTGTGCCTGAAAAAAAATCAAGCACGGGACAAAGGGCTAGTCACCAGCATTGACTGTGGTCTTCCTGCTAATTATCTTTTCCTTATTACTGCCCTACCAGGCCTTGTTCTTAATAGAGTAGCAGGGCTTTACCTCCTCATGTTAGAACTGCTTCCCCCTATCACTGGTAGGGGATATTTAAGAAGCAGAGGAGAGGTAAGGGAAGCACAGATCCACATATTAAATGAAGCAGAAGCAGGGAAATCCTTGCACTGCAGGTCCCCAGGTAGAGATTTCTCTCCAGCAAGGAGAACCATAAGCAGAACAGTAATGACATAACCAAATCTTACTCCGAATCTCATGGGACTAGCAGTCAGAGGCAGCATACAACACTGGGGCCCCCCGTGCATTAGTGGTAAAACTGCGCTTGTTTTAGCTGTGCTTTACCACTGTTTTAGCAGCGCTTTTCGGGCGCTAGCGAAGCGTTTTTAACCCCAAAAAAGGGGCTAAAAATGCCCCTGTTACGGCACTCCAGAAATACTTTTCAGGCGCTTCGGAAGCGCTATCCATTCATTGCAATAGGCAGGGGTGTTTTGGGAGTGCTGTATACAGTGATGTTTTGTATAATAACATTTATATTTTTTTATTAATCCTCTGTAAATTGTTTGCAGTAGTAGCGGGGGGGAACTTTTTGTTCTATATGAATGCCAACATGTACTGTGACATACTGAAGCAGAGCATGATCCCCTCCCTTTGGAGACTGGGTTACAGGGCAGTATTCCAACATGATAACGACCCCAAACACACCTCCAAGGTGGAGGAGCACAAGGTCTCTAACATCCACCAGCTCCATGATGTCGTCATGGAGGAGTGGAAGAAGACTCCAGTGGCAACCTGTGAAGCTCTGGTGCCCAAGAGGATTAAAATATTGACACTTTGGGTCCAATTTGGCCTTTTTCACTTAGGGGTGTTCTCACTTTTGTTGCCAGCGGTTTAGAAATTAATGGCTGTGTGTTGAGTTATTTTGAGGGGACAGCAAATTTACACTGTTATACAAGCTGTACACTCACTACTTTACATTGTAGCAAAGTGTCATTTCTTCAGTGTTGTCACATGAAAAAATATGATAAAATATTTACAAAAATGTGAGGGGTGTACTCACTTTTGGGAGATACTGTATGTATTTTAAACCTTAACAAAAAAGAGTGAAGGGAACATTTAACAAGTGATATTAATTGTGTCTAAACAGAACCCTAAAAAATGTACCTTTCGTCTTGAATTCACTGTAAAATCTAGCATTGCATTTTCTGTGCCTAGGCACGTCTGTTCTGTAGCCTTAGGCTGGTTCCCACCTACAATGTGTCAGGAATGCGCAAAAATTGCATGGGAATGCAGGGCCCTTTAGCAGATGTTCAAGGAGGCTATTATTTGTTAATAAGGCCCCTATGGATTTGCTAATGTACACATTTTCATGCGTGCCATACCGCATGGTGCTGCAGGGTCAGAGGCTTATTTTCCACATTTTTTCGTGTGTGGCCACTATTAAAGTGAATGAGCTGCCTAATGCCACGTACACATGACCGGACTTTTTGGCAGACTAGGTCCGATTGTCTTTTCGGCCGACTAGGTCCAACGGTCTTCCCGGCAGACTTTCGGCAGAGTTCCGAACGGACTTGGCCACACACAAGCACACCAAAGTCTGATGGATTAGAACGTGATGACGTACGACTGGACTAGAATAGGGAAGTTCATAGCCAGTAGCCAATAGCTGCCCTAGCGTCGGACTAGCATACAGACGAAAAGATTTTTCGACCGGACTTGAGTCCATCGGAAAGATTTGAAACATGTTTTATTTCTCGGGAAAAAAAAGTCCGCTGGAGCCCATACACAATCGTGATATCCGACGGATTCATTCCATCTGACCTAGTCCATTGAAAGGTCCGGTCATGTGTATGCGGCATTACACGCGACACAGGGGAATGTGCGAAAAACACACATGAATGAATGACTTGTATAGCGCTACCTATACAAACTGAATTGCCTCAGGGTGCTTTTCTTGCCAGGGTGCTTTTCTTGCCAGGGTGCTTTTTCTTGGTGTCCATCTGCAGCTATTTTTATGCGGTTCTTTAACCTGTAGAGTCCCGACACTTAACAATGACATACACATACAATGGCCAATTTGTTTGGAGAGGGTCTAATTAACCTACCAGCATGTCTTTGGAGTGTGGGAGGAAACTGGAGTACCCAGGGGAAACCCACACAGCCACAGGGAGAACATGCAAACTCCAGGCAGATAGTGTCATGGTCGGGATTGGAACCAGCAACCCTATTGCTGCTAGGTGAAAGTGCTAACCACTACACCACTGTGCTGCCCCTGACACAGAAACGTGCATACTCCTGGTGGCTCCCGTATGGTGTGAACCTATCCTTATACAACCGGAAGCAAAAATCCCAGTCGCTGCACTCCAGGGAGATACGATAGTCAAGCAACTGAAAGCAGCCTCACCCTAGCTCCATCCAGGTCACAACCCCATTATATTTTTCCCCGCCATGGAGGTCCATGACTAAGCCCCAGGGGGTGGGGCGAAATGTGATGGAGGAGGGTGGCCTGGACAGAGCTAGGCTGCTTTCCCTTGCTTGACTATCAGGTCTTCCTGGAGTGCAGTGATGAAGATATTTTTCTGACAGTCGCATATGTAGTGTTGTCACATGAAAAGATAGAATAAAATATTTACAAAAATGTGAGGGGTGTACTAACTTTTGTGAGATACGGTATAACTAAAGGCAATTTTTTTATTTTTTTTTCAGATAGAGTGCAGAGGGATTACAATACCTGTTATGCCCCATACACACGGTTGGATATACCGACAACAAAATCCATCGGATTTTTTCCGACGGATGTTGGCTCAAACTTGTCTTGCATACACACGGTCGCACAAAATTGTTGGAAATTCTGATCGTCAAGGATGCGGTGACGTACAACACGTACGTCGGGACTATAAAGAGGAAGCCAATAGCTTTCGTCTCGTAATTTATTCTGAGCATGCATGGCGCTTTGTGCATCGGAATTGTCTACACACAATCGGATTTTGTTGTTGGAAAAATTTTATATCCAGATTTCAAACTTTGTGTGTCGGAAATTCCGATGGAAAAAGTCAGATGAAGCCTACACACGGTCGGAATTTCCGCCAACATGCTCCGATCACACATTTTCCATCGGAAAGTCTGACCGTGTGTACAGTGCATAAGTCCTTCAGGGGGAAATCCTGCATTCTCCGCAATTCCTTTTTTATTTTTCTTTGTTTTTCATTTTGATTTTCCTCTGACTGTTCTATGAGGTTGCAAGACCCCTGACCCTCTGTCTGGTGCTGATTGGCCCTGTGCTGATCACATGCACCCTCCCGAGAAAAGAAAAACAACTCTATAGCAATACACACCAAACTGAGCATGTGCAGAGTGCCTCCAAAGGCTATGTCTTATCAGGAGATGGATTGGGGACCGTGGAAGAAGGGGAGGATCAGAGAAGACAGGATCAAACAGCTTTTTCACACAATGCAGTAGATTAACCCCTTAGGTTCCACAGTGAGTAGAACAAGCATGCTTTAGTGCATATTCACACAGATTTTTACTGTTGTGGGTTTAGTAACACTTTAAGTCAAAAACTCATGAATCTAAACAGAACTCTGACAGTGAGGATCCTTACAAGAGACGCCATGCAGTAATGCAAACCATTACAAAAGGTCGTTAGCCGTAATCCACCAAGACATTCGACAGTTGCCCGGCCAATGAGCCTGGCGTTTTCATTATCTCCCCTCACAACAGCGGCTATTCCTTCGCCGCCTCGCAGTCAGTTACTTTTATGTCTATTTTACACAGAGGGATTTCTGAGTAAACGGAGCAGTTTAAGCATAATGCTATTAATGTATTTCAATTTCTACTCAGTATGAAGAGTTTTATTAGCTCTATCTCCAGCAAATATTTAAATGTTATTATAAAGTTGACGGGAGCAATTACCGAGAATCCAGGGCCTTCGCTGGTCTAGACGGAGATGCCGTTTGGCACTGGCGGAGATTAGATTAACTACTGCTCACCGACGTTCATGGGAAGAGAAACCTGAGAAGGGAAATTTGAAAATGTTATGGTGCCGGGGTTTGTCAAAACCGCATAGAATTCTCCACCGGAAAATTTTCTGGTCAGATATGGTATTCATACTTACTTTGGTTAGATAGGATGCTACACACAGTGCCTTAAAAAAGTATTCCTACCCGTTTGAAATTTTTCACATTTTGTCATGTTACAACCAAAAACGTAAAATGTACAAAAAATCCTACCAAACAGTGTAGAATGAGTAGTGCTAAATACTCAGTGAATATGCCAATAGCACACACTCTAAACTCAAATTTATCCAATAAAAGTATATAAATAACATAGGTGTAGCGGCGGGCTCCTGAAGAGCATGTGCTATGTGTTTTCAGAATTTTACTTTACCCAAACTACAGTTTGGTTTGGGTCTATTTGCCTAAATTTGATTTCTGTGTCAGTCTGACTGGGCCGTGAGATGTTCAGCCTGGCCACAGGGGGAGGCGCTGTCTCTGGTGGCAGTCGTGGAACTATGGTCTGGTTGGGTGTTTAAGTTACTCTCTCTCGGAGTCAGGTCAGTGGGAGTGGCTCTCTCGCTGTGCCCTCTGGGAGAGGGTATTTAAGATGCGGACGTCACGTGGTTTGGGGTTCCGGTCCATTATGAAGTGCTGATTACATGGTCCTGGTCCGCCTGACCAGCCCCCAGGAAAGCTATGACCTGGGGTGCGGTTCCACCCGACTTTAATGTCTCAGGGCTGGCTAGCCCAAGGCAAGGGAACTAAGGAAGGATTCCAAGGTGGTTGGGTGCCATCTCCGGTTCCGGAGAGACCCAGTGTACTTCAAGCATTCCAGGGGAGGACTCTTTAGAAGAACACCACGTACGGGTTGGTTTTCTTAACAAGAGCCTGGAAGGGCTGAAGTAACCAAGAGAATCCGATCTTGTGGATATCGCCAAGCAGGCTGAGAGATCCAGGTATCCTACAAGTGTTCTACAGCTTCGTTTTCCTATGTGTTCTGTAACAACGTCGGTGATAAAGACTTTGTTCCTGAGTAAGCACCTGTTTGGCTGCTAGGCCTTGTGAGAGAGGGACTGTCCAACCTGAGTGCTCATCCAGCTGCGAATGGCTATTCTCTGGATGCAGTCAAAGTAAGCAAGTTCTTTAATGTTTTTGGACTTTGACATTGAGAGTACCAGAACTTTCTTTTCCAACCCTCTGATCCCAAGTTGAAAGACTGTTCAATGGTTTGAGTTTTTGCAAATAAAATCCATTCAAGTGGCTCTATTGTCAGTCTCAAGTTACTGGTCCATTACCACGGGACATCCCCTAGACGTGAAACAAGGAGAACGGAAGGTAACGGTAAGCCCAAAAATAACCAGCAGCTCCTTCGGGGGTTAGTGCTACATAGGTAACAGTGATTAATAACACTTTAAACTATAATGAAAACACCCTGTGAAATGAGTGATTGCAACAAAATTCATTTTCAAGTAAATAAATAAAGTGTCCAGTTTTTAAACACAAAAAGTCCAATGTTCATTAGATGGTGACCAGTGAATCACTTATAATTCTAATTCATAAAAACTTCCAGGAACACTCTTCCACCACACCGCCGTGATTGTGACTTCAAACCCCTAATGTGCACAAACTCACCAGCTGTTTATGCCTCACACTGCCGTGTTTGGCTATAGATGCTTAAACCCTCTTTTTACAGGGATGAAGAGTGACAGATCTTCAGGTGTCAGAGGCAAATACACAGCTCCCGATTAATACTCTACACACTCCACATGTAAATGAAAAAAGCACAGCCTCCGATAGTGTAAAATCTTCACACATTTTAATGTCCTAAAATTTCACTGCATTGCACTCACATGTGGAATATCAAAGGCTCACCATAAGTAAATGCACAGCACTCCAAAACCAAAACTAGCTGGATAATGGATGGCCACGGCAGACCCAGGGCTTACGAGATAGCAAGATATCAGCTGTATGGCTCACCCCTCCTCGTCCCAGCCCCAGTTGGTAGCCACTCGATGTATACTGGTCAGCGTTCTGTGTCTACCTCAATGATTGCTCTGTAGCCACACTCCCAAATTGTTTCGTCATAGAATTGACTTAATCCCATGATTAAGTCAATTCTATGACTTAAAGCGGAGGGCCATTTAAAAAAAAAAAAAAGTCAGCCCACTTACCTGTCCAGGGCGCCCGCGATGTCGGCCGCCCGAGGCCGACCCGTCCCTCGGCTCTCAGGTCCCGGCGCCGCCATTCCTTGTAAGGGAAACAGGCAGTGGAGCCTTACGGCTTCACTGCCCGTTTCCTACTGCGCATGCGCGAGTCCCGCAGCGCTTTGTGAATGGGACGCGCTGTGTTCTGGAACACACAGTTCCCAGAACACAGCGTGACCCATTACCCAGAAGACGCCGCACGGAGGAGAGAAGAAAGAAGATCTCCGCGGAGGAGGAAGATTAGGATTATGTGCTTAGCAACAGGCACTTCTGGTAAGTAAAAAAAAAAATTTTTTTCATTTTTTTTTTTTGATTTTTTTGTAATTTTTAATATTTTTTTTTTTTTCAGGGTGGCCCTCCACTTTAAGACATGGGATTAATGACATGTATTTAGCGCTGCTCATTCTACACTGTTTGGTAGGATTACCATATTTATTGGCGTATAACACGCACTTTTTTCCCCCTAAAATC
>NW_027507785.1:29241375-29443875 GCF_037356315.1 Lithobates pipiens
ATTTTGCACAGGTGATTTGATCAGTTTCACTGCCTTAGTAATTACCACAGCTGTTTCATTTGAGGGAAATCTTAAAAACATGATCTGTAGGGGCGCCTTGAGGACTGGAGTTGAGAAACACTGGTCTAGCAGCAGCATTCATAATAGACTGAATGGGGGGATAGTCTGCATAAGGGTAGGCCATTAAGGAGAGAGTTGCAGTAGTCAAGGCGGGAAATAATCAAGGAGTGAATAAGTTGCTTTGTGGTGTCCTTAGTCAGGAAGGGTCGAATTCTGGAGATATTGCAGAGGTTAAGGTGGCAGGACTTAGCCAGTGATTGGAAATGGGGGCTGAAGGAGAGGTCAGAGTCAAGGATTACACATAGCACCCTGGAATGTGTGGGGGGACGTATGGTTGTGCTGTTGATCTTAATGGTAAAGTCATGGGGGAGGACCGGAAAGGAGGAAATAAAACAAGCTCAGTTTTAGAAATATGGAGTTTGAGAAAGTGGTGTGACACCCATGCGGATATGTCATTCAGTAAATTGGAGATCCATGAGGAGATCGAGGGGGTGAGTTGAGGAGTGGAGAGATATATCTGGGTGTCATTGGCATAGAGGTGTCACTGGAAGCCATGGGAGGTTATCAACTGGCCCAGGGAAGAGGTATAGAGCGAGAATAGGAGGGGCCCAAGGACGGAGCCTTGGGGTACCCCAACAGAGAGAGGAAGAGGAGCGGAGGAGATGGAGTTGTAAGTGACACTGAAAGTGCGCTGAGATAGGTAGGAGGAGAACCAGGATAAAGCAGAATCACAGAGACCAGGGGAGTGTAGTTTGCTGAGGAGGAGCAAGTGGTCAACTGTGTTGAAGGCAGTAGAGATAAGAGTATGAGTATGGAGTAATTGCCATTGGTTTTAGCAGTTATTAGGTCATTGGTGAGTTTTAGTAGGGCAGTTTCAGTGGAATTTTGTGGACGGAAGCCAGATTTTAGGGGGTCGAGAAGGTTATTGCCTGTGAGGTAGTGACTGATTTGGTCATGGACAAGGTGTTCGATGAGCTTGGAGGCAAATGGGAGCAGGGAGATGGGTCTTAAATTATTCAAACAGGTGGGGTCTATTGAGGGTTTTTTAAGTATGGCAGTAACCAGTGCATGTTTGAGCGAAGAAGGAAAGGTGCAGGAGAGAGGGAGAGGTTGAAGATGTGGGTTAAGGAGTTTAGGATAGAGTGGGAAGGTGGTTGCAGTAATTGTGAGGGGATAGGGTCCAGGGAACAGGTGGTGAGGTGGGCCATGGAGAGGAGTTTATCAACTTCATCTGTGGTAACTGGGCAGGAGGAGAGTATTGAGTGTGGTGTTGGACCTGATGTGTTGTGTGTTCAAGTTTCCTGCTCCCTTGAAAGAAAGGAATGAACAAAAAAAAGTAGGAAGGGTGGGTGAAACGGAAGGAAGGAGGAAGGACAGGTGGAAGGAGGGAGGAGAAAAATAAAGGTAGGCAATTAGAAAGGAAGGTACAATATTAGACATCTCCTGCATTGTCTTATTCCTACAGCATGATACCTTGAGTGATCTATTTAATATGCAGCAGGAAGGAAGGAAGAAGGAGAGAGAGAAATGGAGTAGGAAAGGAAGGAGTTTTCAGAAAAAGGAAGGAAGAAAAAAAAGGGAGTAAGGATGGGTAGGAAGGATGAAGGAAGGAAAGGAGGAAGGATTGATAGGGGAAGAAACAGAGGAAAAAAGAAAGGTAAAGAAACAAAGAGTGGAAGGAAACATGGAAGAAAGGAAAAATGGAGGAAGGAATGATAGAAGGAAGGAAGGAAAGAAAAAATGTGTTAAGGGTGGAAGGCAGGAAGGAAGGAGTGATAGAGGGACAAATCATGGAAGAAAAGAAGGTAAGGAGGAGCAAGTGGTCAAGAATAAAGAAGGTAAGAAGAAAGGGAGAAAGGGTGGGTGGAAGGAAGAAAGAGAAAGGAATGAAAATGGGTGGGGGGGGGGGGGGGTAAGAATGGGTAGGAGGGAGAAAAGAAGAAAGGAAGGAAGGAGAGAGGGATGGAGGGAGAAACAGTGGAAGAAAGAAAAGTAAGTGTAAAGGGTTGGTGGGAGTGAGGAACGAAGGAGGGAAGAATGCAAGGAAGAAAGGAAAGAGAAGTGGAGGAAGGAAGGAAGGAAGGAAGGAAGGAAGGAAGGAAGGAAGGAAGGAAGGAAGGAAGGAAGGGGGAGAAAAAGAAATGGAGGAAGAAAAGAAGGAAAAAAAAAAAGTAGGACGGGTGGGTGGAATGGAAGGAAGGATAAATGGAAGGGCGGGAAGTAGAGAAATATAGGAAGCCAACTAAAAAGGATGTACAAGTGTGTGGATAGTAAAAGATAATAAAAGAGGAGGTTAAGGGTGGAAGGGAAAAAGGAAGGAAGGGAGGAAAAGGGAAGGAAAAAAGGGAGCAAGGGTGGGTAGGAGGTAGGAAGGAAAGAGAGGAGGAAGGATTGATGGATCGAGGAACAGAGGACGGAAAGGTAAAGAAACAGAGGGACGGTAACAAGGAGGAAAGGAAAAAAGGAGGAAGGAAGGAAGGAGGCATAGAGGGAGAAATCATGGAAGAAAAGAATGTAAGAAGAAAGAGAAAAGGGTGGATGGAAGAAAGGAAAAGGTAGTAAGGAAGAAAAAAAGGAGGGTAAGGGTGGGTAGGAAGGAGGAAGAAAAAAAAGAAGGAAGGGTTAATTGTGGGTAAAAGGCAGGAAAGAAGCAGGGATAGTGGAGAAATGGCGGAAGAAAGGAAGGTAAAACGAAAGGGAGAAAAAGTGGGTGGAAGGAAGGAGAAAGTAAGGAAAAAGGGGGATAAGGATCGGAGGAAGGAAGGAAAGAAGTAACGAGGAAGGAATGAAGGGAGAAGAGTGGAATAAAGAAAAGTAAGGAGAAAGGGTTGGTGGAAGTGAGGAACGGAGGACAGAAGACAGCAAGGAAGGAAGGAAGGACGGAAGGAAGGATGGAAGCAGTGAGGAAGGAAGGAAAAAGAAATGGAAAAGAAAGAAAAGACTAAAGAAAGTAGGGATGGGTGAGAGGAGGGAAGGAAGGAAAAAAGGTGGTATGGGTGGGTGTAAGAAAGGGAAAAAGGAAGGAAGAAAAGATGGAAGCAGGGGAGGGAGAAGGTAAAAGAAATGGAGGAAGAAAGGAAGGAAAGAATAAAGGGAGGATATAGGAGAGAAAAGAATAAGGTTATTTGAATATTTGAATGCCAGTATGCCAGGATAAACATATATACTGCATATATACACATCATTACACTTTTTTCAGAAGAATCAACACTAATTCTACGAAGATGAGTTGAAAGCATTAGAAAGCGGATGCCGGTAGAAGCCGTGTCGTATTCTGGCTACATGGACATATGCTGGTAGTGATTTGGTGTCAGATGTAGTTGGAAATCTTCCTCTACAGACAATGATTGTGGAAGACGTCTCTGGGCACACACTGTCATTAATCTGGGATCTTCTATACTGTCATAGCACAATCCATCAGAAATCCAATCTCCTGGAATTACACTCAGCCTGGATATTTGTCACAATTACATTGTTTGTTCACTTCCAATCCTCCTCATAGGAAATCCTTTCATGAATCTTTATTCCTGATTACATTACCATATACCATACAAATCCAGATAATAGACGGGATTGGAAGGAAAAGCGTCTTGTGTTGTCTCAAGTCGTCATGTGACACAAACCATCCCCCCACCCCCACTGTCATTTTCAGAAAATATGCAAGACATTTTATGGTTGAAAGACTAAATGTAGCTTGTTGAGTAGTTAGAATAAAAAAAAACAAAAAAAAAAACAGTTCTGGCTGCTATACTCACCATGTCTCAAGAGCTGTCCCCTACAGGCTAACCGTCTCATCAATTCAGCATCGTTCTTCCTCCAGGTTGGATAACACCCACTTCCTCTGAGCCCAGGCCACCCAAGACCTGCTCCCATCCTGTGACCAGACAATGAAAGGAGAAGCAGAACGGTGATGAGCTCATCTCTCTGTCACTCTGCTCTCTCCTCTTATCAGCTACACAACTGCATCGTTATGATCGCAAAATTTGTCAATTCAAAAATTCCTAAATTCCTAAATTCTTAAATCCAAAAATTCCTAAACTCCTTAATTCAAAAAATCCTAAATTCCTAAGTTCAAAAACTCCTAAATTCAGATATTTGTAAATTCATAAATCTGAAAATTCAAAACTCTGAAAAAAGAAAGAAACTTCGAAAGAACGAAAATTCGAATTAATAACTAACTAACTAATAATAACTAACTATTAAATTATAGGTATTGGAATTTTCCTTTCAAATTTGGCTGATAGTGAACGTAACGAATACGAATTTATCCGAAGTTATGAATTATCCGAAATAACGAATTCCGCACCGAAACAAATGGAACGGAACAAATTAATAAAATATAATAAATAAAATAAGTTTTATTATTATTATTATTGTTATTTATTATTATTCATTTGTTCCGTTTCATTTGTTTAGATGCGGCATTCGTTATTTTTTGGATAACAAATGCCACATCTAAACAATGGAAAAAAAATGGAATGGAACAAATTAACAATAAATAATAATATTAGGTTTTTATTATGATTATTGTTATTTATTATTATCCATTTGTTACACTCCCTTCGTTTAGATACGTGTTAGTTTTTTCGAACAATTAGTAAATTTGGATAAATTCATATTCGTTACGTTAACTAACAGCTAAATTTGAAAGGAGATTCCAATACCTATAATTTAATAGTTAGTCATTATTTCAGATTTTCAAATTTTCAGGTTTTTGGAATTTCAAATTTCCGAAAATTTTGTAAACGGGTTTTCATTAATTTGGATGCTTCCGAATTAACGAGTTTATCGAAATGTGTTTAAAAAACGAATTTGGAACTAAATGAATTGCACATGTTTGCTATCAGTATTCTTCTTGACAGCATATGAATTGATTGGCTTCTTGTGCTGCTTCTTCCTCTCCATTGAGCTCTGCTGTACAGAGACTGCAAGAGGCCAATACAGGGTCAGATTCAGGAACTCACACTGCTTGTATTTGAAAAATTACATTTAGACCCCATTGACACTATAGGCATTCCCGCTTGTGATTTTCTTTGCTGATTAGACGCGTGCAATTTGTTTCGTTTCAAATTAGTTTTTTTTACGACTTTATCCAAATAAACAAAAACCCCAAAATTTGAAAATCTGAAATAATAACTAACTAATAATTAACTTAACTATTTCTAACTATTAAATTATATGTATTGACATTTCTTTTAAAAATTTGTCTGTTAGAGAACATCATGAATATGAATTTATCCGAAGTTATGAATTATCTGAAATAACGAATGCCACATCTAAAGAAATGGAATGTAACAAATTATTAATAATAAATTACAATAATAATAATCATAAAACTTTTTATGATTATTATTATTATTATTATTATTATTAATAATAATAATTCATTCTGTTCCATTTGTTCAGATGAGGCATTTGTTATTTCAGGTAATTCGTAACTTCGGATAAATTTGTATTCGTTGCATTGACTAACGAAATTCCAATACCTATAATTTAACCACTTTAAGACCGGGCCTCTTTTTTAGATGTGTTGTTTGCAAGTTAAAAACATTTTTTTTTTTTGCTAGAAAATTACTTAGAACCCCCAAACATTATAAATTTTTTTTTCTAACACCCTAGAGAATAAAATGGCGGTCATTGCAATACTTTCCATTACACCGTATTTGCACAGCGGTCTTACAAGCGCACTTTTTTTTTTTTAAATACACTTTTTGGAATTAAAAAATATAGAAAAATTAAGACAACAGTAAAGTTAGCCCAGTTTTTTTTTTTTTTATTTTGGGAAAGATAAAGTTATGCCGAGTAAATTGATACCCAACATGTCACGCTTCAAAATTGCGCCCGCTCGTGGAATGGCGACAAACTTTTACCCTTCAAAATCTCCATAGGCGACGTTTAAGAAATTCTATAGGTTACCAGTTTTGAGGTACAGAGGAGGTCTAGGGCTAGAATTATTTCTCTCGCTCTACCGATCGCGGCAATTCCTCACATGTGTGGTTTGAACACCGTTTTCCCATGCAGGCGCTACTCACGTATGCGTTCGCTTCTGCACGTGAGCTCGGCGGGACAGGGCGCGTTTTAAAAAAAAAATCTTATTTTACCTTTTATTTTTTATTTTTACACTGTTTAAAAAAATGTGTCACTTTTATTCCTATTACAAGGAATGTAAACATCCCTTGTAATAGAAAAAAAAAAAAAAAGCATGAGCTTATATATGAGATCTGGAGTCAAGAAGACCTCAGATCTCATATTTACAATAAAATACAATAAAAAAAAAAAAAAAAAAAATAAGTAATTTAAATAAAAAAATTTGAAAAAATTCCCCTTTAAGAACTATGGGCGGAAGTGACATTTTGTCATCGCTTCTGCCCTGCAGTGTCATGGAGATGGGTGGGGGCCATCTTCCCCTCACTCGTCTCCATACCAAGCCAGGAGAAGGATCTGATCGCCTCCACCGCTACCGACGGCTCTGGTAAGCGGCGGAGGGCACCGGATCGTGGCGGGGGGGGGGGGGGGCCCTCTCCCTCCATAGATAAAAGTGATCTTTCTGCGAATCTGTCACAGAGACCACTTTTATCTTGTGCCGAACACGGGGATACTGGGGTTATGGCAGCTATCGGGATGTACATTGGCGTGCGGCAGTCAGGGAGTGGTTAATAGTTATTATTAGTTATTATTTCAAATTTTCGGGTTTTCTTCCTTATTTTCAAATTTAAGAATTTATGCAATTTTGAATTCACGAATTTATGAATTTCTGGATCTTCGGATTTTTTAATTTTCACATTTGTGAATTTAGATCATAACAAATGACCTGGAAAACAAAAAATAAATAAAACCGAATAAAGCGGAAAATGAAAACAAATGTACTTTTTGACAGTGCACATTTCTAATGCTCATGCAGCAATGCATGTCACGCATAGGGCAGCCCCCTTCACTTTAACCACTTTCAGACCGGACCATTTTGCTGGTAAATGACCAGAGGTCTTTTTACACTTTGGCACTGCGCTGCTTTAACTGGTAATTGCGCGGTCATGCAATGTTGTACCCAAACAAAATTTGCGTCCTTTTCTTCCCACAAATAGAGCTTTCTTTTGATGGTATTTGATTGCCTCTGCGATTTTTATTTTTTGCGATATAAACGTAAAAAGACCGCAAATTTTGAAAAAAAATGATATTTTCTACTTTTTGTTATTAGAAAAATCCAATAAACTCAATTTTAGTCATACATTTAGGCCAAAATGTATTCAGCCACATGTCTTTGGTAAAAAAAAAGTCAATAATTGTATATTTATTGGTTTGCGCAAAAGTTGTCACATCTACAAACTAAGGTACGTTTTCTGGAATTTACGCAGCTTTTAGTTTACGACTGCCTATCTCATTTCTTGAGGTGCTAAAATGGCAGGGCAGTACAAAACCCCCCCAAATGACCCCATTTTGGAAAGTAGACCCCCTAAGGAAATTGATAAGAGGCATGTTGAGCCCATTGAATATTTTATTTTTTTGCCTCAAGCGATTGAATAATGACAAAAAAAAATTTTTTTTTTTTTTTTTACACAAAGTTGTCACTAAATGATATATTGCTCACACATGCTATGGACGTATGTGAAATGACACCCCAAAATAAATTCTGCTGCTTCTCCTGAGTACGGGGATACCACATATGTGGGACTTTTTGGGAGCCTAGCCGCGTACGGGGGCCCCGAAAACCAAGCACCGCCTTCAGGCTTTCTAAGGGCGTAAATTTTTGAGTTCACTTCTCACTACCTATTACAGTTTTGAAGGCCATAAAATGCCAAGATGGCACAAAACCCCCACAAATGACCCCATTTTAGAAAGTAGACACCCCAAGCTATTTGCTGAGAGGCATGTTGAGTTAATGGAATATTTTATATTTTGCCACAAGTTGCGGGAAAATTACAAACTTTTTTTTTTTTTTTTTTTTTTTCACAAAGTTGTCACTAAATGATATATTGCTCACACATGCCATGGGCATATGTGAAATGACACCCCAAAATAAATTCTGCTGCTTCTCCTGAGTACGGGGATACCACATATGTGGGACTTTTTGGGAGCCTAGCCGCGTACGGGGCCCCGAAAACCAAGCACCGCCTTCAGGCTTTCTAAGGGCGTAAATATTTGACTTCACTCCTCACTACCTATTACAGTTTTGAAGGCCATAAAATGCCAAGATGGCACAAAACCCCCACAAATGACCCCATTTTAGAAAGTAGACACCCCAAGCTATTTGCTGAGAGGCATGTTGAGTCCATGGAATATTTTATATTTTGCCACAAGTTGCGGGAAAATTACAAACTTTTTTTTTTTTCACAAAGTTGTCACTAAATGATATATTGCTCACGCATGCCATGGGCATATGTGAAATGACACCCCAAAATAAATTCTGCTGCTTCTCCTGAGTACGGGGATACCACATATGTGGGACTTTTTGGGAGCCTAGCCGCGTACGGGGCCCCGAAAACCAAGCACCGCCTTCAGGCTTTCTAAGGGCGTTACAGTTTTGAAGGCCATAAAATGCCAAGATGGCACAAACCCCCCCCAAATGACCCCATTTTGGAAAGTAGACACCCCTAAATTTAGGGGTACACTAGTGAGACTAGGTAATAAATGGCGGGTGCCCTGAAACTATAAAAAAATAACTAACCAACCAGCGTCACCTGTAACAGTTATATGGTGATCACTGGTGAAAGGGTTAACTAGGGGGCAATCAGGGGGCTTTATGCGGTAGTATATGGGGGTCCCTGGCGCTATAAAAAGCTGCGGCGAACCTAAATACCTACCTGCCTAACTAGCGTCACCTGTGACACTAATACAGCGATCAGAAAAACGATCGCTTATTAGGCTGGGTTCACACTGGAGCGATGCGGGAACGCCACAAATGCGCGGCGGGTTCCCGCATCGCATGCCTCCCGGCGGCAGTTCACACTGCCCTATGCGAACTGCTGGGAGTGTCAGTGAAATGTTACTGACACCCCCAGATCAGTTCGCATATCGCAGTGCGATCTGCAAACTCGGATCGCATGGTGTGAACACCCATGCGATCCGATTCTGCTGCGGGCCAAAAAAAGGGTCCCGTGCGAATTTGCGGCGGGTGCGGCGGGTGTGGCGGGTGCGGCGGGTGCGGCGAATGGCTGAACTCGAATCGCACAGAGATCGGATGTGATTTGCACTGCAGTGCGGTGCGAATCACATCCGTTCTCAAACCGCTGCAATCTGAACCCAGCCTTAGTGACACTGGCGACGGGGGGTGATCACGGGGTTAAACCTTTATTGGGGGGGTTAGGGGGGTACCTTAGAACTAAAGGGGGCTAACCCTAACTGCCCTAACAGTTATTAGTCACAAATGACACCCGCCGGGTGATCAGGGGGTTAAACCTTTATTAGGTAATAAATGGCGGGTGCCCTGAAACTATAAAAAAATAACTAACCAACCAGCGTCACCTGTAACAGTTATATGGTGATCACTGGTGAAAGGGTTAACTAGGGGGCAATCAGGGGGCTTTATGCGGTAGTATATGGGGGTCCCTGGCGCTATAAAAAGCTGCGGCGAACCTAAATACCTACCTGCCTAACTAGCGTCACCTGTGACACTAATACGGCGATCAGAAAAATGATCGCTTATTAGGCTGGGTTCACACTGGAGCGATGCGGAAACGCCGCGAATCCGCGGCGGGTTCCCGCATCGCATGCCTCCCGGCGGCAGTTCACACTGCCCTATGCGAACTGCTGGGAGTGTCAGTGAAATGTTACTGACACCCCCAGATCAGTTCGCATATCGCAGTGCGATCTGCAAACTCGGATCGCATGGTGTGAACACCCATGCGATCCGATTCTGCTGCGGGCCAAAAAAAGGGTCCCGTGCGAATTTGCGGCGGGTGCGGCGGGTGTGGCGGGTGCGGCGGGTGCGGCGAATGGCTGAACTCGAATCGCACAGAGATCGGATGTGATTTGCACTGCAGTGCGGTGCGAATCACATTCGTTCTCATAAACCGCTGCAATGTGAACCCAGCCTTAGTGACACTGGCGACGGGGGGTGATCACGGGGTTAAACCTTTATTGGGGGGGTTAGGGGGGTACATTAGAACTAAAGGGGGCTAACTCTAACTGCCCTAACAGTTATTACAGTCACAAATGACACCAATGCAAAAAAAAAAAAAAAAAAAATGACATTGGTGTCACTGTGACTGGGGGGCAGGGGTAATTGGGGGGGTGATCGGGGGGTAAAGGGGGGGTGTGAGTGTGCCTGGCATGTTCTACTGTGTGTGTAGAGTGTTGGTGCAACTCACCGATCCGCTCTCCTCCGTGTCGGAACGGAAAATACCGACACGGAGGAGAGAATACATCACTTCCTCTCCTGTGTTTACATTACAGGAGAGGAAGTGATGTCACCGGGGATTTCCATTCGTCGAGAGCGATCGCGAGGGGGTGGCCATGAATGAATGGCCGCCCCCTCATCCCGGATCGCTCTCGAAGAAATGCCGACCGCCGCAGGCACCGGGGGGGGGCCCGATCGGGCCCCCCACCCGCGGGCAGGCAGGGACTTATATATACGCCCATATGCCTGCCCGTGCCATTCTGCCGACGTATATCGTCGTGCGGCGGTCGGCAAGTGGTTAATGGGCTACCAGCCAATGCTTGGCCCTGAGCCAGGAGCGATTTTACACTGCTTGCACCACCTCAGAGGTGTGGGGAGGCCGGGGTGCTATGAAGTTATCAAGTTTATTCTGCTGGCCCCTTTCACCAGCCGTGATCTGCCTGCAATGCATAGAGCAGCACAGAGAACTAGTGATGTCACAGGGAAAAGGTATGTCATGAAAACAGGTTTTATTTAAAAGTTGAAATTAGCGTGCCGAACAGGGAGGATGGCAACATTTTAAGCAGCTTTAATCCAATGACTATGAAATGTGTGAAAACCGAGGTCCATTGGTTAGTTAGTTATTATTTCATATTTTCGAATTTTCGGGTCTTTGAGATTTTCGTTCTTATTTTCGTTCTTTTGAATTTTCGTTCTTATTTTCGAATTTCCGAAATTTCAGATTTTTGGATTTTGGAATTTCCGAAATTTCAGATTTTCGGATGTTTTCTAATTTTCTAATTGCCGAATTTTTGAAATATTACAATTTACGAATATTCAAATATTCAAAATATTCAAATTTACGAATTTTCGAATTTACAAATTTACATCAAAACTGAGGTCGATTGATGAAAAACAGGATGGAAGGTGTGAACGTTTTTTTTTTTTAAATATCCTGTCCAAATTACATATTACACTCCCTCTGTGCCAGGAAGGTTTCAACATTACAGAGCAAGTTCAGCGCTCAAAATGATTAAGCACTGAGGATTACTGAAATGATTAAGCACTGAGGATTACTGTACTGATTAAGCACTGAGGATTACTGTAATGATTAAGCACTGAGGATTACTGAAATGATTAAGCACTGAGGATTACTGTACTGATTAAGCCCCGAGGATTACTGAAATGATTATGCACTGAGGATTACTGTAATGATTAAGCACTGAGGATTACTGAAATTATCATGCACTGAGGATTACTCTAATAATTACGCACTGAGGATTAAAGTAATGATTAAGCACCGATTACTGTACTGATTAAGCACTGAGGATTAATGTACTGATTAAGCACTGAGGATTACTGTACTGATTAAGCACTGAGGATTACTGTAATGATTAAGCACTGAAAATTACTGTAATGATTAAGCACTAAGGATTACTGAAATTATTATGCACTGAGGATTACTGTAATGATGAAGCACTGAGGATCACTGCAATGATTAAGCACTGAGGATCACTGCAATGATTAAGCACTGAGGATCACTGCAATGATTAAGCACTGAGGATTACTGTACTGATTAAGCACTGAGGATTACTGTAATGATTAAGCACTGAGGATTACTGAAATGATTAAGCACTGAGGATTACTGTACTGATTAAGCCCTGAGGATTACTGAAATGATTATGCACTGAGGATTACTGAAATGATTATGCACTGAGGATTACTGTAATGATTAAGCACTGAGGATTACTGAAATTATCATGCACTGAGGATTACTGTAGTGATTAAGCACTGAGGATTACTCTAATAATTACGTACTGAGGATTACTGTAATGATTAAGCACCGATTACTGTACTGATTAAGCACTGAGGATTAATGTACTGATTAAGCACTGAGGATTACTGTACTGATTAAGCACTGAGGATTATTTTAATGATTAAGCACTGAAAATTACTGTAATGATTAAGCACTAAGGATTGCTGAAATTATTATGCACTGAGGATTACTGTAATGATGAAGCACTGAGGATCACTGCAATGATTAAGCACTGAGGATCACTGCAATGATTAAGCACTGAGGATCACTGCAATGATTAAGCACTGAGGATTACTGTACTGATTAAGCACTGAGGATTACTGTAATGATTAAGCACTGAGAATTACTGTAATGAGTAAGCACTGAGAATCACTGTAATGATTACGCACTGAGGATTACTGTAATGATTAAGCACTGATGTGAGAAAGGCGTTGACTGGCTGTCCACCATGGATTGTGTGTATGTCTTTTTGCTTTTTTTGCCATGATTTAACCACTTACCGCAAACCGCCGTAGCTGTAAGTTGGTACTTTGATGTAGAATACCGTTGTTATGGCAGCAGATAGCTGCCATAGACCACCCCCCCCCCCGTATTTTCAGAAATGGCGGTCCTCTCTCTTTATGATAAAAGTGGTCTCAGAGGCAGATTCACCGCAATATCACTTTTATTGGCGGCGCAAGAGGTGCCCACCCCCCCCTCCAGCCGCGTTCCGGTCGTCTCTGCAGCTTACCAGAGCCGTAGGTAGGAATGATACCCCCCCCCCACTCAACTCAATGTCGTTGGATGATGGAAGCGACATCAAACATCAAAAATACCTGTCCCGTCGCATGACAAGTCGCACTAGTGGAAACCAAGCCTTAAAGGGGTTGTAAACCCTCATGTTTTTTCACCTTAATGAATCCTATGCGTTAAGGTGAAAAAACACCCGGCAGTGACCGCCCCCCCCCCCCCCCGTTTTACTCACCTGACCCCAGTATTTTTTGCCTTGGCGGAAACACGCTGTTCCTCTCTCCACGGGGTCCCGGCTCTTGATTGAGTAGATTGATAGCAGCGCAGCCATTGGCTGCCGCTGCTGTCACTCAAATCCAATGACGCGGGCGCCGGGGGGGAAGGGGCCGAGTCCGGCATTCGTGTCTATGGACGTCGAATGCTGGACTCGGGAGCGTGCCCGCAAGGTAACCACCCTCCCCCCCCCCCCCCGGGGCTTGTCCTAGGGGGTTATCTGATGTGGGGAGGAACTACCAGCACCGACAGGGGACCCCAGAAGATGAGGATCGGCGCCACTCTGGAGGTATGACATGTTTGTTATTTTAAATAAATAAAAAAAAAAAATTAGCCATTACAATCACTTTAAGGGTTATTTAAAAATACATTTTTATAATCATTTTTATTTTTTTTTCCAAGACAAATTCCATCATACAATACAACAGTTATAATAATTACATAACCACATACATATTTACTCCCACATATATATAGATTTTTCTTTTTTCTACTTTCTCATGTATACTACATAAACAAACATACTACATCATACTAAATAAACAAACAAACACAAAAAAATATTTTTATGAAGTAAATATTTTTTGTAAAGTATTTTTACAGTCATAGTCATCTATCTTTTGGTTGGTTTGGAAAAAAAAAAAAGTGCCATTCTGGTAAAATGCATTACCAACATTATATTCGTGCAACATTTCAATAATACAATTCTATTCAATTCCGGTACCGGTGCTGGAAACACGTAAACTAGATACTTAAACATAGGGACCAAATAAGAAATAAATATATTGAATTTACATTTTTTTTTTTTTTTTGTGTGTTTGGTAAATTCACAATGATGTAAAGTTGGTATATACATCTTTAAAGCGGAGGTCCACCCTAAAATGGACCTCCGCTCATGGGAATCCCCCCCCCCCTCCGGCGCCACAATCGGCACCTTTCAGGGGGGAGGGGGGTGCAGTTACCTGGATAATCCAGGTAACTGCACCCACTTCCGGGCTAGCTCTCTGCGGAACGAGGCGTACGTTACGCCCCGTTCCGCAAGCGCCCGCCCCCTTCAGCAAGTGCCCCGCTGCCTGCTGGGAAACACACAGCTCCCAGAGGCAGCGGGGACCGTCCGGATTGCGCCGCGCGGCTCGCGCATGCGCAGTAGGGAACCGGGAAATGAAGCCGAAAGGCTCCATTTCCTGATTCCCATACCCAAGATGGCGGCGGGACCCGGCAGCCGAGCGAGCGATCGGCTTCGGGTGCCGACATCGCGGGCGCGCTGGACAGGTAAGTGTCACTATTTAAAAGTCAGCAGCTGCAGTATTTGTAGCTGCTGGCTTTAAAAAAAAAAAAAAAAAACGCGGAGTCCCGGTGGACTCCCGCTTTAAAGAGGAAGTAAGGGCTAAAAATAAAAATAAATAAAAATAAATAAAAAAACACACCCTGTAAGGCAAAGGCATAATGAGCTAGTATGCATAGCATACTAGCTCATTATGAATAAGTTACCTGAGAACGAAGCCCCCGAAGCGGTCCTCCGTCTTCATGTCTGCCGCTGACATGTATCCCAGAGTGACTTCCGGGTTTCGCTGCTCTGGCGCTGTGATTCGCCGGAGCAGCAATGCCATCACTCCCGCCTTAATCTAGGCTTACCTGTAGGTCAAAGTTGGTTGTAAGGGTTTACAACCACTTTAAGGCCTCATGCATGCTGGAGCTTAAAGAGGAATTGCAGTCTGCCCACATAATTTGCTAAACGCTCCTCCGTGTCCCCGTATCCATGCACACAGGAGTTTAGAGGTGGGGGCAAGGGGAGGAGTTTTTGAGCATAAACAAATTGCTGAAAAGTGCCTAAACGCACATAAACACGTGGTAATGCTAGTTAGTTAGTAAGGCTAATACACTCTAATAGCCAGAATAAAATAAAGCCGCGTTCCACCCGCAAATTTTTTTTTAACGGTTCCCGAGCGGCACACGCAGATGTACGTCAGCAGAATGGCACAGCTGGGCAAATGGGCGTACCTGTACGTCCCATAAAATTTGCCACGGCGCGCTGGCCGGGACCTCCGTGAGTCAGACTGTGGGTCCCGCGGGGATACCCATGATTGTCTCACGGAGAGGAAGAACGGGGAGATGGTAATGTAAACAAGCATCTCCCCATTCTGCCTAGAGACAGTGTCGATGATCGCAGCTCCCTGTGTTTGGGAGCAGAGATCAGTGATGTGTCGCACACAGCCTCGCCCCCCCCCCCCCCACAGGTAGAATCAATCCCTAGGACACCCTTACCCCGCCCCCTAGTGGTTAACCCCTTCACTGCCAGTGTCATTTACACAGTAATCAGTGCATTTGTATAGCACTGTTTGCTGTATAAATGACAACGGTCCCAAAAATGTGTCAAAAATGTCCAATGTGTCCGCCATAATGTCACAGTCATGATAAAAATTGCTGATCAACACCATTACTAGTAAAGAAATATATATATATATTAATAAAAATGCCATAAATCTATCACCTATTTTGCAAACACTATAACTTTTGCGCAAACGCTTATTGCGATTTATTTATTTTTTTACCAAAAATATATAGAAGAATACGTATCGGCCTAAACTGAGGGAAATTTTTTTTTATATATTTTTGGGGGGATATTTATTATAGCAAAATGTAAAAAATATTGTGTTTTTTTTCGAAATTCTCGCTATTTTTTTGTTTATAGCACAAAAAATAAAAACCGCAGGGGTGAGAAAACACCACCAAAAGAAAGCTCTATTTGTGGGGAAAAAAGGACGTCAATTTTGTTTGGGAGCCACGTCGTACGACTGCACAATTGTCAGTTAAAGTGACGCAGTGCCAAAACGCAAAAAAAGTTAAAAGTCAGCAGCTACAAGCACTGTAGCTGCTGACTTACATAATAAGGACACTTACCTGTCCAGGGAGCCCGGGATGTCAAACCGCCCCCCGAAGTCATGCGCCACCATTCTTTTTTTTTCCAATGCAACAGCTTTATTGACGTAAAATGTGATTAATGCATCGACAGAGGTACTTGTACAGGTACAAATAGCTGACACCCTTATTAGTGCTTAATCATAGCAAGCCTCTACAAAAGGTACATTAGAAGCAATGTGGCATTGCCTCCATCCAAAACTTTTTTGAACAATAAATTAATACTTGATCCCTGTTTATGCTTTCAATATTAAATTTCTCATGGTTCCTTATGGTCAGACTCAGGCTCCATTCACACTAATGCGTTTTTCATGCTTTTTGCAGAAATGCATTTCGTTTTTTTTAACATGCATCCTATGCATTTTTGTGCCTCTGCATTTTTTGAAAGGGTCGTTGACTTTTTCTTCCAGCAAAAGGCAGGCATGTGATAGACTTCAATGGACCTGCATCCAAAATGCAAGTACTGCGTTTTTACTGTGATTTTACCATGATTTTACACAGTTTTATGATTTGTGGTTTTTTTTTGGCTTTACATTCACTTTACATGTAAAAAGTTGGTTGCTAAAGAGTGAGCCGCCATGTTCTCAACAACCGATGGGTCACCAGCCGCCAACGGGCCTCCCCGCTGACAGCCGAATGCACAAAATAATAATTTCCAGCTAAACAAATTCACGGAAAAAAAAGGCATGGGATTCCTCCCCCCCCCCCAAACCACACCAGACCCTCTGGTCCAGCATGGGCCCAGAGGGGTCACTCCCCATGCCAATACCCCCAAAAAATGACGTGGGGTCCCCCCAAAATCCGCACCAGACCCCCACCCAGCCTGGCAAGCCAGGAAAAGGGAGGGGACGAGAGAGGGGGAGTGGGGGCTCCTCCGGGCAGGGGACCCCCCACCCTAAAGCACCCCGTCCCCATGCCAATGGGGACAAGGGCCCCACCCCCACAACCCCAGGCCGGTGGCCGCCGCGATTCTAATTAAGAGAAACCACCAGTGGAGCCTTGTGGCTTCACTGTCCGTTTCCTACTGCACATGTGCGAGTCGTGCGGTGCTTTGTGAATGGCCGGGGGTGGGGGCTCGTCGAAGAAGACGTGATGTCCTGTGCCATGGACCAGATAGATCGGAAATACAGGCTGTACTCGGGGCTGGACTAGGACAAAAATTTGGCCCTCGACTTCATCCAGACCGGCCCATTTTAATTTTGCAAACAAGCACAAAAACAGTATATAAGCTATACGCAATTATGCAAAATAACATAAGTAGCATAACATAAGGAGTCCTCACTAACCTCTTATTATTTCACTTATTCTCCTCTGTATTTTTTCTCATCCTTCTCACATCACTGCGTAAAGTTGAGGGCGAGCCACACAGCCATTACTTGGCAGGCTGTCACTGAAACCGGCCCACTGAGCCATCGGCCCACCGGGAAATGCCCTGTAGTCCCGATGGCCAGTACATGCCTGGCTGTACTTCATAAAAAGGTAAGTTAGAATAAAAAAAAATAAAAAAATGTTATTAGCCAAAAACGAGGGGTGGAGAGGTTGTCTTTTGTTTAAGATCATAGCTCCCAGCTGTCCCTGATTTCGAGGGACTGTCCCTGATTTGGAGCAATGTCCCTCTGTCCCTCTTTCCTCCTCAATTGTCCCTCATTTTGGTCTGATCTATAAAGTTGTATATAACATACACTATTTATCTTTCAAAAAGTGTTTCCCAGTGCTAAACCTTTCATTAAAATCCTAAATTACTGCATTTGTAAATATGAAAAGCCAATATATAGTAATAGAGTAAAAAAAAAAAAATCTTTTTTTTGGGGGGGTTAATTCTGCGGCAGGGGGCGCATCCTATGCCTTCATACTTCTGTTAATAGGTGTCCCTCATTCCCATCTCAAAAAGTTGGGAGGTATGTAAGACCACCTCTCCAAAGTGGGTGGCTTTAATACTCTGACCAATAGAGTCGATAGAATGCATTAACGCCAGATGTGTGAACGCATGTTAATCTGCATAAATGCCCATAAACACGCATGCAAAAAACACATGCCCATTTTTCTGCAGCTAAACTCCTGTTGGAGAAAAGGCGTCCCAGGGAATGTATGCGGCCCAACCTTCCTCCTAGAACAGTGATGGAGAACCTTGGCACCCCAGATGTTTTGGAACTACATTTCCCATGATGCTCAAATACACTGCAGAGTGCATGAGCATCATGGGAAATGTAGTTCCAAAACATCTGGGGTGCCAAGGTTTGCCATCACTGGTCTAGAATGACATCAAAAATAAGGACCGAGTGCACATAGGCAGATATTTTACGTCCACTGAGCAGTTTATTTTTATTTTATTTTAATTTTTTTTATTTTTTATTTTTTAATCCCGGTTAGAGATCCCCTTTAAACGCTGACCTCAGCCAGCATGGGTTTTGGTTCACTTACTTTGCAAGTCTGATCCTCCAGTTGTACAGACGTTTTCCCGTATCCCTCGATAAACTGTGAAATGGTAATCTTGGCTCGATGATCGGAGGAGGCTGATAAATTAGAATGCTCTAATTAGCAGTCTCTTCAATACATGCGATGGTTGAGTTGTTATTTATTCTGCAGATTGGGATGAAGTCTATCCAGGGTGAGGAATCCGCCGTGTGTCTGATCTTCGCTGCGCTCTCACCAACTTCACCTGTCTGGGATGTGATGATGCAACCAGGCAAGGCTGCCGTGCAAGAGCCAAGCAAGGTGTCTGCACTAATCACAGGTCACTCCAAGCAGAGGGAAATATTCAATGATATAGAGGAGAATATTTATTATAATAAAAAGGAAACAACGTTATTTAACCACTTCAATACCAGGCACTTAGACACCTTCCCGTCCAGGCCAATTTTCAGCTTGCAGCACTGTCGCAATTTCAATAGGAATTGCGCGGTCATGCTACGCTGTACCCAAATGAAATTTTTATCATTTTGTTCACACAAATAGACCTTTTGGTGGTATTTATTCACGACTCTGTTTTTTTATTTTTTTTGCGATATAAGTGAAAAAAGAGCGGAAATTTGGAAAAAAAAAAAACAATATTGTCTTTATTCTATTTTAAAAGAAATCCAATAAAATCTAATTTTGTCATAAATTTAAGCCAAAATGTATTCTGCTACATGTTTTTGGTAAAAAAAAAAAAAATACCATTAAGTGTATAATAATTGGTTTGTGTGATCACGGACATATGTACGCAAATGATCATGTACAGATGTGCGCAGGTGATCATGGACATATGTGTGCAAATGATCATGTACAGATTTGCGCAGGTGATCACGGACATATGTGTGCAAATGGTCATGTACAGATGTGCGCAGGTTATCACGGACATATGTACGTAAATGATCATGTACAGATGTGCGCAGGTGATCACGGACATATGTACGCAAATGATCATGTACAGATGTGCGCAGGTGATCACGGACATATGTGTGCAAATGATCATTGGGACATGTGAGTTTACTGTTATATATGTGGGGGACATGCATTTTGGAGATCATTACTATGTGGGGACATGTGTTTTGGGAACATGTGTGTTTGCTTTGTGTGAGGAGAGCCGATTGCCTAACAACCAGCTGTTTGTTTACATCACATGCCAGCCGCGATTGGACACAGCCGTCATGTAATCAGGAGGGCCATTCACAGAGCCCTCCTGCCGATCTAAGATGTGGTGCGTCCGGGTGACATGAGCGCATTATGATCATGCCGCTGCCCGAAAATGCGTGCGCCAGAATGTACGTGGGGCACACGTAGGGTTGCCACCTGTACAGGATTCACAGTCTGGGTTTTGAATCTTGTGTCCAGGTTTCAGGCAGACTTAAACCCGGACACATTATTCAGTAGACATGTGCAGAGGGAAATATTTTGTTTCGGAATTTAGCTTTCATCTGAAAAATACATTTATTTAGTTACTCCCGAAATTCGTTTTTATTTATTTAGTTTTTCGTTCAAAAATTGCATTCGTCCGAAAATCCACATGAATTACGGTCGAATCTGTCTTTGAAGGCTTATGGTGTCTGTCGAATGTATAAAGAAGATTTGGCGGAGCTGCTAAACTCTATATAGCCTATAGGCGGAGCATTTGACTCCGGAAATGTACGATTGCAGCGTTGTACAGTTTCGATGCTCCGTCGAATATTATTATAAACGTGTGTGTTTTTCACTGCTTTGTCGAATCTCCGTCGTTCATGTTGAATGAATGGTCTAAGTCTCACAGTGTCAGGTGTCAGATAGTGAGTGACTGATAATAACGAATATGGTGGCAACCCATGAGAGCGACATGGAGGAATTGGAGGACGTTCCTGGGCCATCTACAAGTGTTTCTGTATATATATATATTATATACTCGTTCAAACAGAAACTGGTGGACTGGTGATAGCGATCACTGATCAGACAGGTAACAAGATTCTATAATAATAAATCCCCCCTACATCACAGGCAGCCTCTGAGGCTATCACAACAACACTAGCAGCAACACTAGTATCACTATAAGGTTCTCACACTAACACAATAGCAGCAGATTATTAGGAAAAAGTTAAGTTGAACTGTAGCTTGCTTCACTATTGTTCTGCTGCTGTGCTTATGCTTAATAATAATTTGGGTTCTCTGACAAGTGACAATTCAAACGGACTAGAAAAGATCTACTGTCTTCTGAAATGATTCAGTGTGTGTGTCTCTCTTTGCTAGCTATTGTAAGTGAAAGTAAGTTGGCTGTATGTGTGTACTTAGTTCTAGCTATTTTACTGCTCCTCCTTTTTGGTTACAATCAGCCAATACCATTCATCATCATCATTATTTTTATTTTACTTCCCCCACCCAATTCCAGAATCTTTTCTCTCTGTTGAATATTTTCTCTCTGTCGAATCTTTTCTCTATATGTCGAATATTTTCTCTCTATGTCGAATATTTTCTCTCTGTCTAATCTTTTTTCTCTGTCAAATCTTTTCTCTATATAATCCTGGACTAATAGAGGTAAGGTTAGGCACATTCATCCATAGGTTCAATAGACACAGATTGTTATTGTCAGAGTCACGTCGAATCTCCTATTCTATATTGAACTGTTGTAACAACGAAAAGGAAAATAAAGCATTTATTTATGTCGGATCTTTCGTTTTTCGGATTCTGTGCTTTCGTTATCGTTTGTCAAAACAAAAACGAAAATACCTGAAATTCGGCCGAAAATGCATTCGGACGAAAACAAATGCACATGTCTATGATTCGGACCGGGCTGTAACCCAGATAGTCACACACAAATCTGTTACCACCCGGCAGCTGCAAGTGGCTGTCTGGGGACAGGTCCTGCATCACTGGGGGGCGGGGCGATGATGTAAACAAGAGCAATTTAGCCACAACCACTGTTTGCTGCTGCACGCTATGCCCACCGCATTACTACTCCCCTTGGGGCACCCATAGGTGTCCCAGGCCGCTAAAAGGCTTGGGTTTAGCTTGAAGAAAAGGTGGCAACTTTACGTGCACGTGATCCCGCTCCTTTCGGAGGGACGTTCCTGAACGTCCACTCAGAAGGAGAGAGCGCCCACTCGGCCGCACATATGCAGTAGCTGGGTGGGAAGTGGTTAAAACATGATTTCATTTTTTTTTTTTTTGTTACATATCAAGGCCTGTGAACTCCTGCTGCCTCTTTGAAGTCACTTTCTGTCTAATACCGCGTACACACGATCAGAAATTTCGCCAGCAAAAGTCAGATGAGAGCTTTTGGTCGGAAAATGCGACCGTGTGTATGCTCCATCTGACTTTTGCTGGCGGAATTCCCACCAGCAAAAGATTGAGAGCAGGTTCTCTATTTTTTGGTCGGAAAAAGTTCCTGATCGCCTGCAGCAATTCCGACGCGCAAAATTCCTACGCATGCTCGGAAACTATACGGCTCGTCGTAGTGTTGTACGTCACTGCGTTCTTGACGTTTGAAAGTTCAGAGAACTTTTGTGTGACCGTGTGCATGCAAGCCAAGCTTGAGTGGAAAAAATCTTGGATGCTTTTTCCGACAGAAATTCCGCTCGTGTGTGTACGGGGCATTAGGCCTGATTCACACCTATGGCACTTTTAGTGCTTTTTGCATTTTGCAGATTTGCACCGCAGAACATGTTCCATAGGAAACCATGGTAAATGGACTAAATAAAATATCAGTAAACCAAGAGAGTATTACTGATCCAAGCGCTCAAATGGATCAATAGTTTAAATGCACACCAGTAGCTATTATAAGCAAAAACGATCAATAAAATATGCTAAAAAAACAAAACTGTAATTTCAGCATTAAAGGGGTTGTAAAGGTAAAAGTTTTTTCACCTTAATGCATTCTATGCATTAAGGTGAAAAAACATCAGACAATGTCGGCCCCCCCAGCCCCCCGTTTTACTTACCTGACCCCTCAAGTCCCGCACTCACACCCGACATCCTCTTCGCCAATCAGCCTGGCCGCTGATTGGTTACAGTGGATGGATTGAAAGCAGCGCAGCCATTGCGGGGCCGAGACAGCCGCCGAGGGACCCCTTAAGACCAGGTTCGGGGGCCAACCTGTGCAAAATGAGCTACACAGTGGAGGTAAGTATAACATGTTTGTTATTTAAAAAAAAACGAAAAAAAAAAAAACCCTTTAACAGTGCTAATAAAGTAAATGAATACAATATAAAGTGCAATAGAGAGAAGTCCTTTATAGGATCTATCAATTGTGGAATATACAGGAAAACTCATTCAAATGTGTAAAAAGGCCCTTGTATCTCCATATACTCTGAGATCTGATCTGATCTTCCCAACACAGTGTAAAAAGACTAGACACTAAAGTCTGTCACCACCTCAGCTTTGGACCTGGCTCCTATCTCCGAATAGATCACTTTTTCAATCAGTGATAGTGATAGGGATTCAATCATAGATGCAAAGAAAGAGGGGGGAGCTGGCATAGCGTAATCTTGTTTATTCGATTAAAAGCTCACACACATGGTAATAACTGCTTACATGATAACACAAGTGAAACAACATGTAAATAGCGGCTGCATTTGAGGGGCGCTATGAGGCTGCATTTGATGGGCGCTGGTGAGGCTCAATTGATGGGCTCTAGTAGGCTGCATTGATGGGTGCTGGTGAGGCTGCATTGATGGGCACTGGTAGGCTGCATTGATGGGCACTAGTGAGCTAGTATTGATGGGCACCGGTGAGGCTGCATTTGACGGGGCGCCGCTGAAGCTGCATTTGACGGGCGCTGGTAAGGCTGCATTTGATGGGTGCTGGTAGGCTGCATTGATAAGTGCTGGTAGGCTGCATTTGAGGGGCACTGGTGAGGCTGCATTTGAGGGGCGCTGATGAGGCTCAATTGATGGGCTCTAGTAGGCTGCATTGATGGGTGCTGGTAGGCTGAATTTGATTGGTGCTGGTGAGGCTGCATTTGATGGGCACCGATGAAGCTGCATTGATGTGTGCTGGTGAGGCTGCATTTGATGGGCGCTGGTGAGGCTGCATTTAATGGGCACCAGTGAGGCTGCATTGATGAGTGCTGGTGAGGCTGCATTTGAGGGGTGCTGGTGAGGCTGCATTTGAGGGGCGCTGGTGAGACTCAATTGATGGGCTCTAGTAGGCTGCATTGATGGGTGCTGGTGAAGCTGCATTTGATGGGTGCTGGTGAGGCTGCATTTGATGAGGTTGCATTTGATGGGCGCTGGTGAGGTTGCATTTGATGGGCGCTGGTGAGGCTGCATTTAATGGGTGCCGGTGAGGCTGCATTTAATGGGCGCTGGTGAGGCTGCATTTAATGGGCGCTAGTAGACTGCATTGATGGGCGTTGGTAGGCTGCATTGATGGGCGCTGGTGAGGCTGTATTTGATTGGTTCTGGTGAGACAGCATTTAATAGGCACTGGTGAGGCTGCATTTGATAGGCGCTGGTGCGCTGAATTTGATGGGGCGCTTCATTAAAAAGGTGGGGTATACCTGGGCAGGGCAAATGGGGTGGAGTCAGGGGTGGAGCCAATTAGGTTTCACCTAGGGTGCCAAAAATCCCTGCACCAGCCCTGCTCAGGGTGGTGCGCCACTCTATCCAATCCTAGAAAAAAATGTTTGCCAGAGTTAGGCAAAGCTATGCTGATGACCATGCTAGCATAAATAAATAAGTAGAAAACAGTTAATTGTTACTTTTCTGGGAGGAAAATTGACCCTCGTATTTCCCAATGTTGCCCATATATCCAAAAAGCCTAAGGCACCTTGTCATTGAAACATTCACCAAATCTATACTCTTATCCTGTCCTCCCCTCTAGCAAGGATCACGTGACCAGGGGCTTAGGCCTTCAAACATATGACCGGCGGCACTAGAGAAAAGAGTATCTTCTATAACAAGATCACCTTCAGTAGGACAGCATGGGTACAGCATTGTTGGGATCTAACAGAAACTCTAAAAGAAAAAAAACTCAGAGATAGTAAATCATTTACTCAAACTATAACATGCCAATATTAGCCTGAGCTTATGCGCAGAAAACAAAAATTGCGCAACAACCAACTGTTCTTCACCATAACAAAATATAAATGTGTAAGGATTGACCAAGTCAAAAAATTTGGTGGACTTTGTGGGCACACAATGAGTGGGAAAATCAATAAAAAGGTATACCTTTTTTTTCGGACCATAACACACACTTTTTCCCCCAGAAATATGGGGGAAAATGTGCCTGCGTCTTATGGTGCACATATATACGCTTGGCACCGCCCCCTGCCGCGCTCCGGAGCACTCCGCAGCACTCCGTGGCCTTGGCCTTAGGAAAGGTTGCGGCTTCGGCCTAGCTCCGGAGCGACGGCCATCTTGGTGCACCCGCCGTTTGCAGTGTGATTGCTCCGTCAAATGACGGAGCGATCACTTGTAAACAAACCGGCGTTATGATGACGCCGGTTCCTCTCTCCCCTCTGTGTACAGTCACAGCCATCCCTCCATACCCTGCCAATACTCTGCCATACTCTGCAATACTCTGCCATACCCTGCCAATACTCTGCCATACCCTGCCAATACTCTGCCATACCCTGCCAATACTCTGCAATTCCCTGCCAATACCCTGCCATTACTCTACCATTACTCTGCCATACCCTGCCATTACTCTGCCATTACTCTGCCATACCCTGCCATTACTCTGCCATACCCTGCCAATACTCTGCCATACCCTGCCAATACTCTGCCATACCCTGCTATTACTCTGCCATACCCTGCCATTACTCTGCCATACCCTGCCGTACCCTGCCAATACTCTGCCATACCCTGCCAATACTCTGCCATACCCTGCCAATACTCTGCCATACCCTGCCAATACTCTGCCATACCCTGCCAATACTCTGCCATACCCTGCCAATACTCTGCAATTCCCTGCCAATACCCTGCCATTACTCTACCATTACTCTGCCAATACCCTGCCATTACTCTGCCATTACTCTGCCATACCCTGCCATTACTCTGCCATGCCCTGCCAATACTCTGCCATACCCTGCCAATACTCTGCCATACCCTGCCATACCGTGCCATTACTCTGCCATACCCTGCCATTACTCTGCCATACCCTGCCGTACCCTGCCAATACTCTGCCATACCCTGCCATACCCTGCCAATACTCTGCCATACCCTGCCAATACTCTGCCATACCCTGCCAATACTTTCTATGGTAAAGGTCACTCTGCATTTTCTATGGTAATGGTCACTCTGCATTTCATGGGCAGTGGAAAATATTTTAGTACACCATTTGGTTCAGAATATTTTTTTTTCTTGTTTTCAACCTCTAAAACCTAGGTGCGTCTTATGGTCAGGTGCGTCTTATGGAGCGAAAAAGACAGTACATTTTATTACAGCATAATAATAAAGCAAAAACAAAAACATATGACCAACATATAACCAACATACAAACAACACCCTGTATGGACACAGTAACCAGTTACCCAATAATGCAGAAATCAAGCTTTTGTACCTTAGATCCAGCCCTCTGTAACTGTATTATTGGGTAACTGTGTCCATACAGGATGTTGTTTGTATGTTGGCTTTATGTTTTTTTTATTTTAATGATGCTGTAATAAAATGTATACTTTTTTTATTGGTTTTCCCCTCTCATTGTGTGCCCACAAAGTCCACCAGTTGTGTGACTTGGTCAATCCTTATACATATATTTTTGATGTTGACACGGTGAGGGTCTTCCCTACCAGCAAAATAATATAAAATGTAATATTATTTCCTGAATCTATCCAGATTTCTTTCTCGGCTTTCCTCCGGTATTAGCATTACTCATTGATACATTTACAAAAAGTAAAAAAGTTTTGGCAAAATTGGCTCTCCAGATGAACAACAGATTGAACACATATTTGCTGCAAAATAATTATCCAACTTGTTAGCTCAATGTTAGACAAATCACAGGCTTCTGCTAATTTCATTCTTCATTCCCGAAATGTGGCCCATGCACGGAAACGCACCAGATTTTCTAAACACCGGGGACTGCCCACTCCCGACCCCCAGTCATCGTAATGAGTGCCTTATCGAGTTCCTGCGTATGCCTGATGAGAGTGACATTGTGAACCGAGGGCATTTTTTGTTTTTGTTTTTTGTGTTATAAAAGACATGGGAAGATGGCAGAGCAAGTACATCGGCATGGTGTAGAGTCAACTTTAAGATTGAAATAAAATATCCAAATGTTGGACTTACAATCTTGTGCTGTAAGAATTTAGGACATGGGCATCAGCTCCTTAATGCATTCCCTTGTGGTCGCTGCTAACAGCAGACACCCCAACCTGCAAAAACTAATTTCAGGGAGGTGGAAAACTTATTTCAGGGAGGTGACACTTTGTGCAGCCTTATCAGTGCCAATGAAATGCAGCCTGATCAGGACCAATGAAATGCAACCTTACCAGTGACATTGAAATGCAGCCTTACCAGTGCCAATGAAATGCAGCCTTACTAGTGCCAATGAAATGCAGCCTTACCAGTGCCATTGAAATGCAGCCTTACCAGTGCCAATGAAATGCAGCCTTACCAGTGCCAATGAAATGCAGCCTTACCAGTGCCAATGAAATGCAGCCTTAACAGTGCCAATGAAATGCAGCCTGATTAGGACCAATGAAACGCAGCCTGATTAGGACCAATGAAATGCAGCTATACCAGTGGCATTGAAATGCAGCCTTACCAGTGCCATTGAAATGCAGCCTTACCAGTGCCAATGAAATGCAGCCTTACCAGTGCCATTGAAATGCAGCCTTACTAGTGCCAATGAAATGCATCCTTACCAGTGCCAATGAAATGCAGCCTTAACAGTGCCAAAGAAATGCAGCCTGATTAGGACCAATGAAATGCAGCCTGATTAGGACCAATGAAATGCAGCTATACCAGTGCCAATGAAATGCAGCCTGATCAGGACCAATGAAATGCAGCCTTACCAGTGCCAATTAAATGCAGCTATACCAGTGCCAATTCAATGCAGCCTGATCAGTGGCAATTAAATGCAGCTATACCAGTGCCCCTGAAATGCAGCCTTACCAGTGCCCATAAAATGCAGCCCGACCACACATAACTCTGAAACAGATTTGAAAATCCCGGAGGCATCTAACAAATTCCCGCCTCCTATAATACATGTCACACCGATTCGATGTATCATTGGATCAGTGTTTCGACTATCTAGGAGGCGGGACTTTGTTACAGTCCTTCACCTCGCACAGACGGGGACATCATCACATCCGTCTGTCATTCAGCCACAGACAGAAGACAGCAGTTCAAGTAGCTGCTCAGGCTGCTCTGTCTTCTGTCTGTGGCTGAGTGACAGGCCCAGCCGGGAGATCACCCGCCACTCGCGGGTGTCTGTAAGCCCGCAGACAAATGACTCCCGTGACTCGCGGGAGACTTGGGATGTCTGTAACAGAATCAAGAAGGGTTGCAACATCAAGCCTAAGCCTGGTGCTCAGAACTTCTCCTGTGGCTCTGCCTCCTCTTCATGCGGGGCCACCAGATGGCTCTGCTCACCATGGTAAAGGTCACTGATTACTAGATGCTGTTGGTAGGGATGCTCCTTCAGGGACATTTCCCCTTCCCCATTCTCTTTTTTTTAAATTTACATTCTGAAGCACTCTGTGCGTAACACGCTCCTGACCCCTGCACTCTATGGGTTACACATTCTTATGTTCTATATGTTACACTCTAACGAACCCTGTGCTCTGGGCATTACACAATGCTGTTGGCTGAGATGGGCTTCAGGAACATTGCCCTTACTCCTCCTATTTTTCTTTTACCAACATTCTGAAACACTCTGTGTATCACACACTCCTGACTCCTGAGCCCTATCCATCACGCATTCCATGCTTTACATTGTACTGTACTCTATGCATTATGTAGTCCTGATCCTCGTGCTTTGTGCACTATGCAGTCCTGACCCCTGCTCTCCAAGCCTTATGTCCTTCTGACCCCTGTGCTGTATGCACTACTGACCCCTGCAGTCAATGTGGCACGCACTCCTAACCACTGCTCTCTGTGCGTTATGAATTCCTGCATTCTGTATGTTACATTCTCCTAAACCTTGTGCTCTGGGCATTATTCATTAAAGTGGTTCTTCACCCTAAAGGGGAAGTTCCGCTAATCTGATCACTCCCCCCCTCCGGTGCCACAATCGGCACCTTTCATGGGGGAGGGGGGTGCAGTTACCTGGATAATCCAGGTATCTGCACCCACTTCCGGGCAGACCGCCGCAGACCCCCGCAGATGCCCCCCCCCCCGTTGTTTTCTGGGAAACACACAGTTCCCAGGACACAGCGGGGACCAGAAGAGACGCGCAGCATGACTCGCGCATGCGCAGTAGGGAACCGGGCAGTGAAGCTGCAATGCTTCACTTCCCGATTCCCTGACAGAGGATGGCGGCGGGGGCAGCAGCGAGACGAGCGATCGCTCGTCATCTGCCGCCGACATCGCTGGACCCTGGGACAGGTAAGTGTGATTTTATTAAAAGTCAGCAGCTGCAATATTAGTAGCTGCTGGCTTTTAATATTTTTTTTCTAGGTGCAGAACCGCTTTAATGACGCCGTCACACTGTGTGTCACAAACTCCTGACCTCTACACACTGTGCATTACACACGCCTGACCCCCGCACACTCTATGTTATGCACTCCTTACCCCTGTGCTCTGTGTGCTATGTACTCGTGACCCCTGTGCTCTGTGTGTTATGTACTCCTGCACTATGTACAATGACTTATGAACTTTGTGTGTTACATATTCCTGACTCCTGCTCTCTATGCCTTACACAATCCTGACCGCTGAGCTCTATGCATTGTGCACTCTTGACCCTTACGCTCACCATATTGTGCTTTCCTGACCCCTACATTCTGAACATTCCACACTCCTGCATTAAAAAATTTTGATCCCTGTGCACTGTGCATTATGTAATCATGACCCCTGCGCTCCATTCATTACACACTCCTGACCCCTGTGCAATTTACATTACACACTCCTGACCCCTGTGCAATTTACATTACACACTCCTGACCCCTGTGCTCCATACATTACACACTCCTGACTCCTGCACTCCATGCATTACACACTCCTAACCCCTGTGCAATGTACATTACACACTCCTGACCCCTGTGCTCCATACATTACACACTCCTGACTCCTGCGCTCCATACATTACACACTCCTGACCCCTGTGATCTGTACATTACACACTCCTGACCCCTGTGCTCTGTACATTACACACTCCTGACCCCTGTGCTCTGTACATTACACACTCCTGACCCCTGTGCTCTGTACATTACACACTTCAGATCCCTGTGATATGTACATTACACACTCCTCACCCCTGTGCCATGTACATTACACACTCCTCACCCCTGTGCTATGTACATTACACACTCCTCACCCCCGTGCTATGTACATTACACACTCCTCACCCCTGTGCTATGTACATTACACACTCCTCACCCCTGTGCTACGTGCATTACACACTCCTAACTCCTATGCTCTGAATTACACACTGCTGACCCCTGCACTAAATTTACTATACTCTGTACTTTATACTCCTGACCTCCACACTTTTTCTGATATATTGTATAACAGTTGTTGGTTGCTCATTGGTCGGTCGCCATGTTAATGACTTATTTCTGCAGAAAAGCATATGCAATGGAAACATTTCATTTTTAACAAATCAGTATACTGAAGTCGGTATGTGGCTCTAGATCAGTGATCTACAAACTGTGGCCCGGGGGCAGATGCGGCCCTTTGCTTGCCTTTATCTGGCTCTTGGGACACTTTTCCTCCAACTGACACAAATGATGGACACCATTCTTCCCACTGACACCATTAATAGGGTACTATTCCTCCCACTCATACAAAGAATGAGGCACTATTCCTCCCACTAAAACCAACGATGGGCCATTGTTTACTCCCACTGATGCCGGGGGAATTTCCTACTTTCACTGGCCACAGTCTGGCCACCTAAAGCCCGAAGGACAGTAAACTGGCCCTTCGGTTAGAATGTTTGGAGACTCCTGCTATAGACGGTTCAAGTTTTAAGCCCCTCCCGCTGTTAGCCACAGTCGCAATTCACTGTAGTGTGCTTTTCGCGCTGCCTACCACTGTGTCAGGGCTCAGCCCTTCCTTTTCTGAGCTGGCGCTCAGCTGTCGGCTAATTGCCAGCTTCCATCTCTCCACAGTTACCATACTCAGCTGTTGATTAATTGCCAGCTCCTATCTTTCCACAGTTACTCAGCTGATGATATCCTGCTCGTCAGTCCTGCCTACTTAAGCAGTCCAGTCCAAAGGAGCTCTGCCTTCGCCTTAGTCAGCATCACAGAAACTGAGACTCTCTCCTGCGATCCTGTTCAAGACTTGCTTTACTGACATGCCCTTTGCCTCCAGATCCTGCTTGCTGTTCCACTACATTGATCTTTGACTTCTGGCTTGGCTGACTATCCATTCCGGTTACTGAAATGTGGCTATGTTTTGACTACGTTTGTTCTTTTTACTTTTATTATTAAACAAGTGTGATTTAACTGTACTTCTGTCTTCGGCCTGATTTCATGGTTTCTGACACCCTGCCAGAGGACCCTGCTGCTGGACAGCCAATAGAAAGAAGGGCCCCACCTCCTATACACAGAAGAAGAGATATGATTCCGATGAGTAAGGAATACAGGTTGGGATTTTATAGGCACCAAAAAAATCAAATTATTAAAAAATAACTAAAGTATTTTATTAACCACTTGCCTACCGGGCACTTTCACCTCCTTCCTGCCCAGGCCAATAGTTAGCTTTCAGCACTGTCACACTTTGAATGACAATTGCACGGTCATGCAACACTGTACCCATAGGAAATTTATATAGTTTTTAACAAAAAAAAAAAAACTTTCTTAGTTTCTGTTATAAAATTTTGTAAACAGGTAATTGGTCTCCTTCACTGATGTGGGGTGATGAGGCGGCACTGATGGGCACTGGTGAGGGCTACACTAATGGACACTAATAGGCAGCACCGAGGGGTACTAATGAAGCGGGATTGATGGGCACTGATGAGGCGGGACTGATGGGCACTGATAGGCATCAGTGATAGACACTAATGAGGCAGGGCTGATGGGCACTGATAGGCAGCACTGATAGGCAGAACTGATGGACACTAATAGGCAGCAGTGATAGGCAGGGCTGATGGGCACTGATAGACAGCACTGATAGGTTGGCACTGATGAGAAGGCACTGATAGGCATCACTGATGGGCTGTTGGGGCTGCACTGATAATGAGGACAATGATGATCAGTGCCCTGATTATCTGTTTAGGTGTCCCCTTTCACACTTGCCAGTTACCAGCTCTCTCCTCTCCACCTGCTGTGACAGCATAAGGAAAGCAATGCCGATAACCGGCAAGTGTGTTTACATTGTGATCAGCTATGGTTGGACAAGGTGCTAAAGTTGATAACACGCTAAAGAGCCACTGTGATTGGCTGTTTACCTCAATCTGTGATGAGCTGTGTCCGTAGGGCATGTGGGGAGGGGCCCGGTTCTGGGAGGACTTCAATAGATGCCCTCCCAGAACTGTACGACCACGCTGTAGCCATAATTCAGCTATAGGGTGGTCGGCAAGTGGTTAACCATCAGTGATAAAACCACAATTGCAACATAAAAACAATCAGTTGATAAGTAGCTGGATATCATATAGAGACCACCCTCAATGAACCATACATAGGCGGTTACAATCACCACAACTTTGTAAATAAATCCTACGCGTTTAACTTTTGCAGTCGAAACACGTTGGGTATTATTTACAACAACAACAAAAAAACAACCTCTTTTGTAATTTTTTTTTACTAATTAGATTTTTTTTGGTGCCCTATAAAATCTCAACCTGGATTCCTTAATCGTTATTAGGGATGTGTCACTCTGGCATTCATCGGACTTCGTATGTAGAGAGATCCAAACGTCATATGACCGCAGATTTTGGTGGCGTTTACGTTTTTTTTTTTTAATGGCAGCAGTTATTTAGAGGGAGGTATGAAGGGTAGGTGGACACATGGAGAGTAGCTTTAAAATCCTGCCATTAATGCCCTTCAGAAGGCTACTTGAAAATAGCGTGGTTATTTTTTTACTGTTTTTTTTTTTTTTTGCAAAAATGCCTCTTCCTCAGCTTAGAAATATTAAATTGATCATTCTGCGCTATTAAGAAAGACATTTCACGTGAAAGTCTGAGTTATTAAAGGAAATGCGCTTGGAACGAAATGGTACTCACTGCGCTTTTCTGTTTTTTTTTTTAAGGCAACAAGTTTTTTTGGCCATTCAAGCTCAAGGTGGCTTTCCCGTCATGCATCAGTCAATGGGCCTATCTGCTGACAAAAGGCCATAATGCATCTGAAGTGGCTCTAGTGAACAAAGCCTTGCTTGGAAATGGGAAAACAAAGTCATCAATAGTGATGGACGAACTTCCGACGGGACGTTTCGCGAACGCGAAATGCGAACGGACCCAAACGTTCGCGAAACCGACCGTTCGCCGCGGGCCCCATTGACTTCAATGGGAGGCGAACTTTGCAAACCTTCATGTCGAATTTGCGGCCACGTGGTAATTATTAGGGGGTAAAACGTAGTCCCACCATCTGGACAATGACATAATACATGTATGAGGTGAATTTGGGATCGATAACTACAAGCATTTTTATTTTATTTGGGAAATTGTTCTAACAATTCAGGACTATGGAGCTAATGAAGGCAATGGAGGAGAGGGAAGGTCAGGGACCAGGGTAGGCAAAGAAGAGGGTGCAGGAGATGATCACCAGCAGCGTGACATACCGGAATGACACATGCACCGTGATAGAGGCATCTGACAGCAGCACCGTAATACAGAGCACTGACAGCAGCACCGTGACATACAGCGCTGACAGCAGCACCGTGACATACAGCGCTGACAGCAGCACCGTGACATACAGCGCTGACAGCAGCACCGTGACATACAGCGCTGACAGCAGCACCGTGACATACAGCGCTGACAGCAGCACCGTGACATACAGCGCTGACAGCAGCACCGTGACATACAGCGCTGACAGCAGCACCGTGACATACAGCGCTGACAGCAGCACCGTGACATACAGCGCTGACAGCAGCACCGTGACATACAGCGCTGACAGCAGCACCGTGACATACAGCACTGACAGCAGCACCGTAAGCAGCCCCAGGAGGAAGTCAGCACAGCACAGGGATGGTGTGATCCCCTCATAATAAGAACCCCCAGGAGGAAGTCAGCACAGCACAGGGATAGTGTGATCCCTTCATAATAAGAACCCCCAGGAGGAAGTCAGCACAGCACAGGGATATCATAAGCAGCCCCAGTAGAAATATGACACCGCTCAACCTCTTCAAAGAGGAGGGTAGGGGCATATAGTACGGTGTGCTTTTTTGGGTCAAGGAAGTGAGCCAAATGAATTAAGAAGGTCTGTGTGCTTGATTAAAAAAATAGTTTATAGACATATACATGGTCTACTGGTCACATGTGTTGAATTCCTCCGAGATCCATGCCTCATTCATTTTTAGAAATGTGAGGTAGTTAACACTGTGGTGAGCTAGGCGAGTACGCTTATCGGTCACAATCCCCCCTGCTGCGCTGAACGTCCTTTCGGACAGGACACTGGATGAGGGGCAAGCCAACAGTTCGATTGCAAATTGGGCAAGCTCTGGCCAGAGGTCAAGCCTGCCCACCCAGTAGTCTAGGGGTTCATCACTCCTCAGAGCGTCCACATCGGCCGTTAACCCAATGTAGTCGGACACCTGACGGTCTAGGCGTTCCCTGATGCTGGATCCGGATGACACCTGTCGATGGGTCGGCTGAAAGAATGACCTCATATCCGAAGTCACCAACACATCTTCAAACCGGCCTCTTCTTGCAGGCGCTGTTGGATTGGTACCCGCAAATCCTTCTCTGGGAGTGGGAATTGCTCCTCTGCCAGCGCACGCAAAAGCAGAATGCAGCATTTCTCGAAGCAAGGCCTGGAAGTGCTGCATTCTGACAGCCCTCTGCGACGGCGGTAACATTTCCGCCATTTTGTGTTTGTACCGGGGGTCTAAGTACGTTGCCACCCAGTACTGGTCCTTGACCCTCATGCTTTTTATACGGGGGTCCCTATTAAAACACTGGAGCATGAAGGCCCCCATTTGCACTAAAGTGGAAGCGGTGTGGTGGCCTGGCTCCTGCTCATCATCCAGGATAATGTCGTCCTCTTCATTCTCCTCTCCCCATCCTCGCACAACAGGGATCCCAGAAAGGTTTAAAGCATGCTCTTCTTGCTCCTGCTCATCCGCCCCGGCACCATCCTCCTCTGACTCCTCATCAGACTCCTGTTGTTGACTTGTCTCAGATAGAGTAGCCCCCCCTGGGAATTCATCCAGCATTGCGACTTCCTCATCTTCCCGCTCCTGCTCCTCCACAGCCTGATCAATGACACGACGCAATGCACGCTCCAGAAAGAAGGCATAAGGTACCATGTCACTGATGGCGCCATGGCTGCGACTGACCAGTTTGGTGATCTCCTCAAATGGCCGCAGAAGTCTGCATGTGTCGCGCATGAGCAGCCACTGGCGCGGTGAAAAAAAACCCAGCTCCCCAGAACCGTTTCTTTCGCAGAGTTCATACAGGTAGACGTTAACTGCACGTTTCTGCTGGAGCAGCCTATCAAGCATATAGAAGGTTGAGTTCCATCGCGTCGGGCAATCGCAAATAAGACGTCTGACCGGCAGATGGTGTCGCCGCTGAATGTCAGCAAGGCGAGCCATGGCCGTGTAAGATCTTCTGAAATGGGCCGAGATTTTCCTTGCCTGCCGCAAGATGTCCTGGACCCCAGGGTATTTGACAAGGAATCGCTGCACGACCAAGTTTAAGACGTGTGCCATGCACGGCACGTGCGTGATTTTGCCCTGTTTCAATGCGCTAAGCAGATTGGCACCGTTGTCACACACCACTTTACCAACTGTCAAATTGAGCGGTGTTAGCCACTCATCTGCCTGTGAACGCAAAGCTGAAAGGAGTGCCGGGCCAGTGTGGCTCTTTGCTTCCAGGCACAACAGACGCAGCACGGCATGGCAACGTCTCACCTGGCATGTGGAATAGGTTCTGGGGAGCTTGGGCGGTGCAGTGGAAGAGACGCTAGCAGCGGAAAAGGAGGAGGCAGCTGAGGAGGAGAGGGAGGAGGATGGAGTAGGAGGAGGAGAAGAAGAGTCAGGCCTGCATGCAATCCGTGGCGGTAAAACCAAATCTACACGGGTGCCACGGGTTACATGCTTGACGGCCGTCAGAAGGTTCACCCAGTGGGCAGTAAAACTGATATACCTTCCCTGCCCGTGTTTGCTAGACCACGTGTCTGTGGTCAGATGTATCTTGGCACCGACACTGTGTGCCAGAGATACATTCACTTGCCGCTGAACATGGCCATATAGCTCTGGGATGCCCTTCTCTGAGAAATACTTCCTTCCTGGGACCTTCCATTGTGGTGTTCCAATGGCCACAAATTTGCGAAAGGCCTCCGAGTCCACCAGTTTATATGGCAGTAGTTGGCGGGCTATGAGTTCTGACAAGCCAGCCGCCAACCGTTGGGCAAGAGGGTTATCCGGCATCATCATTTTTTTACGCTCAAACATTAGGCCCACGGAAGCCTGCCTTTTTGCAGAAAAATGTGAGCTTGGCGTGATGGAAGGTGGAGTGGAGGACAATTGTGAGGAGAGAGGAGAAGGAGAAGTAGAAGACGAGGCTGGACGGTGAGAGCCTGCAGTGTGGCTTTGTGTGTTCCGTTGCTCCCACTGGGCTCGGTGATGGCTGCTCATGTGCCTTCTTAAGGCGGTCGTCCCTAGGTGAGTATTGGGCTTACCGCGACTAACGCGTTGACTGCAAAGATTGCAGATGGCAACGCTATTGTCAGCAGCGGACACGTTAAAAAAAGCCCACACTGCGGAGCCATGTGCCGGTGTCCTGGGAGCGCCAGATGTGACCGTACATGGTCGATGACTCGCTCCTGATACATTTGCAGTCTGCTTTGTCCCTGCTGTGCAATGTAAGTCATTGCTGCTTCTCCTCCCTATCTGCTGGTCCATATCTCCCTCTGAACTCCCCTCCTCTTCCTCTCTTGTGGGCACCCACGTGACATCACTAGACACGTCATCATCAACGTCACCTTCCCCACCGCTATAAGTAGAGATCTCGGAGTAGGCAGCAACACCGGGGACCAACCTCCTCCTTGGGCTGATCTGGGTACTGGCGTCAGACTGCTGAGTAGCGCTTGTTGCTACCTCCTCTTCCTGATCCAATACCAAGAGTGGCTGCGCATCAGAAATGTCCTCTTGATATGGATCGGAAAATAATTCCAGTGACTCAAGCGGAAGGTATGTGGTGGTGGTGGTGGTGGTCGTGTTGTTGGTGGTAGTGTCTTTGGGGGTGCACATAGCAGAGAGTGAAGAAGAGGGTGCAGATCGAGAGGATGAGGAGGGTGCAGAAGAGTAAGGCTGAGCGAGCCACTCAACCAAGTCTGGTGCATCCTTTAAAGTAATTGAACGCACCTTCTGCAACTTCCCACTTTGGCTCAAGCCTGTTGCTCCTGCCCTACCCCTACCACCCCTGCGGAAGGGCCTGCCTCTTCCTCTGCATGTCATTTTTTAAATGACCCTGTGACAAAACTCTTAGTCCCTATACCGCTGAAGGACTGCTGCAGTATAGGTGAGCGGTCAGCAGTGGTGCACGTCAACCCTATCTATTGTGGACCTATAGCGGTCCTTACAGAACAGCAGACTGTACCGCACTCAAGCCTATGTACCGTAGCACCCTATACCAAGTTACCAGTCCTTATAAGAACTTTTGTGGACCAAGCAGGTTGTGTATTAGTGTTTAGCAGACTGTACGTCAGTCCCTATACCGCTGAAGGACTGCTGCAGTATAGGGCAGCGGTCAGCAGTGGTGCACGTCAACCCTATCTATTGTGGACCGATAGCGGTCCTTACAGAACAGCAGACTGTACCGCACTCAAGCCTATGTACCGTAGCACCCTATACCAAGTTACCAGTCCTTATAAGAACTTTTGTGGACCAAGCAGGTTGTGTATTAGTGTTTAGCAGACTGTACGTCAGTCCCTATACCGCTGAAGGACTGCTGCAGTATAGGGCAGCGGTCAGCAGTGGTGCACGTCAACCCTATCTATTGTGGACCGATAGCGGTCCTTACAGAACAGCAGACTGTACCGCACTCAAGCCTATGTACCGTAGCACCCTATACCAAGTTACCAGTCCTTATAAGAACTTTTGTGGACCAAGCAGGTTGTGTATTAGTGTTTAGCAGACTGTACGTCAGTCCCTATACCGCTGAAGGACTGCTGCAGTATAGGGCAGCGGTCAGCAGTGGTGCACGTCAACCCTATCTATTGTGGACCGATAGCGGTCCTTACAGAACAGCAGACTGTACCGCACTCAAGCCTATGTACCGTAGCACCCTATACCAAGTTACCAGTCCTTATAAGAACTTTTGTGGAACAAGCAGGTTGTGTGTTAGTGATTAGCAGACTGTACGTCAGTCCCTATACCGCTGAAGGACTGCTGCAGTATAGGTGAGCGGTCAGCAGTGGTGCACGTCAACCCTATCTATTGTGGACCGATAGCGGTCCTTACAGAACAGCAGACTGTACCGCACTCAAGCCTATGTACCGTAGCACCCTATACCAAGTTACCAGTCCTTATAAGAACTTTTGTGGACCAAGCAGGTTGTGTATTAGTGTTTAGCAGACTGTACGTCAGTCCCTATACCGCTGAAGGACTGCTGCAGTATAGGGCAGCGGTCAGCAGTGGTGCACGTCAACCCTATCTATTGTGGACCGATAGCGGTCCTTACAGAACAGCAGACTGTACCGCACTCAAGCCTATGTACCGTAGCACCCTATACCAAGTTACCAGTCCTTATAAGAACTTTTGTGGAACAAGCAGGTTGTGTATTAGTGTTTAGCAGACTGTACGTCAGTCCCTATACCGCTGAAGGACTGCTGCAGTATAGGTGAGCGGTCAGCAGTGGTGCACGTCAACCCTATCTATTGTGGACCGATAGCGGTCCTTACAGAACAGCAGACTGTACCGCACTCAAGCCTATGTACCGTAGCACCCTATACCAAGTTACCAGTCCTTATAAGAACTTTTGTGGAACAAGCAGGTTGTGTGTTAGTGATTAGCAGACTGTACGTCAGTCCCTATACCGCTGAAGGACTGCTGCAGTATAGGTGAGCGGTCAGCAGTGGTGCACGTCAACCCTATCTATTGTGGACCGATAGCGGTCCTTACAGAACAGCAGACTGTACCGCACTCAAGCCTATGTACCGTAGCACCCTATACCAAGTTACCAGTCCTTATAAGAACTTTTGTGGAACAAGCAGGTTGTGTATTAGTGTTTAGCAGACTGTACGTCAGTCCCTATACCGCTGAAGGACTGCTGCAGTATAGGTGAGCGGTCAGCAGTGGTGCACGTCAACCCTATCTATTGTGGACCGATAGCGGTCCTTACAGAACAGCAGACTGTACCGCACTCAAGCCTATGTACCGTAGCACCCTATACCAAGTTACCAGTCCTTATAAGAACTTTTGTGGACCAAGCAGGTTGTGTATTAGTTTTTAGCAGACTGTACGTCAGTCCCTATACCGCTGAAGGACTGCTGCAGTATAGGGCAGCGGTCAGCAGTGGTGCACGTCAACCCTATCTATTGTGGACCGATAGCGGTCCTTACAGAACAGCAGACTGTACCGCACTCAAGCCTATGTACCGTAGCACCCTATACCAAGTTACCAGTCCTTATAAGAACTTTTGTGGAACAAGCAGGTTGTGTGTTAGTGATTAGCAGACTGTACGTCAGTCCCTATACCGCTGAAGGACTGCTGCAGTATAGGGCAGCGGTCAGCAGTGGTGCACGTCAACCCTATCTATTGTGGACCGATAGCGGTCCTTACAGAACAGCAGACTGTACCGCACTCAAGCCTATGTACCGTAGCACCCTATACCAAGTTACCAGTCCTTATAAGAACTTTTGTGGAACAAGTGAGTTGTGAATGTTTAGCAGACTGCAGCAGAAGGGCAGCAGTCAAGTATAATATCCTTTCTATATTTGGAAGAAAGAATATTATACATGTACAAGCCTATTACTGTACCACTGATACCAGTCCTGAAAAGAACCTTTGTGGAACTAATAATAACAGCAAGTCTTTAAAATTACCCTCACTGCCTGACAACACTGCTTCCTTCCTGTCCCTATACAAATTGGCAAAAAAAGAGAACGATTAGTGGTTACTGGAACAGCTCTTTTGTGGACCTTGATAGTAACAGCTAATGATGATGATGATGATGATGATGATGAAAGACTAATCTGGCTGTCCCTGTAGCATACACCGTCCTTTCCCTTTCTCTAAACTAACAAAAGACACTCAGGCTGCTGCAAGAATCAGCAGCACAGCAAACCTATCAACACCTAACACCTATACCAGTCCTGAAAAGAACTTTTGTGTACCAAATAGCTAGTGGTTTATCTCTCCCTACTCCACACAGGAACCTGTCCCTATCTTAACAGAAGAAAGAATGTAAAATGGCCACCGGATCGGGTGTATTTATAGGTTAGGGGGAATGTACAAGTGTCCATGTGCTGTCATGTCTCAATTGGCTGTCCTGTATCACATGATAAACGTGTCACCAAAGGTTAAAGTTCTTGTATACATTAAACACGTAAGTCCGCCGCGGCGAACGACGGAAAAAGGCGTTCGAACGTGCGGACCGCGAATGTCGGAAATTCGCCGCGAAACGACCGCCGGGCGAACCGTTCGGCCATCACTAGTCATCAAGTCAAGTAGTCGCAGAACTAAAAGCCAGAGTTTCGGCAAAGGTCCACCACTGTCCCGGTAAATGGGCCCTCTTGTAGGTAGAATAAGAAAATCAGAACGTATGCTCCGGCGGCGGAGAGTTAAGATAGGAATGTTCCATCTTATTAAGACTTGCTTTTACCTCCACTGTTTTCCTGGAAGAGCAAACGGTTTAAGAAAAATAAAGGGTTGTTTTTTTCTGTTTAAAGTCGCTAAGGTTTTTTTTTTTTTTTTTTTTTAATGCAATCTGCTGCATATTTGGGGATGAAATGTGCTTGTGTGCATCAGGGCTGGTGCAAGGATTTTTGACACTCTAGACGAAACCTCATTTTGCCGCCCCCCCCGGCTCCACCCCTGACTCCACCCCCTTTGCCCTGCCCATGTACACCCCACCTTTTTAATGAAGCTCCCATCAATGCAGCTTCACCAGCGCCCATCAAATGCAGCCTCACCAGCGTCCATCAAATGCAGCCTCACCAGCGCCCATCAAATGCAGCCTCACCAGCGCCCATCAAATGCAGCCTACCAGCGCCCATCAATAAATGATTCCTTGCTTCCATTCATTCGGGAGACGCAGGCACAGTCCTCCACCACAGCAGCCCCTCTGAAACTATGTGCAAACAGAGCAGCGGCCGCCTGCTGATGCTGAGACGTAGTCGCTTGCTGCAGAGAGAAGATGGTAGGAACACCAGTGGCCAGGCGCCCTAGGCGGCTGCCTAGTTTGCCTAGTGGTAGCACCTGCCCTGGCAAACACACAAATACCTTGCACCTGCCTTTGCAAGAACACTGCCTTTCCTGCTGAGGCTGAACCCTCTGATATATTGTGCCGCACTCCATACCAGAAGCCTCCGCGTGACATTCCCGGCCATTGACCTTTATATCACTTTTATATACCTTTTATAGACCTTTATATACTGTACCTTTTGTTTAACCTTTTGTTCCATCAGTCCCTCCCTATTATGCCCCATACACACGGTCGGACATTCCGACCACAAAATCCATCAGATTTTTTCTGACAGATTTTGTCCGAAACTTGTGTTGCATGCACATGGTCAAACAAAGTTGTGGGAAAATACGATCGTTCGGAATGTGGTGACGTTCGTTGCGTACGACGGGACTATGTAGAGGCTAGTAGCCAATAGCTTTGGTCTCGTAATTTGATCTGAGCATGTGTGGCACTTTGTCCATCAGAATTGTCTACAAACGATCCTGCTCTCAAATTTTTTACGCCGGAATTTCCGACGGAAAAAGTCCGATAGAGCCCACACACGATTGGATTTTCAGACAATATAATCCGATCTGACCATTTCCGTCAGAATATTCGACTGTGTGTACAGGGCATTAGATTGTAAGCTCACAGGAGCAGGGCCCTCCTAACCCTCTTGTATTGAATTGTATTGTTGCTGTATTGTCTCCCTTTATATTATAAAGCACTGCACAAACAATGGCGCTATATAAATCCTGTATAATAATAATATCCCAAGGAAGGAATGTCCATACATGAATAGGGTTGCTACATTTTACTGATGGTATTCAGGGAATGGCATAACAGTCACATCACATCGATGAGTGACTTGACATTAAATAGTCAATCACATTTAGGGAACAGTCCGCAGTAGTCACATGTGAAAGCATATGCCACTCCTTAAGTAGCCATCTCCTTTTAACAGTCTCTCCTTCTACCCAGGGTCAATAGTACTCAATGGAGGGAGATCTCTGCAGTTACCTCCATTATAGGTGCACCTCTCCCATGGCCCTCCAAGGGGATTGCCCCCCTTAGGGAACTCTTAGCCTGGCCTAAAAAGCCTTTTGCAACCCGCCCTAGCTCCCACCTCTGTAAGGGTCAGAAAGACACCAACCGGCTCTCATGGGTGCAGGTCTACTTTTCCCCTCTTGCCTCTTGCCCTGTACAGGGCCTCCACGTGCTGGTTACATCTGTGCTGGTGTAGGGTGCTTGGCCCCCATGCCCCAAGTGCCCTAGGGACCCTCCCAACCTGGTTTATAACTGGGCACTGACTCACCCATGATATCACTCCAGGAGGGGGCCTAGCACCCGATGACACCATCAGCTGTAACCAGACACTATTTTGGCACAGAGCCACCTAGTGGCAGACTAGCTAGCTGCACCTGCCTACACCCTAGATCAGTGATGGCGAACCTTGGCACCCTAGAGGTTTTGGAACTACATTTCCCATGATGTTCATGCACTCTTCAGTGTAGATGAGCATCATGGGAAATGTAGTTCCAAAACATCTGGGGTGCCAAGGTTCACCATCACTGCCCTAGATAGACACTCCCTGATGGTTCCCCACTGAAATGTGTTAGGCTATCCATACATGTATCTCTTTTTCCTTGGTTAGCCTGTGGGCATGTCAGAAATCATGAATCACACTGAGACAGAAGTACAGTTAAATCACACTTGTTTAATAATAATAATAATAATAATAATAAAAAAAAAAAAAGGTAAACAGAGTAAACGTACTCAAAACATAGCCAGAGTTCAGGAACCAGAACAAATAGTCAGACAAGCCAAAACGTCAGGGAGCCAGAGAGGAGCTTAGTAAAACAGCAAGCAGGATCTGGAGCCAGAAGGAATGTCAGCCAAGTCAGTCTTTAACAGGAACACAGGAGAGCGTCTCTAGAGATGTGACTGAGGTGAAGGCAGAGATCATCTGGGCTGGATGGTTTGAGTAGGCAGGACTGACGAGCAGGATACTTTAAGGCTCGGGTCTTTCATCTGTCAGCGGGATTCTCCCACTGACGGCTGAAATGTAAAAAAAAAAAAAAAGCCAGCAATTATCAGTTGTTAAGAAGCGGGGCTGCCAACTCATTCAGCTGTCAATGGGGTTCCCCTGAAGGGTTAAAGAAGTCCAGACATTGGAGCTCTCAAAAAAAAAAAAAAGAGCAGCTTTTATCAACAACATTGCTCAGCTGCTAAAAACACTAGGATAAAAAGAAACATTGGGGGTTATTTACTAAAGGCAAATCTACTTTGCACTTGGAAGTAAAGTCGCTGTAGAGCCAAGGGGGACACGCAAGGAAAATAAAAAACAGCATTTTAGCTTGCACATGATTGGATGATAAAATCAGCAGAGCTTCCCCTCATTTCAGACCTTCCCCTCACATCTACAGCCACTGCACTTCCAAGTGCACTTGTAGTGCAAAGTGTATTTGCCTTTAGTAAATCAACCCCATTGTTTCTTTTTGTATCTTTCTGTTTCTTCATCTACTGATCAAAGGGATGAACTTCAATCTGCAGATGAAGTCAGTTTAAAGCAACCTGTCAAGAAAAAAAAAAAAAAAAAAAAAAAATTATATATATATATATATATATATATATATATATATATATATATATATATATATATATATGTTCTTGTTTTTATTAAATGTTTTTCTGTTTAACCCCCCTATTAACCCTTAATTTACTTTAAACGCTTCCCAACCAGCGCACAAGGCTATACATCAGCACAATGTTAAGGGTGGGCAAAAGGGCGTACCCGTACGTCCCTCCATGTTAGCAGCCTAGGGGACGCGCGCCCCTCGCGGGAGCATGCCTGTGGCTCCAGCGGACAAGGCATTTCCCTGTTCGGCCTAGTGACATGACAGAGATCACTGCTCCCTGTGATCGGGAGCAATGATCTCTGTCATATCCTGGTAGCCCCCACTGAGGGAACACAGTTAACCCCTTGATCGCCGCCTAGTGTTAAACCCTTCCCTGCCAGTAACATTTATACAGTAATCAGTGGCTATTTTTAGCTCTGATCGCTGTATAAATGTCACTGGTCCCAAAATAGTGTCAAAATTGTTCGATCAGTCTGCCGCAATGTTGCAGTCCCAATAAAAATCGCAGGTCACCGCCATTAGTAGTAAAAAAAATATATATATATTTATAATAAAAATGCCATAAATCTATCTCCTGTTTTGTAGACGCTATAACTTCTGCACAAATCAATCAATATACGCTTATTGAGATTTTTTTTTTACCAACAACATGTAGTAGAATAAATATAAACTAAAGAAGAAATTAGGTTTTTTTAGTTTGTTTTTTTTTTTTAACAAAAATATGTAGTAGAATACATATTGGCCTAAAAGAAATTAGTTTTTTAATATATTTTTGGGGATATTTATTATAGCAAAAACTGAAAAATATAGCTTTTTTCCAAAATTGTCGCTCTTTTTTTGTTTATAGCACAAAAAATAAAAACCGTAGAGGTGTTTAGTAATACTACTAAAAGAAAGCTCTATTTGTGGGAAAAAAAAGGACGTTAATTTTGTTTGGGTACAGCGTCGCATGGCCGCGCAATTGCCAGTTAAAGTGCCGTATCGCAAAAAATGCTCTGGTCAGGAAGGGGGCAAATTTTTCCGGGTCTGAAGTGGCTAATCAACCTTATACAATTCTTATTCTCCCCCACTTAATTATTATTTTCCTCCTGCTTTTCTTTTTCACTTTTATTTTTTGTTTGTTTGTTTTGTTTTTTTTGTTAGTTTTTTACACCTTTCACATATATTTACACGTTTCTCATTGAAAAAAGCGCAAAATGTAAAAAATACTTTTCAATGCTTTCTACCATTGCTGACAGCTGAAGTGTAAACAAAATAGTTGCGGTAAGTATCGGTAATTGGTATCGGCGAGTACTAAAAAAAAAAGAAAGGTACTCGTAAAAAAAAATTAAAAATGGTAACAGTGCATCCCTACTTACCAATATTCTAATTTATTGTAGATATGTGTACCCCTGAGGTAGACGAAAAAAAAAAAAAAAGAATACCTTGAAACGCGTTGGGTCAGTCCCAGTTCGAGAATGAGTGTTTATTATATATTTAATACTATAGAGATACTTTAACTACCCCCCTTTCAGAGACTTTGTTGGGTATTTTATGACATATTGTATTGTTTAGTATATCACCCATTATGTCATTTTATGTTTTTAAACAAAATACTATAAATAAAGATTTGTTTACTTTTATCTCAATATATTTGGTGTAAACACTATGGCCCTTAAACTTTCCACGGGAAGCTTTATTTGTTTTGTATTGTTTGGCCATTTGGTTTTGAGCTACTAACACGCTACATTTAGTCTTTCTCAAGATTATTTTTATATCTTTTTTATTTTATTTTTTGGCCTACCAATAAATGCTTTTACCGTACTGCGCTTTCATTCCATTCTCTATACACATCCTATACATCTCAATCTATAGCTATGCTATAACCTCTCTTTCTATATATAAATATATGATTTCTTTATTGATGCTTATGCTTTTTTATTTTTTTTTTCACACATTTTCCACACGTTTTATTCCCATTGGTTCAATAAACATTTTCTTGCATACTATGTTTCCTATTACATGAAAATACAAGGTCAGTTTTTATCTTGCAGGCCCCTACCTCTTCAATAAAAAGAGCTAATTGGAAGACAGAATAAAATAATAAAATATCCTGGGGATGTTTTTTGAGTTATGCTCCTGCCCACTGCCCTGGGCATTCTTTATGGTTCGAATTTTAATTATTTTGCTGCAAGAGCAATTTTTTTTCTTTTTTCTTTTTTCTTGTGGTCTGCAGAGTTAAAACCCCCAAAGATTATATATTTTTTTGAAATCAGAGACCCTGCAAAATAAAATGGTGGTAGTTGCATTTAAAATTTTGCCCCCACCTCTTCAATAAAAAAAGCTATTTGGAAGATAGAATAAAATAATAAAATATCTTGAGATGTTTTTGATGTTTTTGAGTTATGTTCCTGTCCACTGCCCTGGGCGTTCTTTATGGGTTGAATTTTAACTCTTTTGCTGCAAGAGCAGTCTTTTTTTTTTTTTTTTTGGTCTGCAGAGTTAAAACCCCCAAATATTATATATTTTTAGAAAATCAGAGACCCTGCAAAATAAAATGGTGGTAGTTGCATTTTATATTTTGCATGATATTAACATAACAATTTATCAAACCTGGTAAAAAAATAAAAAAAAATAAAAATAAAAATATTTATATATATATATATATATATATATATATATATATATATATATATATATATATATATATATATATATATATATATATCTATATATATACAGTGCCTTGAGAAAGTATTCGGCCCCCTTCAACTTTTCAACCTTTTGCCACATTTCTGGCTTCAAACATAAAGATATAACATTTTTATTTTTTGTAAGAATCACCAACAAGTGGGACACAATTGTGAAGTGGAACGAAATCTATTGGACTTTTGAAACTTTTTTAACTAATAAAAAAATGAAAAGTGGGGCGTGCAAAATTATTCGGCCCCCTTGCGTTAATACTTTGTAGAGCCACCTTTTGCTGCGATTACAGCTGCAAGTCGCTTGGGGTATGTCTCTATCAGTTTTGCACATCGAGAGACTGAAATTCTTGCCCATTCTTCCTTGCAAAACAGCTTGAGCTCAGTGAGGTTGGATGGAGAGCGTTTGTGAACAGCAGTTTTCAGCTCTTTCCACAGATTCTCGATTGGATTCAGGTCTGGACTTTGACTTGGCCATTCTAACACCTGGATACGTTTATTTGTGAACCATTCCTTTGTAGATTTTGCTGTATGTTTGGGATCATTGTCTTGTTGGAAGATAAATCTCCGTCCCAGTTTCAGGTCTTTTGCAGACTCCAACAGGTTTTCATCCAGAATGGTCCTGTATTTGGCTGCATCCATCTTCCCCTCAATTTTAACCATCTTCCCTGTCCCTGCTGAAGAAAAGCAGGCCCAAACCATGATGCTGCCACCACCATGTTTGACAGTGGGGATGGTGTGTTGAGGGTGATGAGCTGTGTTGCTTTTACGCCAAACATATCGTTTTGCATTGTGGGCAAAAAGTTTGATTTTGGTTTCATCTGACCAGAGCACCTTCTTCCACATGTTTGGTGTGTCTCCCAGGTGGCTTGTGGCAAACTTTAGACAAGACTTTTTATGGATATCTTTGAGAAATGGCTTTCTTCTTGCCACTCTTCCATAAAGGCCAGATTTGTGCAGTGTACGACTGATTGTTGTCCTATGGACAGACTCTCCCACCTCAGCTGTAGTTCTCTGCAGTTCATCCAGAGTGATCATGGGCCTCTTGGCTGCATCTCTGATCAGTCTTCTCCTTGTCTGAGCTGAAAGTTTAGAGGGACGGTCAGGTCTTGGTAGATTTGCAGTGGTCTGATACTCCTTCCATTTCAAAATGATCGCTTGCACAGTGCTCCTTGGGATGTTTAAAGCTTGGGAAATCTTTTTGTATCCAAATCCGGCTTTAAACTTCTCCACAACAGTATTACGGACCTGCCTGGTGTGTTCCTTGGTCTTCATGATGCTCTCTGCTCTTTCAACAGAACCCTGAGACTATCACAGAGCAGGTGCATTTATACAGAGACTTGATTACACACAGGTGGATTCTATTTATCACTATCAGTCATTTAGGACAACATTGGATCATTCAGAGATCCTCGCTGAACTTCTGGAGTGAGTTTGCTGCACTGAAAGTAAAGGGGCCGAATAATTTTGCACGCACCACTTTTCAGTTTTTTATTTGCTAAAAAAGTTTAAATTATCCAATAGATTTCATTCCACTTCACAATTGTGTCCCACTTGTTGGTGATTCTTCACAAAAAATTAAAATGTTATATCTTTATGTTTGAAGCCTGAAATGTGGCAAAAGGTTGAAAAGTTCAAGGGGGCCGAATACTTTCGCAAGGCACTGTATATATATATATATATATATATATATATATATATATATATATATATATACCCAATTTTAGCGCATGCAAACACAATATATTACAATAAATAACCCAATGTCCGAAGCCTAATTATACAAAACATATAAACATCAGACAAATGTAGCTGTCCCTTTAACCAGTTGCCGACCGCCGCACGACGATGTACGTCGACAGCATGGCACGGGCAGGCATATGGGCGTACCTGTACGTCCCTGCCTTCCCGCGGGTCGGGGGCCCGATCGGGCCCCCGCCCGGTGCCTGCGGCGGTCGGTTTTCGTCCGGGAGCGATCCGGGACGAGGGGGCGGCCATTCATTCATGGCCACCCCCTCGCGATCGCTCCCGACGAATAGAAATCCCCCGTGACATCACTTCCTCTCCTGTAATGTAAACACAGGAGAGGAAGTGATGTATTCTCTCCTCCGTGTCGGTATTTTTCGTTCCGACACGGAGGAGAGCGGATCGGTGAGTTGCACCAACACTCTACACACACAGTAGAACATGCCAGGCACACTCACACCCCCCCGATCACCCCCCCAATTACCCCTGCCCCCCAGTCACAGTGACACCAATGTCATTTTTTTTTTTTGCATTGGTGTCATTTGTGACTGTAATAACTGTTAGGGCAGTTAGGGTTAGCCCCCTTTAGTTCTAATGTACCCCCCTAACCCCCCCAATAAAGGTTTAACCCCATGATCACCCCCCGTCGCCAGTGTCACTAAGGCTGGGTTCACATTGCAGCGGTTTATGAGAACGAATGTGATTCGCACCGCACTGCAGTGCAAATCACATCCGATCTCTGTGCGATTCGAGTTCAGCCATTCGCCGCACCCGCCACACCCGCCGCAAATTCGCACGGGACCCTTTTTTTGGCCCGCAGCAGAATCGGATCGCATGGGTGTTCACACCATGCGATCCGAGTTTGCAGATCGCACTGCGATATGCGAACTGATCTGGGGGTGTCAGTAACATTTCACTGACACTCCCAGCAGTTCGCATAGGGCAGTGTGAACTGCCGCCGGGAGGCATGCGATGCGGGAACCCGCCGCGGATTCGTGGCGTTTCCGCATCGCTCCAGTGTGAACCCAGCCTAATAAGCGATCATTTTTCTGATCGCCGTATTAGTGTCACAGGTGACGCTAGTTAGGCAGGTAGGTATTTAGGTTCGCCGCAGCTTTTTATAGCGCCAGGGACCCCCATATACTACCGCATAAAGCCCCCTGATTGCCCCCTAGTTAACCCTTTCACCAGTGATCACCATATAACTGTTACAGGTGACGCTGGTTGGTTAGTTATTTTTTTATAGTTTCAGGGCACCCGCCATTTATTACCTAGTCTCACTAGTGTACCCCTAAATTTAGGGGTGTCTACTTTCCAAAATGGGGTCATTTGGGGGGGGTTTGTGCCATCTTGGCATTTTATGGCCTTCAAAACTGTAACGCCCTTAGAAAGCCTGAAGGCGGTGCTTGGTTTTCGGGGCCCCGTACGCGGCTAGGCTCCCAAAAAGTCCCACATATGTGGTATCCCCGTACTCAGGAGAAGCAGCAGAATTTATTTTGGGGTGTTATTTCACATATGCCCATAGCATGTGTGAGCAATATATCATTTAGTGACAACTTTGTGAAAAAAAAAAAAAAAGTTTGTAATATTCCCGCAACTTGTGGCAAAATATAAAATATTCCATGGACTCAACATGCCTCTCAGCAAATAGCTTGGGGTGTCTACTTTCTAAAATGGGGTCATTTGTGGGGGTTTTGTGCCATCTTGGCATTTTATGGCCTTCAAAACTGTAATAGGTAGTGAGAAGTGAACTCAAAAATTTACGCCCTTAGAAAGCCTGAAGGCGGTGCTTGGATTTCGGGGCCCCGTACGCGGCTAGGCTCCCAAAAAGTCCCACATATGTGGTATCCCCGTACTCAGGAGAAGCAGCAGAATTTATTTTGGGGTGTCATTTCACATATGCCCATAGCATGTGTGAGCAATATATCATTTAGTGACAACTTTGTGTAAAAAAAAAAAAATATATATTTTTTTGTCATTATTCAATCGCTTGAGGCAAAAAAATAAAATATTCAATGGGCTCAACATGCCTCTTATCAATTTCCTTAGGGGGTCTACTTTCCAAAATGGGGTCATTTGGGGGGGGGTTTGTACTGCCCTGCCATTTTAGCACCTCAAGAAATGAGATAGGAAGTCGTAAACTAAAAGCTGCGTAAATTCCAGAAAACGTACCTTAGTTTGTAGATGTGACAACTTTTGCGCAAACCAATAAATATACAATTATTGACTTTTTTTTTACCAAAGACATGTGGCTGAATACATTTTGGCCTAAATGTATGACTAAAATTGAGTTTATTGGATTTTTCTAATAACAAAAAGTAGAAAATATCATTTTTTTTCAAAATTTGCGGTCTTTTTACGTTTATATCGCAAAAAATAAAAATTGCAGAGGCAATCAAATACCATCAAAAGAAAGCTCTATTTGTGGGAAGAAAAGGACGCAAATTTTGTTTGGGTACAACATTGCATGACCGCGCAATTACCAGTTAAAGCAGTGCAGTGCCAAAGTGTAAAAAGACCTCTGGTCATTTACCAGCAAAATGGTCCGGTCTGAAAGTGGTTAAATGGAATAAATCCACTTGTGAAGAATTAAAAAAATTAAACACACAAATTATAAAACACAATATATTGCCCCAATTTTTACGAGAAAGTTGTATCGAGTAAATAGATACCCAACATGCCAAGCCTTCACCGCTTGAGCTCTGGAAGATTTTCCCCCTTCCATGACCAGGCCATTTATTGGTATCCGGCACTGCGCTACTTTAACTGGAAATTGCGCAGTCATGCAACACTTATTAACGTAAGTATACATTATATATATATATATATATATATATATATATATATATATATATATATATATATATATATATATATATATATATACATATATACACAATATCTTACAAAAGTGAGTACACCCCTCACATTTTTGTAAATATTTTATTCTATCTTTTCATATGACAACACTGAAGAAATGACACTTTGCTACAATGTAAAGTCGTGAGTGTACAGCTTGTATAACAGTGTAAATTTTCTGTTCCCTCAAAATAACTCAACACACAGCCATTAATGTCTAAACCTCTGGCAACAAAAGTGAGTACACCCGTAAGTAAAAATGTCCAAATTGGGCCCAAAAGTGTCAATATTTTTTTTGGCCACCGTTATTTTCCAGCACTGCCTTAACCCTCTTGGGCATGGAGGTCACCAGAGCTTCACAAGTTGCCACTGGAGTCCTTGTCCACTCCTCCATGACCACATCACGGAGCTGGTGGATGTTAGAGACCTTGCGCTCCTCCACCTTCCATTTGAGGATGTCCCACAGGTGCTCAATAGGGTTTAGGTCTGGAGACATGCTTGGCCAGTCCATCACCTTTACCCTCAGCTTCTTTAGTAAGGCAGTGGTTGTCCTGATGGGACATTTGGGGTCGTTATCATGTTGGAATACTGCCCTGCCCTGCGGCCCAATCTCTGAAGGGAGGGGATCATGCTCTGCTTCAGTATGTCACAGTACATGTTGGCATTCATGGTTCCCTCAATGATCTGTAGCTCCCCAGTGCCGGCAGCACTCATGCAGCCCCAGACCATGACACTCCCACCACCATGCTTGACTGTTGGCAAGACACACTTGTCTTTGTACTCCTCACCTGGTTGCCGCCACACACGCTTGACACCATCTGAACCAAATAAGTTTATCTTGGTCTCATCAGACCACAGGACATGGTTCCAGTAATCCATGTCCTTAGTCTGCTTGTCTCCAGCAAACTGTTTGCAGGATTTCTTGTGCATCATCTTTAGAAGAGGCTTCCTTCTGGGATGACAGCCATGCAGACCAATTTGATGCAGTGTGTGGCGTATGGTCTGAGCACTGACAGGCTGACCCCCCACCCCCCCCACCCCTTCAACCTCTGCAGCAATGCTGGCAGCACTCATACGTCTATTTCCCCAAGAAAATCTCTGGATATAATGCTGAGCACGTACACTCAACTTCTTTCAACCACGGTGAGGCCTGTTCTCAGTGAAACCTGTCCTCTTAAACTGCTGTATGGTCTTGGCCAACGTGCTGCAGCTTGGTTTCAGGGTCTTGGCAATCTTCTTATAGCCTAGGCCATCTTTATGTAGAGAAACAATTTTTTTATTCAGATCCTCAGAGAGTTCTTTGCCACGAGGTGCCATGTTGAACTTCCAGTGACCAGTATAAGAGAGTGAGAGCGATAACACCAAATTTAACACGCCTGCTCCCCATTCACCCCTGAGACCTTGTAACACTAACGAGTCACATGACACCGGGGAGGAAAATGGCTAATTGGGCCCAATTTGGACATTTTCACTTAGGGGTGTACTCACTTTTGTTGCCAGCAATTTAGACATTAATGGCTGTGTGTTGAGTTATTTTGAGGGGACAGCAAATGTACACTGTTATACAAGCTGTACACTCACTACTTTACATTGTAGCAAAGTGTCATTTCTTCAGCGTTGTCACATGAAAAGATAGAATAAAATAATTACAAAAAATGTGAGGGGCGTACTCACTTTTTTGAGACACTGTATATCTATATCTATATCTATATAATTAGTGATGGACGAACGTTTCGCCCGGCGGTCGTTTCGCGGCGAATTTCCGACTTTCGCCGTCCGCGGGTTCGAACGCCTTTTTCCGTCGTTCGCCCCGGCGGACTTACGTGTTTAATGTATACAAGAACTTTAACCTTTCGTGACACGTTTATCATGTGTTACAGGACAACCAATTGAGACATGACAGCTCATGGACACTTGGACATTCCCCCTAACCTATAAATACACCCGATCCGGTGGCCATTTTACATTCTTTCTTCTGTCACTGTAGGGAAAGGATCCTGTGTGGAGTAGGGACAGAGAAAACGCTAGCTATTTGGTACACAAAAGTTCTTTTCAGGACTGGTATAGGTGTTAGGTCAGCAGCCTGAGTTTCTTTTGTCAGTTTAGATAAAGGGACAGAGCGCTGTATGCTGCTATTTTAGGGACAGCTCAGCCAGATTAGTCTTTCTTCATCATCATCATCATCATCATCATTAGCTGTTACTATCAGGTCCACAAAAGAGCTGTTCCAGCTAATCGTTCCAGCCTACTCTTTTTTGCCAATTTGTATAGGGACAGGCAGGAAGCAGTGTGTCAGGCAGTGAGGATAATTTTAAAGACTTGCTGTTACTATTAGTTCCACAAAGGTTCTTTTCAGGACTGGTATCAGTGGTACGGTAATAGGCTTGTACACGTATAATATTCTTTCTTCCAAATATAGAAAGAATATTATACTTGACTGCTGCCCTTCTGCTGCAGTCTGCTAATCATTCACAACTCACTTGTTCCACAAAGCTCTTTATCAGGACTGGTAACTTGGTCTGTCTAGGGTGCTACGGTACATAGGCTTGGGTGCGGTACAGTCTGCTGTTCTGTAAGGACCGCTATCGGTCCACAATACATAGGGTTGCCGTGCACTACTGCTGACCGCTGCCCTATACTGCAGCAGTCCTTCAGCGGTATAGGGACTGACGCACAGTCTGCTAAACACTAATACACAACCTGCTTGGTCCACAAAAGTTCTTATAAGGACTGGTAACTTGGTATAGGGTGCTACGGTACATAGGCCTGAGTGCGTTACAGTCTGCTGTTCTGTAAGGACCGCTATCGGTCCACAATACATAGGGTTGACGTGCACTACTGCTGACCGCTGCCCTATACTGCAGCAGTCCTTCAGCGGTATAGGGACTGACGCACAGTCTGCTAAACACTAACACACAACCTGCTTGGTCCACAAAAGTTCTTATAAGGACTGGTAACTTGGTATAGGGTGCTACGGTACATAGGCCTGAGTGCAGTACAGTCTGCTGTTCTGTAAGGACTGCTATCGGTCCACAATACATAGGGTTGCCGTGCACTACTGCTGACCGCTGCCCTATACTGCAGCAGTCCTTCAGCGGTATAGGGACTGACGCACAGTCTGCTAAACACTAATACACAACCTGCTTGGTCCACAAAAGTTCTTATAAGGACTGGTAACTTGGTATAGGGTGCTACGGTACATAGGCCTGAGTGCAGTACAGTCTGCTGTTCTGTAAGGACCGCTATCGGTCCACAATACATAGGGTTGCCGTGCACTACTGCTGACCGCTGCCCTATACTGCAGCAGTCCTTCATTGGTATAGGGACTGACGTACAGTCTGCTAATCACTAACACACAACCTGCTTGGTCCACAAAAGTTCTTATAAGGACTGGTAACTTGGTATAGGGTGCTACGGTACATAGGCCTGAGTGCGTTACAGTCTGCTGTTCTGTAAGGACCGCTATCGGTCCACAATACATAGGGTTGCCGTGCACTACTGCTGACCGCTGCCCTATACTGCAGCAGTCCTTCAGCGGTATAGGGACTGACGCACAGTCTGCTAAACACTAACACACAACCTGCTTGGTCCACAAAAGTTTTTATAAGGACTGGTAACTTGGTATAGGGTGCTACGGTACATAGGCCTGAGTGCAGTACAGTCTGCTGTTCTGTAAGGACCGCTATCGGTCCACAATACATAGGGTTGCCGTGCACTACTGCTGACCGCTGCCCTATACTGCAGCAGTCCTTCATTGGTATAGGGACTGACGTACAGTCTGCTAATCACTAACACACAACCTGCTTGGTCCACAAAAGTTCTTATAAGGACTGGTAACTTGGTATAGGGTGCTACGGTACATAGGCCTGAGTGCGTTACAGTCTGCTGTTCTGTAAGGACCGCTATCGGTCCACAATACATAGGGTTGCCGTGCACTACTGCTGACCGCTGCCCTATACTGCAGCAGTCCTTCAGCGGTATAGGGACTGACGCACAGTCTGCTAAACACTAACACACAACCTGCTTGGTCCACAAAAGTTTTTATAAGGACTGGTAACTTGGTATAGGGTGCTACGGTACATAGGCCTGAGTGCAGTACAGTCTGCTGTTCTGTAAGGACCGCTATCGGTCCACAATACATAGGGTTGACGTGCACTACTGCTGACCGCTGCCCTATACTGCAGCAGTCCTTCAGCGGTATAGGGACTAAGAGTTTTGTCACAGGGTGATTTAAAAAATGACAGGCAGAGGAAGAGGCAGGCCCTTCCGCAGGGGTGGTAGGGGTAGGGCAGGAGCAACAGCCTTGAGCCAAAGTGGGAAGTTGCAGAAGGTGCGTTCAATTACTTTAAAGGACGCACCAGACTTGGTTGAGTGGCTCACTCAGCCTTATTCTTCTGCACCCTCCTCATCCTCTCGATCTGCACCCTCTTCTTCACTCTCTGCTATGTGCACCCCCAAAGACACTACCACCAACAACACCACCACCACCACATACCTTCCGCTTGAGTGCAAATGGGGGCCTTCATGCTCCAGTGTTTTAATAGGGACCCCCGTATAAAAAGCATGAGGGTCAAGGACCAGTACTGGGTGGCAACGTACTTAGATCCCCGGTACAAACACAAAATGGCGGAAATGTTACCGCCGTCGCAGAGGGCTGTCAGAATGCAGCACTTCCAGGCCTTGCTTCGAGAAATGCTGCATTCTGCTTTTGCGTGCGCTGGCAGAGGAGCAATTCCCACTCCCAGAGAAGGATTTGCGGGTACCAATCCAACAGCGCCTGCAAGAAGAGGCCGGTTTGAAGATGTGTTGGTGACTTCGGATATGAGGTCATTCTTTCAGCCGACCCATCGACAGGTGTCATCCGGATCCAGCATCAGGGAACGCCTAGACCGTCAGGTGTCCGACTACATTGGGTTAACGGCCGATGTGGACGCTCTGAGGAGTGATGAACCCCTAGACTACTGGGTGGGCAGGCTTGACCTCTGGCCAGAGCTTGCCCAATTTGCAATCGAACTGTTGGCTTGCCCCTCATCCAGTGTCCTGTCCGAAAGGACGTTCAGCGCAGCAGGGGGGATTGTGACCGATAAGCGTACTCGCCTAGCTCACGACAGTGTTAACTACCTCACATTTCTAAAAATGAATGAGGCATGGATCTCGGAGGAATTCAACACATGTGATCAGTAGACCATGTATATGTCTATAAACAATTTTTGGAATCAAGCACACAGACCTTCTTAATTCATTTGGCTCACTTCCCTGACCCAAAAAAGCACACCGTACTATATGCCCCTACCCTCCTCTTTGAAGAGGTTGAGCGGTGTCATATTTCTACTGGGGCTGCTTATTATGAGGGGTTCCCACCATCCCTGTGCTGTGCTGACTTCCTCCTGGGTGTTCTTATTATGAGGGGCTCCCACCATCCCTGTGCTGTGCTGACTTCCTCCTGGGGGTTCTTATTATGAGGGGATCACACCATCCCTGTGCTGTGCTGACTTCCTCCTGGGGCTGCTTACGGTGCTGCTGTCAGCGCTGTATGTCACGGAGCTGCTGTCAGCGCTGTATGTCACGGAGCTGCTGTCAGCGCTGTATGTCACGGAGCTGCTGTCAGCGCTGTATGTCACGGAGCTGCTGTCAGCGCTGTATGTCACGGAGCTGCTGTCAGCGCTGTATGTCACGGAGCTGCTGTCAGCGCTGTATGTCACGGTGCTGCTGTCAGCGCTGTATGTCACGGAGCTGCTGTCAGCGCTGTATGTCACGGAGCTGCTGTCAGTGCTGTATGTCACGGAGCTGCTGTCAGCGCTGTATGTCACGGAGCTGCTGTCAGCGCTGTATGTCACGGAGCTGCTGTCAGCGCTGTATGTCACGGTGCTGCTGTCAGCGCTGTATGTCACGGAGCTGCTGTCAGCGCTGTATGTCACGGAGCTGCTGTCAGTGCTGTATGTCACGGAGCTGCTGTCAGCGCTGTATGTCACGGAGCTGCTGTCAGCGCTGTATGTCACGGAGCTGCTGTCAGCGCTGTATGTCACGGTGCTGCTGTCAGCGCTGTATGTCACGGAGCTGCTGTCAGCGCTGTATGTCACGGAGCTGCTGTCAGCGCTGTATGTCACGGAGCTGCTGTCAGCGCTGTATGTCACGGAGCTGCTGTCAGCGCTGTATGTCACGGAGCTGCTGTCAGCGCTGTATGTCACGGTGCTGATGTCAGTGCTCTGTATTACGGTGCTGCTGTCAGTGCTCTGTATCTCCTGCACCCTCTTGTTTGCCTACCCTGGTCCCTGACCTTCCCTCTCCTCCATTGCCTTCATTAGCTCCATAGTCCTGAATTGTCAGAACAATTTCCCAAATAAAAAAAAAATGCTTGTAGTTATCGATCCCAAATTCACCTCATACATGTATTATGCTATTGTCCAGGTGGTGGGACTACGTGCTACCCCCTAATAATTACCCCGTGGCCGCAAATTCGACCTAAAGGTTTGCGAAATTCGCCTCCCATTGAAGTCAATGGAGCCCGCGGCGAACGGTCGTTTTCGCGAACGTTTGTGTCCGTTCGCGTTTCGCGTTCGCGAAACGTCCCGTCGGAAGTTCGTCCATCACTATATATAATATATATATATATATATACACCCAATTTTAGCACACGCAAACACAATATATTACAATAAATAACCCAATGTCCGACACCTAATTACACAACATATATAAACATTAACCAAATGTAGCTGCCCCTTTAAAAATCTGCTATAAAACATATCCAATTAAAAAAATAAAAAAAATAAAATAAAAGTAATTGCACGGTCATGCAATGGTGTACCGAAGTGAAATTGATATCATTTTTTCCACTGGGTTTTTTATTTTTTGCGATAAAAAGGAAAAAATATATTTTCTACTTTTTGCTATAAAACACATCCAATAATAAAATAAGAAAAAATGTAATTTCTTCATAAATTTATGCCAAAATATATTCTGCTACATAATAAAATCAATAAATGGTGCTGCGCTCTAAGCGAAGTACACAATTGTATAAGTGTTGAGTGACTAACACACAGTGCAAAGGATTGTATAATAAACTTAAAAATATATATGTATATATATATATTTCAGCAAAGCACAGTGTGAACCATGTACTACCCTGTTTCACCTAAAATAAGAACTAGTGTGATTGTCGGTGATAGCTGCAATATAAGCCCTACCCCCCAAATAAGCCCTAGTTAAAGTCCTTGTAGGTCTTCTTTTCAGGGTAGGGCTTATTTTTGAGGAAACAGAGTAGGGCTTATTTGGGTGGTAGGGCTTATATTGCAGCCAACGCCGACAATCACGCTAGGTCTTATTTTAGGGGAAACAGGGTATGTGTCTAAAGTGCTAAGTACTAAAATATAAGTGTAGACTTCCAAAGTGCAATAAAAATGCAAATAATGAAAAATAAAAAGGAGTGACAACTGGAACGTTGCTGTCCTAAATAAAATAAAAAGTGCTGGTGTCAAGAAGGTGGGGGAGGGGGTTGAGTCCAAAGTGAGCAGAAAGCCTTCAGATAGATACTGGTGAATCCGGTGCAGAAAGCAGAATATGGGGTTCCAAATGGCCAATAGTAATCCGGTATTCCAAGATCCTGTACTAGGTCACCCTAGGCCAGTGATGGAGAACCTTGGCACCCCAAATGTTTTGGAACTACATTTCCCATGATCCTCATGCACTCTCCAGTGTAGTGGAGCATCATGGGAAATGTAGTTCAAAAACATCTGGAGTGCCGAGGTTCACCATCACTGCCCTGGGGATATCCTATGGATGGCGATATGGAGTCCCGGCGGGTGTTTCTCATTGGGGTATGTCTCCTTTGTGTGAATCAATGAGAGATCCTCCCAAATAGAGACATCGAAAAGTATAGAAAAAGAAAACAGGGGGATCCCAATAGGGAAGTATGTAAAACGAGATGTTTGTTTAAGTAACAGCCAAGATATAGTACTCACATAAAAGCAGGTAAAAACTAATAAAACAAAAACGAGCAGCGAGCTCGCAGCCTGACCTCACTTCCGGTGCCTGTGTATTCCGACACGTATCGTCACAGTCACGTGACTTCATCAGGGAGTCTATTCTGCTACATGTCTTTGGTAAAAAATCCCCAAAAATGTATATTGCTTGGTTTGCGTGAAAGTTATAGTATCTACAAGCTACGGTACAGATAGTGGAATTTTTATTTACTAATTTAGACAATAGACTCACCCCAACAAAAAAATAGACTATTCCCAGCAACAATGGACCCCATCCCAGCAACAATAGCTCCCCCAGTAACACAATAGACTTCCCAAGCAACAATCGGCCCCACACCAGCAACAATAGGTCCCCTCGGCAACAATAGGTCCCTCACACAACAATAGACTCCCCCAGCAACAATGGGCCCCACCTCAGGAACAATAGGTCCCCTCGGCAACAATAGATCCCTCACACAATAATAGACGCACGCAGCAACAATATACCTCATCCCAGCAACAATCGATTGCTCACACAACACTAGATTTCCCCCAGCAACAATGGGCCCCACCCCAGCAACTATAGGTCCCCTCAGCAACAATAGACACTACTTCAGTAACAATAGATTCCTCACACAGCAGTGGACCCCAGCAACAATAGCTCCCTCCACCAGCAACAATAGACCTCATCCCAGCAACAATAGATTCCTCACACAACACTAAACTCCCCCCAGCAACAATAGGCCCCTTGGCAACAAAAAATAGATCCCTCACACAACAATAGACTCTCCCAGCAACAATGGGTCCCCTCAGAAACAATAAACCCTACTCCAGCAACAATAGATCTCACCCACAACAGTGGACCCAATAGCCGCCCCCCCCCCAGCAACAATAGAGCTCATCCCAGCAACAATAGATCCCTCCCATGACAATAGACTCTCCCAGCAACAATGGACCCCACCCCAGAAATAATAGGCCCCTTGGCAACAATAGACCCTACTCCAGCAACAATAGATCCCTCACACACCAGTGTACCCCAGCAACAATAGCCTTCCCCACCCAGCAACAATAGACCTCATCCCAGCAACAATAGATCCCTCCCACAACAATAGACTCCCCCAGCAACAATGGACCCCACCCCAGCAATAATAGGCCCCTTGGCAACAAAACAATAGAGCCCTCATACAAGAATAGACTCACCCAGCAACAATAGGTCCCCTCAGCAACAATAGACCCTACTACAGCAACAATAGATCCCTCACACAACAGTGGACTCCAGCAACAATAGCGCAGCCCCCCATCAACAATATACCTCATCCCAGCAACAATAGATCTCTTCCACAACAATAGACTCCCCCAGCAACAATGGACCCCATCCCAGCAATAATAGGTCCCCTCAGCAACAATAGGCCCCCACCCCAGCAATAATAGGCCCCTTGGCAACAAAACAATAAATCCCTTGCACAACAATAGACTCCCCCAGCAACAATGGACCCCACCCCAGCAACAATAGGTCCCCTCAGCAACAATAGGCCCCCACCCCAGCAACAATAGAACCCCAACACACACAGCAAAAATGGACCACCCACAATAAAATACCAACCCAGCATTAGCCCCCCCCCCCCCCAGCAGAAACAACACATCTCCCAGCAGCCAGAATCAATAGTCCCTCCATCATACAGCAACACTAGACCCCTCTCTCAATAGTAGATTCCTACCAACAACATAAGACCCCCCAGTGACAATAGATCCCCCAGCATCCAGCATGAATAGACCCTCCAGCACACCCCACACCCCTTGCTATTACAAACATTCAGTGCTGGAGGTGCCGGAACTGCATTCCCTTGCGTTCCCAATGAAAAAAAGCCCTGCGTGTTGTACATGTGTAGTCCTCTGATGCAGTAGCTGGGAGCTCAGCGTGTGGGACCTCGCTCCTGTGATGGTGGAGATGAACAGTAACAGCTGGACCTCACTTATCAATGCCTCACCACACAATGCTTCCTTGGCGCGTTTGTCAGGCATCTGACGGCCCATTCAAGTGACACACACAGAAATGTACAAAACAAAAACAAAAAAAACTTGAGAGGGAACGCGCGAAGTGTGGACAGGGCCTTACACATTCGCTGGGATCCTATTTTAATAAATAATTAAGCACTTAATGAAAACCAGGCTTACCATTTTCATCACGTAGAGGCGGCAGTGAGGAGACGGAGGAAAGTACGGCTGCCTGTCTTGTTGACCCACAGAGTGGAAAAAGCGCAGCCCAGCGGTGTCGTAGGTCTCATTATTTCCAATCTAGAGTAAAATATAGATCTGCCACTTTTGCAAATCATCCTGTCAGACCTATCTGGGCCAAGCATCGACCCTCTATATAAGGTAACAATTAAAGATAATGAGTGCTTTTTATACTGTGTTTAATGAATGCCAAGGTCTGAGAACCTGACAGACAAAATTTTATATATATGTACATACAGTTTGTATAAATGTATATATTGTATATATAATAGCAATAGATAAAAAATAGCAAGATGATGGATAGATAGATATAGATAGATAGATAGATAGATAGATAGATAGATAGATAGATAGATAGATAGATAGAGCCAAGTGCAATATGTATTTAATGTAACTGTAATGGTATTGACATAATACAATCTACTGTAAATATTTACAAATATTTGTTCTCTTCACCTATAGTATCAGCCCTATGCAACACTCTTAAGTGTCCTCCCGAGGAAGCTCTTCGGGGTGAAACATGTAGAGCAGAAGTGGTTGCACTGTTGTATGAATTGCGTATTATTTTGACTCATTTAGACCCCTTTCACACCACACCGCCCATTGCGTCGGCAGTAAAACGCCGCTATTTTTAGCGGCGTTTTACCGCCAGATTTGCTGCGCATTTCAGCCGCTAGCGGGGCGCTTTTACCCCCCGCTAGCGGCCACGAAAGGGTTAAAACCGCCAGCAATACGCCGCAATAGCGGCGTTTTGCCGGCGGTATTACAGCGCTGCCCCATTGATTTCAATGGGGAGCAGCGGTGGAGGAGTGGTAAACACACCGCTCCTTCACCGCTCCTTCACCGCTCCAAAGAAGCTGCTGGCAGGACTTTTCCCTGACGTCCTGCCAGCGCACCGCTGTAGTGTGAAAGCCCTCGGGGCTTTCACACTACACACAATGGTGCAGCTTCTTTAGGGCGGATTGCAGGCGCTATTTCTAACGAAGTAGCACCTGCAAAACGCCCTGGTGTGAAAGGGGTGTTACTGTCATTTAAAATTTTGATATCGAATGAAACAACACATTTTATTTTATATTACTCTGTTGTAAACTCATTGTTTGGCACCTTCAAAGTCCCGTTTTTTTTGGTATGCCTATATTTTGTTTTTTAAATGAGTCAAAGTAGTGAGTCACCCCACTTTCCTTCCCCTCACCTGCTTTTCCTAAACAGGAAACATAGGCAGATTCAACCTAAAAGGGACAGTCACAAAGGGAAAGGCTATTGCTGTGCTCTCTCTCTCCATAGAAAATACAGTGTGTTCTGCAAAATCAGTGTCATGGATGTAGCCTGCATTAAATGTTTATCTGTAAAATAAACATCCCTCTCCCCCTCTCTCCTCCTCTCCCCCTCTCTCCTCCTCTCACCTTCTCCACCTCTCTCCTCCTCTCCCCCTCTCTCCTCCTCTCACCCTCTCCACCTCTCTCCTCCTCTCCCCCTCTCTCCTCCTCTCACCCTCTCTCCTCCTCTCCCCCTCTCTCCCCCTCTCCCCCTCTCTCCTCCTCTCCCCCTCTCTCCTCCTCTCACCCTCTCTCCTCCTCTCACCCTCTCTCCTCCTCTCACCCTCTCCCCCTCTCTCCTCCTCTCCCCCTCTCTCCTCCTCTCACCCTCTCTCCTCCTCTCCCCCTCTCTCCCCCCCTCTCCTCCTCTCCCCCTCTCTCCTCCTCTCACCCTCTCCCCCTCTCTCCTCCTCTCCCCCTCTCTCCTCCTCTCCCCCTCTCTCCTCCTCTCACCCTCTCCCCCTCTCTCCTCCTCTCACCCTCTCACCCTCTCTCCTCCTCTCCCCCTCTCCCCCTCTCTCCCCCTCTCCCCCTCTCTCCTCCTCTCCCCCTCTCTCCTCCTCTCCCCCTCTCCCCCTCTCTCCTCCTCTCACCCTCTCCCCCTCTCTCCTCCTCTCCCCCTCTCTCCTCCTCTCCCCCTCTTCCCCTCTCTCCTCCTCTCACTCTCTCCCCCTCTCTCCTCCTCTCCCCCCCTCCCCCTCTCTCCTCCTCTCCCCCTCTCTCCTCCTCTCTCAGTTTTTTTTCTCCAGTATTCTGTCCGCCAGGGGACAAATTACGTGTAGTATTCTCACCAAGGATGCTACCCTTTGTGTTGGTTTTCCCCAACAATCCAAGAGCATTTGGATATAGATAGGTTAATTGTTGGTTGAACACGCTGGTCCTTAAAAAACTCTAACTTAAATTATTTTCAGGGACAAAGCAGGTGTAGTACTGTATATAATGAGGTAAGGATAACTTTGCACAGAGTCAGGCTGATTTGTAGAAGCTAAGCAAAAACATGGCGGTCACTGGTAGCAGTGGTAAGGTCCTGAGATCAGTTCTCATCTTTGATACTACTTTTGTGTTGGGTTTTCTCCAACAATCCAAGAGCATGCAGATCGATTAGTTGTTAGTTGAACAAAGCGGCCCTTAAAGAACACTAATTTCAGTTTTTTTTTTTTCAGTGGTCCCATTTTCCTACTTTGTCGTTTATGCATTGTAGACCTAGCTATGAGGTCAGACAGGGAACCCCTCTACAAATATGGCCTTCCTACAACAGAGCTAGCAAGGAGACAGCTGCTGCATAACAGGAACTTGTCTCGACTCCAAGCATTTTCAAAGACAAGTGGAGTCAGGAGGACTACAAAATAGTTATATAGTTAGTAAGGTTGAATAAAGTCCATCCTGAGTGAGTGTGGGTGCATTTCTACAATTTTCCCTATCCCTGTACATTACACACTCACATCGGTCCCTGCCCTCAAGGAGCCCACAATCCAAGGTCCCAATTCATATACTAGGGCCAATTTTTGACACGAAGCCAATTAACCTACCAGTATGTCTTTGGAGTGTGGGAGGAAACTGGAGTACCCGGAGGAAACCCACGCAGGCACAGGGAGTACATGCAAACTCAAGACAGGTAGTGTTGTGGTCGGGATTCAAACCAGCAACCCTTTTTACTGCTAGGCGAGAGTGCTACCCACTACACCACCCAATGAATGAAAGGAGGCATGGCAGCCTTCCATCCCTCTGCATTAATCTTACCACTACTTGTTTCAAACAAGTGTTGCCAGTTATTAAGCAGCTATCTCCTTTGCTAAATACTTTGTTAGGCAGCTGTGGGGGGAGAGACACCCTTTCTGACCTCATAGCTAGGCTTATAGAGCACATAGGATCATGTCACTTTAAGGAGAAGGGCTACTGTACATAGGACATATGGTTGAGGTGGTCTGCACAGAAATGACTGGGCTGGCTATATAAGCCCACATTCATTTTTTTTTTTCCATCAATGACCCATTGGGTAGATTAACCTTGACTTCCTGTCCCATAGCCAAACCAGAAGTAAGGGGAATTCCTGGTTTTCACCGGGGTCACCAGAACTTTTTTATTCATTTTCTTTGATAATGGTCACCAAGACAAATAGAGAGAGTGACTCTCCCTACTGGGGGAATAGACAGCAGGAAAAAAAAACCTGACAGGTGTTTTAATTCACCTGCACACTATCCATAACAAACAAAAAAAACTGTTTGCCATTAGTTATGCTTGGCCATGGCCAGACATCCCCTTCGATGTTGACAGTGTAAATGAAACGCGTAGGGCGGAGCCTGATGCTTGATGCTTGCAATACCTCTAGATTGTGTCCGAATGGCTGTGTGTGCTGGGAGAATGATATAGGGATTGGGCAGCTGACGATGGGCTGATCGCTTTATCCCTCTGCCGATGCAGTGTTTCGTTGGGATTGTCTGACTTTCTTTATATGCCTACTTATGATTAATTAAATGTGAGTAGGTTATGGAGATATTTCTTGGAAATTCAGGTAAGCCTTAATCTAGGCCTTAACACAAAGGTAGCAGCGGTGATGAGAACTGTTCTCGGGACCTTGCCATTGCTACCAGGGGCCACCATGTTTACACCTAGCTTTTACAAATCAGCCTGACTCTGTGCAAAGTCATCCTTACCCCATTATATGGTACAAGGAGAATGGTAATGCTTTGCTTTTCAGAACAGAACATTTCTCGCAAGTTCCATAATGAGCTTTGCCATATTTCTTTGAACGTCCTTACCTTGTTTCAAGTCACTGACTTTAATCAATAAGTAAATTGACTTTCTGGGTGGACTGCGTGGTGCAGCAACATTTTTTTTTTTTGTTTAATTTACAAAAAAACTTTGAACAGTTAAATCACTGCTTGAGTTTTCCTGAAACATTGCAGCTATGCTAATGATTAAAAAAAAAAAAAAAATCCACTAAAATTATATTTAAACAACTCAAGTTCTATGTAAAAAAAAATCCATTGCAGCCAAGTCTAGATTTCAGGGTGGATTTGATTTAAATCACAATTTAAATCATGATTTAACTGCTTGCTGACCAGCTGCTGTCATTATACAGTGGCAGGTCGGCACGATCCCATGGGCCGCCGTGGCTGTACGTCGGCTCCTTTAAGCAGGATAGCAGGCGCATGCACATGCCCACTGCACTGTGGGGGTCCTGATGTCAGGGGTGGACTGACAACTCATGGGGCGCCCGGGCAATAGGAGATTATGGGGCCCCCAGGCAATCCAAGATTATGGGGCCACACAGTATACACATACACACAGTATAGAATCACACAGTATACACATACATGTACACACAGTATACACACACACAGTATACAATCACACAGTATACACAGACATGTTTCTATTGGCTGAGAAGGTACTGGAGAGGTGGGGTAGCTATAATCTTGGGATTTTACGACCAAAAGGATGTCGGTAAGGGACATTTCAGAGACAGATGTAAAAAAAAAACACAGATTTTTACATACTGTCCCTGGTTCTACTGAGGCTGGCAACCCTGATGGAGCCCCCTAGTGCCTCGGGGCCCTCGGGCAGTGCCTGCCCGATGCTTGTGGCTGGCAGTCGCGATGAATGCCGGCCATGAGTGAGGCAGAACTGGGACGTGTGTGTGTAAACCAGTGTTCATTTTCGCCAACTAAAACGACTAAAACATTTTAGTTGACTAAATGAATATTATTTTAGTCTACTAAAATACGACTAAAACTAAAACAACTGAGATGACTAAAATACGATTAAAATTAAAATGTAATTTCAGTCAAGAGACTAATGCCCCGATGGAAAATGTGCGATCGGATCTTGTTGTCGGAAAATCTGATTGGACTCCATTGGACTTTTCCAAGTTTGAGGTCTGGATCTAAAATTTTCCGACAACAAAATCCAATCATTTAAATTCCGATAGTGTGTAGACAATTCCGGCGGAAAAAGTGCCACGCATGCTCAGAATAAATTACGAGACAAAATCTATTGGCTACTGGCCTGTTTATAGTCCCGTTGTACAAAATATTGGGGAGTTATTTTCTAAAGGAAAGTCCACTTTGCACTACAAGTGCACTTGGAAGTAAAGTCGCTGTAGATCTGAGGGGGACATGCAAGAAAAATAAAAAAACATAATTTTAGCTTGCACATGATTGGACGATAAAATCGTTTTAGATCTACCCCTTAGATTTAGAGCGACTGCACTTACAAGTGCACTTGCAGTGCAAAGTGGATTTGCCTTTCGTGTGTGTTTTTTTTCAAAAATGTCGCTCTTTTTTTGTTTATAGCGAAAAAAATAAAAACTGCAGAGGTGATCAAATACCACCAAAAGAAAGTTCTATTTATGTGAAAAAAAAAAAGGACGTCAATTTTGTTTGGGTGCAACGCCGCACAACCACGCAATTGTCAGTTAAAGCGACGCAGTGCCGAATCGCAAAAAAAGGGGCCTGGTCTGCAAATTGGTCCGGGGCTTAAGTGGTTAATGTATCTTAAATAGAAATCTTTAGATTTTTACTCCAAAAGCATTTTGGTAAAATAAGTTTTATAAAAAAATATAAAAAATAAAACAAAAAAAATAAAATAAATATATATAATATATATATATATATATATATATATATATATATATATATATATATATATATATATATATATATATATTGTGGTAGTACGGAATCTCCAATCCTGGGACCGGGTTTTGGGACCAGCCAGCAGTTTGGCTGGATGATTGCACAGGTGGGTCCTGGGCTTAAAACAAAGCCAACACCATGGTTCTGGGCTCCACCCTCCCGAGGAGTCCAGGCGAGTAAGGGAGAAGTGTGCAGGTCTGCACAGGTCGGTCTGTCAGAGCAGACAGAGGGTCCAAGCTTGTGGGCTGAAAAAGAAGCTAGTAAAGAGTGCTGAGGTACTGGGTGTACAGGAACTCTGTTAAAGAGCCAAGAGGGCTGCAGCAGAAGTCTGAGCAGCAGTGCTGCTAAAGAGAGCCAGGTGGCTTGGTATTTTTGGTTCTACGTACATTATTGCTGTGGAAAGCTGAAACCCCTGTGTGGGCAACTATTTTGTTATCAGACTTTTCTTTCTTTAATAAAAGTGGGCCTACAAGCCCTTAAAACGGCATATCTGGCGTGGACTCAGCTCACTGGTAAGCTCTACCTTTAAGCTAAAATAACCCCCAAATATTACTATATATATATATATATATATATATATATATATATATATATATATATATATACACATATAAAATAGATAGATAGAACAGATTTTTATTTTTATTTTTTTATCATCGATTTTTATTCTCCCTGCTAGATTTATACATGCCGGACATAGGCTGTGGTCTAAAAAAGCAGTGCTGTCGGGAATAGCCTACCATAGCCACACGTCGCCTGAAACAAACCTAGGGTCTATTTATAATTTAAAAAAAATGCTGGGTGAATGTCTTAAGCATTCACCCAGTCACCACAAATTCTGACCGTATTTTATATTGATTTTCCTTGATTGTCAACTGGCCAGACAAATTAGTCAGGAAAATACAACATTACAGCCACTAGACTAGATGAATCTGACGATCATAGAAAATCATCATATTAAAGTGACATTAAAGCTTAATTTTTTTCAATTAAAATAACAAACATGTTATACTTACCTCCTCTGTGGAACTGGGGCCAGGGAAACACAATAGTTATTGCTAGCGGCTATAACAGCCGCTGGCAATTATTTGCATGTAAAATCCGATAGGTTGGTTGGTCGATGAATCAACTTGGATACGTTCAGCCGATACATGATTCAACCGTCTATGGCCAGCTTAAAGACAGCAGCCCCCGGCACAAAGGACACTTTTTTTTATTTAAATGGAAGTACCATCCCTTGTGCTGATTTTTCTTTCAAAACATTTCAAGCACACTTAAGCCTCTTACACATGATCGGATTGTTGGCCAACAAAGCGTCAGACTTTTGTCTGAAGGAGCGTGTTCTGGGAACTTGTCTTGCATACAAACGCTACACAATTGTCGGCCAACAAACACAAACGTAGTGACGTACTTCAAGGAATTCAGCTCTTGAGCGCCACCGCTTGGGCACCTTCTGCTGATGTCATGTTTGATGAGCATTGATTCCGAGCATACGTGTTTGTACTTTGGACTTGTGTGCGGCGGACTTGTGTACACACGATACAAAAATCTGACTACAGACCGTTGTCCGACCAAAATTTACTAGCCTGCCATCCAATATTTGTTGGTGGAAAGTTGGACAACAATTGTCTGATGGAGCGTACTAATGGTCGGATATTAGGCAAACAGTCTGTCATCAAACAATTCCCTGCCAAAAATCCGATCATGTGTACAAGACCTTAAGCCTCGTGCACATGATCGGATTTTCCGCAGACAAAATCTCAGACTTTTGTCCGAAGGCGTGTGCCTGGATTTTGTCTTGCATACAAACGGCAAGAAATTGTTGACCAACAAACATGAACGTAGTGACGTACTAACTGATTTTTCAGCTCTTTAGCAACACCCATTGGTCTCCTTCTGCTAATTTCATTTTAATAGAAGTTTGGTGAGTGTTGATTCCCGCTTTTCATTTCGTGCTTTTCATTTATCGCTTTTCAGTTTGTTTCTGACCGGCTGATAGCGTGTTATTTATTGTTGGCCTTGGAGTAATTGCTTTGACCCAAGTCCAGTCCAGGAACTGGAGGAGGAGGAGTTCTTGCACCAAAAATGGGTTGCTTTATTAATGGTGACCAATTATGTCATCTGCCTTTGCTGCGGGAGCTCCAGGAGAACAATCCAGATGATTTTCGGAATTATCTCCGGATAACGGACCCCTGCTTTCACCAACTCTTGGCATTGGTGACCCCCTATATTAAGAAGCAGGACACATGCATGAGGCTTTTATTTATTTTTTTGGTTGAATAATAATGATTTGATTTGGTATATCTTCTATATTTTTGGATGCATAGAATGCACTTTTTGGTTAAGTTCTATTGGCAGATAGCATGTCTATTTTTTTTTTTATTTTTTTTTTTTTTAATGCACAATTAAAAAAATTGTGTAGAATAATACTTGTCTATGTGTTTTACTTCAAATGACAGTTTGGGAGTAGGCGGTTACATTTAAAAAAATACAATGTAAAATTGACAAGGGACACCAACAGTTGTATCTTTGATCTTAAAATCTACGGGATAATAGTGTTGTGGTAACTTACCCCCCAAAAAAAACAGAAAAACATAATATTATTCTTGATATCACTAGAAAAAAAAAGCCATTGGAAATACATTTGCAATAACTCCATCAGTATCACCAGCAAAGCAGCTTCATTATTATCCCATTAAAGAAGAAGAGAATTGTGCGCTGAATTTTAAGATTTCATAATTTGCTGCGTCACAAATGTTAATTCTCCATTACGAACGCTAGTTTACAAGACCGACCGCTTCCGGCTCCTCCTTGTTTCCGAGCATGCGTGTTTGTACTTTGGACTTTTGCCCGGTGGACTTGTGTACACACGCTCGGAAAATCCTGCAACAGACATTTGTCCGTGGAAAATTAAAAAACCTGCCATCCAACATTTGTCCGCGCAAAATCCGCCAACAATTGTCTGATGGAGCGTATAAATGGTCGGATTTTCCGCCAACAGCCCGTCATCCCACATTTCCCGTCGGAAAATCCGATCGTGTGTACGCAACTTTAGGTTTTAAGTTGCAACAGCAGCCAAACAGGGGTGGTGCACTTACCGCAGTTGCAGTAAAAATGATATTGCTTATTGCGTTTGGCTTGCAGTACTGGCGCTGAACACAACCCATTCAAGCGAATGGCTGCAAACCACGACTACCCTGCAAGCACGCACAACGCGTGATGCTGCGTTGCGGTAGCGTGGGCTTTACAGGGTTAAAACAGACAGTAAGTAGGCAACATAATGCCTCCCAGCCGCCTGTCTGACGCCCACTGAAAAGCGATCACTCCTCAGAGGGCGATGCCAGTGTAAATTGGCCTATTGGGACTCAAGTTTTTTTCAGAATAAATGATCCGCAGGCTCCGATGTGGGGACAGTCAGATGAAGAGGCTACTGGAAGTGGCAACTGTTATGATAGTTAGTTAGCCAAGCGTCTATAAAAAAATATTAGGTTTGCAGATAAAAATTAAATTTTTTTTTTTTTGCTCAATATTTTACAAAGAAATTGACGAAAAAATTTTGACGGGAGAGAAATTGGAGGTTCGGTTTCAGCCGAACGGCTCCATATTTCCCACTCGTGTCATTGGTCGGACTGTCATTTTCGGCAGATTATAAATCAGGTCATAAAAACCCAATTATAAAGTCCCAGTTGTCGGAGCATTTTCTCATTAAATCCCACAATTACACCAATAATTTAATTATAACACATGGCGAGAGCTACAGGTGAAAGTTCACCCACTTAAATTTTTGCAAACACCTGTCGTTACATTTGTTGGAAGCGGGATGGTAAAACAAGTGCGCCAACTTAAAAAAAAAACAAAAAAACCTTCATCTGTCATATAATTTTCCTGCCATATTTGTAAAGACAAAAAGACACAAGTAATGTGATAGTGTATGTGGGAGAATGTGGGGAAGAAAGGGGGTTATAAGTTAGAATTTCTCTTAAATGAACAAGACAATAAGCTTAAAGTTATGAAAGTCGACATTTACTCCATTTGAAACTTTAAAAATAGAGAACCATTCGCAATGCATCGCAGTTCTACGCACAACAGCTTGTGTCATTGTATTACATTGCGTTGAGACCTTTTCTACTGTTTTTCTGTGCACCCCCAAGGTGCAAATTGCCTTCTCTATGACTGCATTGGGCAACCCTACGGGGCTGGTGTGAATGAGCCCTAAGGGCAGACACAATCGAGTGCCTGTTATTGGCTTAATTAGCCTAAAATAACTTTTCTGTGTCCTTCTCTGACTTACAGTAGATGAATTGCTCTTTTTCAATCAGCCAGCGGGCCAGGTAACCCAGCGGGTTTCCCTATAGAAACAAGAAACTCAGTCCAAACACCCCCCCCCCCTTTTTTTTTCCTCTTTAATGCACATAAACTTGTTTCACAAAGTCCATAGACAAGCATTGCTCCATCTTCCTTGGCTGGCCAAATCCAATTTTTTTCTTCAACGGGGCTTTCTTTTGTAATAACTTCCAGCTATCCTGGTAGTACCCACTTGGGAGAGAACTGATTGCCTTCCCCCCAAAAGAGAAATCCGTAAAATGGGAACTTCAGATATTTTACATAGCCTCTGTTGATGCCCTAACTTTTTCTGAGGCCCTAATGCTGCTTACACACGACTGGACATTCCGGCAGACCAGGTCCAACGGTTTTCCCAAATGACTTTCGGTGGAATTCCGAAGGACTTTCCGAATGAACAGACTTGGCCACACATGAACGGGCTAAATCCGTTCGAAAGTCCGTTCGTTTTGAACATGATGACGCAAGACGGGACTAAAAAAGGAAGTTCAATAACCAGTAGCTAATAGCTTCCCTTGCGTCGTATTTGGTCAGTCGGACCAGCATACAGATGAAAGGTTTTCCCGATAGGAATTGAGTCCATCGGAAAGATTTGAAACATGTTCTATTTCTAGGTCCGTCAGATTTTTTTTTTTAACGAAAAACGATCGGATTAGCCTACACACGATCGGATTGTCCGACGGACTGATTCTGACGGACCTAGTCTGCCGGAAAGTCCGGTCGTGTGTACGCGCCATTACTCTCCCACAAAGGCCCTAGATCAGACCTCGATGCTGCTCACAACTCCCTCACTACTTTCTCAACTGGGAACCCACAGATCCAGACTCCACCACAGCTACTCATCCACTCCTTCCTACCACAGTCTCCTAGGTGGAGACCCTGCCCTTCACTAACAGGCCTTTCATGCATAAGAGGTGCTAGATGCCCCATTATTAATGTCCAAAATTGTGGGTGGCCATCTTATTCGTTGAGCTGAATCACTTGGGTGATGATGCTCCCATGTGACAAAAGCACTACCAAACGGAGGTGGGGGTGGGAGGGGGTCACTAAATTGTTCCAGATATGTAAAACATTGCAGGGTTGCCACACTGTTGGTAAAAAAAATCCAAAAACAATGTTTTATTGAATTATCAATAAAATCAATAGTAATATTATAAAAGATTCAATGTGTTTCAGGCGTTCACACCACCCATTCACTCCCTCCCCTACCTCCTCTTTCAGAGCTGAAGTGTAATGTGACTTGAGTGATGCCTGGACTCAAAACGGTTTGGAGCATAAAGCTCCACTGCCTGTTGATATGAAAATCTTATTTGAGATCTATAAATGTTTCCAAACTGCTTTGAATCCACACTTTATTGAACTCACATTATACATATGTTCCTATAAGCAGAAAGGTTGCAAGTAGTGACAAGCTTGGACTGGGGCTTGGATCCAGTTTGAACCCTGACGTTAGCTCAATGCTGGGTCATTGGGCTGTGGACGGCTGGTTCTCTACCCCTCAGCTCATACATATAAAGGGGTGGCTTTTCTTGTGACATTATTGACCTAATATTGGAACATGGCCATATTAGGTCATTGGCATGGACCTAAACATGGCCATTTTAGGTCAATAATAGCACAATTATCCCCACCCCTTTGTATATGGGCATCTGCATTGTGGGGGATCTCCTGCCCACATCTCATTGACCCAGCAAAGATTGCTAACTCCTTTGTTTGGATCAAACCTAGTTGCTATGGGTTCCTGACCTTTTTGACCTAATATTGGAACATGGCCATATTAGGTCATTGGCATGGACCTAAAGATGGCCATTTTAGGTCAATAATAGCACAATTATCCCCACCCCTTTGTATATGTGCAGCTGCATTGTGGGGAATCTCCTGCCCACATCTCATTGACCCAGCAATGAATGCTAACTTCTTTGTTTGGATAAAACCTAGTTGCTATGGGTTCCTTGAGCTGAGGCTGATTGACCTCCCATCTGATGGGCCAACACCACTTGGCAGAGCAAGGGTGGCATTATGGTCACCACTGTAATTGGGACTTCTCTCCTATTGGTCACCAATGTAAAGGGCATTCTTCCCAATTAAAATTTTTAGCAAGGGTCCCTGAGATCTGAAAATTATTTTAAGGGTTCCTCTGGAGCATCCTTTCTCAACCTTTTCAACACCCTTTCTGGTCTCAGGGAACTCCAGCTAAAAATTACTAAACGTACAACTCCCGACCTTCACTGTGATGAATGCTCCTTACATATGTGGTCATTGGGAAGAATTACCCCCTTACAGAAAGCTAAAAAGATCAATGGTGTCAGTGGGAACCTATCTGAGAGACAGAAATTACTCATTGCTCAAGGAACCCCTAGCAAGCTATGGAGGAACCCTAGGATTCTGTGGAAGCCTGGTTGAGAAATCCTGCTCTGAAGCATAGAACACGCGAGAACACGGCACTCTTTTATTAGCCAGTCAGCAGATTGGCATTGACTGGTAATGACGCTGTATTACTTAACTGCAGTGGGCAAAAGTTAGGTCGCCAACCTGGCTGTGCAACGTGGCAGGAATACCTAGATTGCAAAAACAGGGTGAACGGGATTAGAATGATACATCTCCTAGCTTGTTAAGTGGCTTGTTAATTTAAGTTCCATACAGTACCTACTTTTTATATGTGCATTCAGCTGTTTGCCTGGAAGTCCCCTGAGCAAACTTTCTGACTTTATCACAGTTTATATATCCTGGATTAGCATCACTAGTTCGCTGACTGATTTTATTGCTGGGCTAATGTTCATGTTTGCGGTGTACCTAAAAAACAATATCAATTCGGTGAGACAATAATTGCCATTCGAAATGTCTAATTTGCAAAAGCTGAAAGAGCTCCGGTCAGGAGAATAATGGTTTATACAGTTTAAGTAACCCATTTAGTTTACGTACAATGGAAAAAAAAAGCAAAAAAAAAGCCAAAAAAAAAAGCAAAGAGTAACTCGGAATAATAACAGTTAGAATCCTCTACAAATGAATGCATGCAAATAATTGAAATTAATTTAAATGCGGCAATATATTTCTACAGAAAACAATGGAAGAAAACACTTTACTTATAATTCATAACAAATTGGCTATTGTTCTGTGACAGCCAAGGAGCGCGGTATACATTAATGACACGCGATTATTACCCGCCGTAAATTAAATGTTTTATTTAATATCTGAGACGTCCTTTGTACTTTTTAAAAAATGCAGAAAGAAAAGCACAAACAGCACAATGGAAGGATCTGAGCCTTGAAACAATTCTGGTTTCACTCACACGTAGAGTATTGTTTAAAATTGAGACATGAGGGATTAAATGATTAGGATGTGTACTATGCTGAAACTAGAGGTGCGTGCATTGATCCGAGCTAAAGCCCAGCTCCAAGAATTAAGAAATACCTACCCGTGCATTGAACCCCCCACCCCTCCACACTGCAAGAGTCAAATGCCCCCTTGTCCTAAACAGAGGCTACTATACCAATTTAGTTATTGGCTGGGCTGTAGTTAGCCCCGGCTGATTGTATAGTTTTCCACATGGTTTTTCCCTAAGCTTAAAGGGTAAGTTCACCTTTACAGAAAATCTTACTTACTATCAGGAGTGTTGCTGGGTCTACAAAAGATCTGGGGCAAGAGCCCATAGCAGTGGAGTAAAGAACATCAGGATCCCCAGAGAGCCCCCCTACTTACATCAGAGTCCCCAGAGAGCCTCTCCCTTGCATCAGGGTCCCCAGAGGGCCCCCCACTTACATCAAGGTTACCAAAGAGCCTCCCCCTTACATCAGGGTCCCAAGAGAGCCCCTTCCTTACATCCTGGATCCCCAGGTAGATGCCCCTTCCTTACATCAGGGTTCCCAGAGAGCCCCTTCCTTACATCAGGGTCCTCAGAGAGCCCCCCCTTACATCAGGGTGACCAGAAAGCCCCCCTTACATCAGGGTCCCTTGGTAGATGCCCCTTCCTTACATCAGGGTCCCCAGAGAGTCCCTTCCTTACATAAGGGTCCCCAGAGAGCTCCCACCTTACATCAGCATCCCTGGAGAGCCCCACCTTACAGCAGGGTCCCCAAAGAGCCTCCCTCTTACATCAGGCTCCCAAGAGAGCCCCTTCCTTACATCAGTGTCCCCAGGTAGATGCTCCTTCCTTACTTTAGGGTTCCCAGATAGCCCCTTCCTTACATCAGGGTCCCCAGAGAGCCCTTACATCAGGGTCTCCATAGAGCCCCACCTTACAGTAGGGTCCCCAGAAAGCCTCCCCCTTACATCAGGCTCCCAAGAGAGCCGCTTTCTTACATCTGGAATCCCCAGGTAGATGCCCCTTCCTTACATCGGGGTCCCCAGAGAGCCCCCCACTTACATCAGGGTCCCCAGAGAGCCCTTACATCAGGGTCTCCATAGAGCCCCACCTTACAGTAGGGTCCCCAGAAAGCCTCCCCCTTACATCAGGCTCCCAAGAGAGTCGCTTTCTTACATCTGGAATCCCCAGGTAGATGCCCCATCCTTACATCAGGGTCCCCAGAGAGCCCCATCCTTACATCAGGGTCCCCAGAGAGCCCCCCACTTACATCAGGGTCCCCAGAGAGCCCCCCCCCTTACATCAGGGTCCCCAGAGAACCCCCCCCACTCATATCAGGGTCCCCAGAGAGCCCCCCCCACGTACATCAGGGTCCCCAGAGAGCCTTCCCTTACATCAGGGTCCCCAGAGATCCCCCCCACTTACATCAGGGTCCCCAGAGAGCCCCTCCTTACATCAGAGTCACCAGAGAAAGGGCGGGCAGTGAGAGATGATGTCATCTCTTTGCTGCCCATGGCTGCACAGTGAGAGCGGAACAGCGGTGATGCAGGTCGGGCGGTGAGAGATGATGTCATCTCTCTGCTCTCTCGCTCCCCCCAGCTCTCCTTTGCTGCCCGCCACACTTGCGGCCCGGCTGCAGAGAGGCCACAGCCATCTGAGATGCTCAGGGCTATGGGCCCTAGATTCGTGGGGCTATAGCCCCTTACTATTTATTATTATTTTAAACATTGTGAAATGCTAGATCTACTTTAACTACTTGCCAGCCACCCACAGTAGATTTACTGCTGACAGGTGGCACAGGTAAGCCGGATAATGTACCTGTGGGTTGCAGCCTGTCTTGCGGGTTTTGGAGGGGGGGGGGGCGTGTGATTGGACACACAACACAAGTTTGGCAGCAGATTGCAGCCAATGTTTTTCCTGAAACCTGCTGATCGACTGTATCCGATCACACACAGAGTTCTGTGTTCACATAGAACTCTGTGTGCAGTGAACAGTGATCTGGCTGTTTCCTCTCTCTGAAAAGCAGGGAGAAAAAACAGCCAGATTAGTAAATAAAAGCAGCACACATTACACTTGCTTTACACTTATACCGTGTACACACGATCGGACTTTCCGCCAACAAAACCGTGGATTTTTGTTTGAAGGATGTTAGCTCCAACTTGTCTTGCATACACACGGTCACACAATTGTTGGCCCAAAATCCCGAGCGTGAGGTACAAGACGTACGACGAGCCGAAAAAAAGGAAGTTCAATAGCCAGTGCGGCGCCTTCTGCTTGATTCCGAGCACGCGTGAACTTTTGTGCGACGGACTTGTGTACACACGATCGGACTTTCCGACAACAAAGTTTCAAGAAGTTATGTTGGCTGAAAATTTGAGAATCTGCTCTCAAACATTTGTGGGCGGAAATCCCCGCTAAAAATCTCAGATTGCCGCCATTACTAGTAAAAAAGTCCCTAAACCTTTCCCCTATTTTGTAGACGCTATAACTTTTGCACAAACCAATCAATATATGCTTATTGGGATTTTTTTTTACCAAAAATATGTATCAGAATACATATTGGCCTAAACTGATGACATTTTTTTTTTTTTTTAATGAATATGTATTATAGCAAAAAGTTAAAAAATTGTAAATTTTTTTTCAAAATTGTCGCTCTTTTTTTGTTTATAGCACAAATAATAATAATAATAAAAAAAAAAAATAAGCATCGGTTTGTAAATTTCCATATTGTTTTAAGGTATTTTGTATTGGAAAATAAAATGATTAAAGATTAAATAATAATAATAATAAAAAACATCTGTTTGTAATTTCCATATTGTTTTAAGATATTTTGTATTGGAAAATAAAATTAATAAAGGTTAAGTAAAAAAAAATAAAAAATAAGTAAATAAATAAAAGCATCTGTACGCATACTCGTTGTAAAAAAAAATTCTATTGGTGCATCCCTAGTTATGGGTTGACCAGTCTTTTGGGGGGGGGGGGGGGGTGTTAGAGGCTGAGAAGTTATAATTGTTTATTTATTCTTCTTTTTTCTTTTTTTTTCTTTCTTATCCCTCTCTCGTGACCTCCAGGGGAGAGGTTTCTTTTATTTTAAAGTAGTCGATGTGATTGTAGCCGTATTAGTGCAATTGCGACCGAGAAAATTGAGTACTGTCCGTGATACTTTTTTTTTATTTGCACTAACATCCTGAAAAATTGTATGTTAGTGCAAATAAAAAAAGTATCACAGGCAGTACTCAATTTTCTCATTTTAAAGTAGAGAAGGGAAGGTATTAAAAGTTAAGAATTTTAAGTAGTGATGTGGAAGGAATGCAACCCAGGTTAATAATTGTAGTAATATTTATTACTAGGCATGTTGTGTGGCTTTATACTCTTAGGCTCCATGCACACTGAAGCTGATAAACTGCAGTTTATTGGCGTTTGGGCGTTTTTTGTAAAAGCCCATAAACTCCACTCTATGTTAGCCTATGTGTCCATGCACACATGGACGTTTTTCAGCTTTAATGAGCAGTGGAGTTTATGGGCTTTTTTCTGAACGCCAGAAATTCGCGTTCAAAGTGCAGTTTTTCAGCGCCAAAAAACGACAAACGCTGATAAACGCTGATAAACGCTCATAAACGCTCGTTCATTAGTGTTCGGCATTCTATTTTTCAATGCATTGTGGGATTTTTGGAGTGTCCTCTGTGTATTTTTATAAAAAACGCCCATTAACGCTAACGCTGTAAAACGCTCATAAACGCTCATTAACGCTAGTATAAAACGCTGTTAAAAGCAGGTTTTTCAACCAGCGTTTTCTGCCAGCAATCTGGCGTCCAGAAATAGCTTTTTTGAGCTTCAGTGTGCATGGAGCCTTAATTGTGCGAATTTAATAGGTGATGGTTTATTTGTTATTATTGTGAGGTTGGATGGTTCGATTTGTTCTCTACTTTAATAAAGGTTTATTTCTGTTTATTTCCTTTTCTTGTTATTGTTTTATACTGTTCATATGCTTTGTTATAACTGAAAAAAATATTGAATAAGAAATTTTATATAACATTTGTGTATACTAATAAAAAAAACATTATAAAAAAAAAATATATGGAAAGTAAGTTTTACTATTACATATAACATTTGTGTATACTAATAAAATATATTATACATATACTGTATACTAATAAAAAGCATTATTAAAAAAAAAAAAATCTGCAAAGCAATTGTTATTATTACATATAACATTTGTGTATATTAATAAAAAGCATTATTAAAAAAAAAAAATATGGAAACAATTTTTACTTTTATATTTAACATTTGTGTATACTAATAGAAAGCATTATATAAAAAAATAAACATAAAAAGAAATATGGAAAGCAAGTTTTACTATTACATATAAAATTTGTGTATACTAATAAAAGCATTATAAAAAAAAATAAATATGGAAAGCATTTTTTACTATTACATATAACATTTGTGTATACTAATAAAAAGCATTATTAAAAAAAAATAATAATCTGGAAAACAATTGTTACTATTACATATATCTGTGTATACTAATAAAAAGCATTATAAAAAAAATATATATATATGGAAAGCTATTTTTACTATTACATATAACATTTGTGTATACTAATAAAAAGCATTATTAAAAAAAAAAAAAAAATAAATAAAAAAAAAATATGGAAAGCAATTTTTTACTATTACATACAACATTTGTGTATACTAATAGAAAGCATTATACAAAAAAAAAAATATGGAAAGCAATTTTTACTATTACATATAACATTTGTGTATACTAATAAAAAGCATTATTAAAAAAAAAAAAAAAAAAAAATATATATATATATATATATATATATATATATATATATATATATATATATATATATATATATGGAAAGCAATTTTTGCTATTACCTTGTAATGCTCTTTTAGAGGAATTACATTTAGATCTATTTTATCCTGACCATAATATTCAAGCAAATATATATTTACATTCACTACCGATTCCCTTTCAAAAACCAAAAATATCCCCGGCTTTATGCGCTTTTATTCAGAGAAAATCCCCCCCCCCCCCCCCACACTTACTGAAAGGCTAAACAAAGTTCAGTGTAGCGAAATAAAAAGCGCAGCGAGCAGCCCCAACTATTCAATCACGCCGCTTCTTGGAAGTTCAGCCGGAATGGCTATCGAGATACGGAGACATATGCGGCTCCTTTATAGCTCAGCTAATAATGCACAGCCATTCTTAATGAACAATTGTGCAGTGATTTTCCTGGAACCGAGTACTTATCTCCGTATAGCACGGCGATTCTGCAACCAGCAAACAATACGCTGCAGCGGCAATAAACCCATCCTTGTTTTGTCTCTATCTTGCTTTCCATGACTGTGTGCCCTCTTGTTTTAAAGTGAGCTTGTCATGGGAGCTACCATTGCCAAATATGGTGGCCCTATCACTGTTTAACCACTTCCGGACCGCCGCGCGCCGATATACGTCCTGGCTTTGAAGGAGGATATCGTCGTTCTGCCATAACCTTGGCATCCTCTTGTTTGGCCGGCGTTCCGCTTCAAGATAAAAGTGGTCTCTGCTGCGTATTCATTTTTATCGGCAGCGGGAGAGGGCCCCCCCCTCCTGCTGCGCTCCGGTGCCCTACGCCGCTTACCAGAGACGTCGGCAGCAGCCAGGGCTGGATTAGCGTAGGGGCTATTGGAGCTCTTACCTTAATATAGGCCCAGCCACTCAAAAAGGACACAGACTGCTGATGGAAATGGGCCAACAGGAAGAGATCTCCCCTGACGGGCCCTGCATTCCACATGCACCGCCTGGGCAGGGTGGTGGGATTGATAATGGGCACTGCATGAAAAGTCCTAACAGAAGACTGGGGCACGCCAATGCAGGGTTCTTACAGAAGTCTGGGGCTTCCATAGTGTAATGCCCCGTACACACGTTCGGACATTCCGACAACAAAATCCGTTGGATTTTTTCCAACAAAATCCGGCGTATTTTTTCCGACAGATTTTCGCCTAAGCTTGTCTTGCATACACACGGTCGCACAAAGTTGTCAGAAAATCCGATCGTTCAGAGGTATGACGGGACTATAAAGAGGACAGTAGCCAATAGCTTTCGTCTCGTAATTTATTCTGAGCATGCGTGACACTTTGTGCGTCGGAATTGTCTACACACAATCGGAATGTAAACGATCGGATTTTGTCGTAGGAACATTTTTAGATCCAGACCTCAAACTTTGTGTGTCGGAAATTCCGATGGAAAAAGTCAGATGGAGCCCACACACAAGATCGGAATTTCCAACAACGCAGTCCGATCGCACATCTTCGGTCGGAAAGTCGGACCGTGTGTACGGGGCGTAAGGCCTGCGCAGCTGTGCCCTTTTGAGTTTGGGCGCATGCCAGCACAGGCTCTTGGAAAGCAGAAGGGTGCCCAGTAAAAGGTCCACCAAAATCCTCAGCACCAAAGCACATGATGCTCTTAATCCGGCTCCGGCAGCATAGCTTTTAAAGGGACTTTTTTTTTTTTTTTTTTTATTAAATTACGATTACATGTAAACAATGTAACATTTACATCTGTGAGCCCAGCCCTTTTTCTCTTACAACAGAAAAAAATGGGAAAAAGGAACTAATAAGGGAATTACTCACTGGAGTGGATTTACTAAAGGAAAACAGACTGTGTACTTTGCAAGTGCAGTTGCACTCATTTTCCCCCAGAGCTTACTGAATGTGACGAAGTTTCACTTTGCAAAGAATATCCAATCAGGTGCAAGGATTTTTTTTTTTAAAAACAGCATTTTTGCTTGCACATGATTGGATGATGGAAGTCAGCAGGGCTCCTCCTCATTTACTAAGCTCTGAGGAAAATTAGTGCAACTGCACTTGCAAATCGCACAGACTATTTGCCTTTAGTAATTGTACCCCAAAATGAGTAATTCCCTTTTCTTGATCATACATCACGGGACACAGGAGCTTCATTACATAGTGGGTTATATAGGCACCTCTGGTGATTGGACACTGGTTGACCCCAATTAAGGAGAATTCCTCCCCTATATAACCCCTCCCATCTGGGAGGCACCTCAGTTTTTTCGCCAGTGTCTATGGTGATGGTCACGTAAAACTTTAGCTCTATGAAGGTCCCTGCGAGGGCCTATGGGCTACAACAAACCGGATCCATACCTCGGGCCGATATTTGACTCCCAAGATGGTATGGTACCCGGGCCTCGTCAGCCGAAGAAGCGAGGTTTTGCCTGTAAGTCCTCTCCATTGGAAGACTGGGCTCTGGGAAAACCAGACTTGGTGTACTGTTTATACAGAGCGCACGAAAGTTTCTGGCAGAGCTTTCTACATGGCCCAGGTAGGAGGTTCTTCCGAGAAGGAGCCCCAGATATACCTGAAGGTTGGCTAACAATACCCGCCGTGATGGGTGAAGGCTGGAATTTGTCTGGTTCAGCAATTCCTGCGGCGGGGACAGGTAAGGGAAGTTATCCTGTATATTTAATTATATGAATGGATTTCTTCATTGTGAGTAGTTGTATGTCTTACCTGGTTTCCACCACTAGAGGGAGTAAGAGCAGCCTGATGCATACTTACATGCCTTTCAATACACACGCTCAGTGAAAGCCTGATTCTCCAGCTAACTCACGTCTCCATTGCAGTCCTTGCCACAAATAAGGTAAACAGGGGTCCCACGCAGCTCCGTTTTTTGGTTCTCCTTCCCCCCCTGGATTCCGCGGTCCTCGTGCACGCGCGCGGGCGTGTGCACGCGAGCCGGGCGCGCTCCCGGCCTAATGGAGGAGGGGGGGGTGTGGTTGCAAGCCGTGCACGTCAGTGTGCACGGCGCTGTACTGCGCAGGCGCCAGGCGGCAGATTTAAAAAGCCCAGAGCGTCAGGGGGCTGTAATTGGAGACACAGGAGCTGTGGGCAGTAAGCATCCGTGGGGATTGGATCCAGGCAAACCTTAGACACCTACTCAGCATCAGGTTGTGCAATTTAAGCATATATATTATTGTGAGACTTTAAGCACAACAGTGATTGCACTTGTACTAGTACCTCTGCTTTGTAGCCTAGTACTATGTCTCCTCGTAAGAGGGTCTCAGGGGGAGGTAATAAGGGCACTGGTAAATCACCGCCTAGGTCCAGGGGTTCCAAAAGTGCCTGTAAATTACCACCCCCCCCCTGCAAGACTGGAGCCAGCCTCTCAAGACGAGTCAGTGCCCCTGTCGGGTTTTGCAGCCTCTCCTAATGTCGCAGCCCCGGTTTATGTCACTGAGGACTCCCTTAGGGCTACATTGGAGGGTTTTGAAGGGAGAATCATGAATTTTATTTCTGCTTCCCTAAAAGATAGCAGGAAAAGGGGTAGATCCCCTCCCTCTGCTGTTATCCCTCTCTCAGATGATTCTTCTGAAAATGAGGAGGGATCCCTATCTTTGGATAGGGATCATGAGCAGTCGGATGAGTCAGAGGAAGAGGAGATAGTCCCCTCCTCCCAGGCGCTCAGAAAGCAGGTGCAGCATTATACTGAATTGGTGCGTACCACATTCAGAATGCCTGCTGCTGAAGTCGCTACGTCCTCTGTTTCTTCCCTGGGAGTCAGGAAAGCCCCACAGACTGCCTATTCCTTCCCAATTCATCCTTTAATGGATAAATTGATGTATGAGGATTGGGGACATCCCGATAAACTGTTTGCTCCTCCTAAAAGGTTTTCTATGCATTATCCTGTGGAGGAAAGTTTCACCAAGAAGTGGGGGGTCCCATCTGTCGATGCGGCTGTTTCTTGTGTGAATAAGAACCTAACTTGTCCATTGGATAATGCGCAGGTATTCAAGGATCCAACTGATAAAAAGCTGGAAACCTTATTAAAAGCCTCCTTTTCCATGGCTGGCACTGTGGTGCAACCTACAGTCGCAGCCGTGGGGTTGTGTCAGTTCCTCAAGGAACAGGTTAAACAGATGCTTGGGCTCCTTCCCAGTGAGGAAGTAGAAAATTATACAGAATTGCCTCATATTCTGTGTTTCATAATTGATGCGATTTTGGATTCCGTCCAACAAGCATCACGTTTGTCTCTCATGTTGGTACACATGCGAAGGGCCCTATGGCTAAAGAATTGGGCAGCTGAGCTGTCATGCAAGAAGCATTTGACTGGGTTCCCGTTTAAAGGGGAGCGTTTGTTTGGAGAAGAACTAGATAAGTTCGTCCAAAATATTTCAGGACGTAAATCTACTCTCCTTCCAGTTAAAAAGAGCAAGCGTCCTTCATTCAGGCGTGCTCTCTCTCCCGAAGCATCAAGCTCTAAACAGTGGCGACGGCCTTCTCAGTCCTCCTCTACTAGAAAGGCTCAAGGCCGAGCCCAGGGACAGAAAAAGACTTGGGGGCGAAAGCCTGCCAAGCAGAGCCCAAAAACTTCATTGTGAAGGGGCGCCCCCGCTCGGCAGAGTAGGGGGAAGGCTCCTGCAGTTTGCAAGCGCCTGGCGGGAAGAGATCCAGGACAGGTGGGTGATCTCTTCAGTATCTCTGGGCTACAAGCTAGAGTTTCAGGAGATTCCACCTTCTCGTTTCATAAGGTCAAGGATCCCCAGGGATCCAGTAAAGCAAAAACCGCTATTTCTGGCCTTAGATCAGTTACTATCCCAGGGTGTGATAGTAGAAGTGAACCCGAAAGATCAGGGTTCAGGGTTTTACTCAAATCTCTTCACCGTTCCAAAACCAAATGGAAGTGTCAGACCTATCTTGGATCTGAAGGACCTGAACCGGTTTTTATACATCCGGTCCTTCCGAATGCAGTCAATCCGCACTGTGGTCTCCTCCCTGCAAGGGGGAGAATTCATGGCATCAATAGATATCAAGGATGCATATCTCCATGTGCCAATTTTTCCCGCACACCAAAAATTTCTAAGGTTCGCGGTAGAGCGGCGCCATTTTCAATTTGTGGCCTTGCCGTTCGGGCTTGCTACAGCCCCTCGAGTCTTCACAAAGATTCTGGACCCTCTCTTAGCAATCTTAAGAGCTCAGGGCATAGCCGTCATGGCTTATCTAGAAGACTTGCTTCTCATGGAGAAAACTGCAGCGTTCCTAAGTCGCAGCGTCACCAAAACGCTAGAACACCTAGAACGCCTAGGTTGGATTATAAACCTAGAAAAGTCGTCCCTACAACCGACTACCAGGTTGGAATACCTAGGTATGATCATCGACACCGCTCAGGGCAGGGTGTTTCTTCCAAGGCTAAAGGCCTTGGCCATTGGGGATCTGGTGTGCCTGATTCTGGGCAGAAGATCTTCTTCCATTCGGTTGTGCATGAGACTGTTAGGGAAGATGGTCGCCTCCTTCGAGGCCGTCCCATTCGCCCAGTTCCATTCAAGGCCTCTGCAAGGATGCATCCTTGCGGCTTGGAACAGGAAGCCCCAATCTCTGGATCTTCCTATGCGTCTATCCCCAGGGACACGCAAGAGTCTTGTCTGGTGGTTACAAACCAAGAATTTGCTGAAGGGCAAAACTTTTCTTCCTCTTTCATGGAAGATTATCACAACAGATGCCAGCCTGACAGGCTGGGGAGCTGTATTGGAGGAAACATGCTCGCAGGGGAAATGGTCTGTGACCGAGAATCTACTGCCCATAAATATCTTGGAGATCCGGGCAGTTTACATGGCACTCATAGAGTGGTCTTACAGACTGCGAGGTTTCCTGGTTCGGGTTCAGTCCGACAATGCCACCGCAGTGGCTTATATCAATCACCAGGGCGGTACCAGAAGTCTGGTGGCCCAAAAAGAGGTGAATCGCATACTTGTCTGGGCAGAAAAGCATGTTCCGTGTCTTTCTGCAGTCTTCATCCCAGGAGTGGAGAATTGGCAGGCGGATTTTCTCAGCCGCCAGCAGTTGTGCCCAGGAGAATGGGCTCTGCACCCCGACGTGTTTCAGAACATATGTCACAAGTGGGGTACTCCAGACGTAGATCTGTTTGCTTCCAGGTTCCACAGGAAGCTGGACAAGTTTGTGTCAAGGACAAGAGATGCACTTGCTCAGGGGTCAGATGCTCTGACAGTTCCCTGGGATCAGTACAATCTGATCTATGCCTTCCCCCCGAGCCCGCTTCTGTCGCGGTTCCTGGGAAGGGTCAAGAGGGAGACAAAGTCGGTCCTTCTGGTGGCCTCGGCTTGGCCCAGGCGACCATGGTACGCAGAAATTTTGAAGTTGGCAGTAGGCAGGCCATGGACCCTCCCTCTCCGGCCAGATCTGCTCTCACAGGGTCCAATCTACCATCCTGCTTTACGCAGTCTAAATTTGACGGTTTGGCTGCTGAGACCCACATTTTGAGAGACCGTGGCCTTTTGGGGCCAGTCCTTTCTACTCTGGTCAATGCCAGAAAGCCGGGCTCCAGGCTTATTTATTACAAGATCTGGAGGACATATGTTTCCTGGTGTGAACTCAGGAAATGGCATCCTAGAAAGTATGTCATTAGCAGGATCTTGGCCTTTCTCCAGTCAGGCCTAGAAATGAATTTGGCCATAAGCACTATCAAAGTGCAGATTTCGGCCCTGTCGGTATTTTTTCAAAAACCGCTTGCATCACATTCCCTAGTACGGGCTTTTATCCAGGGGGCTATGCGGACAAAACCGCCAGTTAAACCTCCGGTATGCCCATGGGATCTGAATTTGGTTCTCTCGGCCTTACAGGGGCAACCATTTGAACCTTTGCATCTGGCTTCTTTAGCTCTCCTGACTAAAAAGCTGGTCTTCTTAGTAGCCATATCTACGGCTAGAAGAGTATCAGAATTGGCAGCTCTTTCCAGTAAGGAGCCGTATTTAATTATCCATAAGGACCGGGTGGTCATGCGTCCCAACAGGTCCTTTCTACCTAAGGTGGTTTCGGGTTTCCATTTGAATCAGGATGTAATCCTACCATCCTTTTTTCCGGACCCTCAGTCCACAGAGGAAGAATCTTTGCACACTTTGGATGTGGTTAGAGCAATCAGTATTTATCTTCAAGCAACTTCTCAGATAAGAAAAACTGTTTATTTATTCTGCCGGAAGGCCCTAGAAAGGGCCAGGCGGCGTCAAAATCCACTCTCTCAAGGTGGATCAGGCAAGTTATTTCTCAGGCCTATGGTTTAAAGGGGAAGATTCCTCCTTTTCGGGTGAAAGCGCACTCTACTAGGGCTGGTTGTGCTTCTTGGGCAGTGCATCACCAGGCCTCCCTGGCTCAGATCTGTAAGGCTGCGACTTGGTCATCAGTCCACACATTCACCAGATTCTATCAGGTGGATGTCAGAGGGCAAGGGGATATCACCTTCGGGCGCAGTGTACTGCAGGCTGCAGTCTAGGTCCTCCGGTCCTTGGCGGTCTATATTTATGATCTGTGTCTCCCTCCCCTCAATCTGAGCATTGCTATGGGACATCCCACTATGTAATGAAGCTCCTGTGTCCCGTGATGTATGATCAAGAAAATGGGATTTTTATATACAGCTTACCTGTAAAATCCTTTTCTTGAGAGTACATCACGGGACACAGGGCTCCCGCCCCTCTTGGGTTTTACGCGGTTTCTTATTGCTTTGCTACAAAACTGAGGTGCCTCCCAGATGGGAGGGGTTATATAGGGGAGGAATTCTCCTTAATTGGGGTCAACCAGTGTCCAATCACCAGAGGTGCCTATATAACCCACTATGTAATGAAGCTGCTGTGTCCCGTGATGTACTCTCAAGAAAAGGATTTTACAGGTAAGCTGTATATAAAAATCCCATTATTAGTTCCTCACAGATCTAAACGTTCCATTCTTTACATCATGTAATCGCTGTGACAATCAATGACTGCGATCCTGATGTGGTACAGAGCCTCTCAGATTGGCCCTGTACACAGTGTTTGTGAATGGAGCCGTTTCGAGGAGCACTTGCAGCTAGAGGGCTATTTCTGGAGTAATGTTTATGAACAGCACTCAATTAAGACCCCTTTCACACACGGGCGTTTTTCATGCACTTTAGCGTGAAAAAAACGCCTGAAAGAAGCTGCAACTGCAATCCCAATGTAAAAGCCTGAGTGCTTTCACACTGAGGCGCTGCGCTGGCAGGGTGTCAAAAAAAGTCCTGCAAGCAGCTTCTTTGCAGCGCTTTTGGAGCGGTGAATACAACGCTCCTAAAGCGCCCCTTCCCATTGAAATCAATGGGAAGCGCCTGTAAAACGCCTGAAAAACGCCTGAAAAACGCTATTGGCAGCAGCGTTTTGTGGGCGCTTTTAACCCTTTATTTGGCCACTAGCAGGGCTTAAAAGCGCCCCAATAATGCTCAAAAAACGCTGGTAAAGCGCTGCTAGTTTAAGTGGCGCTTTACGAGCGTTTTTCGGGCGCTGACATTGTGAAAGGGCTCTTAAAGCACTTGGGCTTTCACATTGGGACTGCAGATTTGGCTTCTTTCAAGCGCTTTACAGGCGCTTTTTTTTAACGCTAAAGCGCCTGAAAAACGCCCCAGTGTGAAAGGGGTCTAATAGACATCCACCATATCACTGTGTTTTGTTTTTTTTTGGGGGGGGGGGGGGGGGGGGTTTGTTGCACAATGCACAAATCTATTTGCCTTAAGTAAATCAACCCCATTGATTCATTAGTTCCGGATCAGCAGCCAGTAAACAGGTTTCAACCCTTTCACCTCCAACCATGTATATGTCAGCTCTATCCTGTTTACGCATTGAACCTTAATTAACCCCTTCACTTCCCTAATCCTACACATCCTAAACATTAACCACGTTAGCTCCGGAAGATTTACCCCCCCCCCACCTGACCTTGTGCGTTCATTCAATGCTGCACCCAAATTAAATTTATTTAATTTTTTTTTCTCACAAAAATAGAGCTTTCTTTTGATGGTGTTTGATCACCACTGTTTTTTTTTTTTTTTGTTGCGCTATAAACACAGATATTATGGAAAATAAATAAATAAATTATATGTTTTACTTTCTGCTATAAAACATATCCAATACAAAAAAAATCAAATTTCTTCATAAATTTTAGCCGAAATATATATTCTGCTACATATTTTTGAAAAAAAATAAAAAATCTTATTGATTGGTTTGCATGAAAGTTTTCATGTCTACAGACTATATATACTATATATAATTTTATATATATATATATATTTTAAATACTAGTAATGGCGGTGATCAGTGACTTATAGCGGGGCTGCGATAGTATTTGCAGACAATCAGACGCTGACACTTTTGACACTTTGTGGGAACCAGTGACACTAATACAGTGATCAGTGCTAAAAAAAATGCACTGTCACTGTACTAATGACACTGGGTGGGATCAGGGGTGATCAAAGGGTTAACTGTGCGCCTAGCCAGTGTCTTTTTGTGTGTACTGTGAGCTGTTTTTTTTGTGGGGAAACAAAAACCGGCAGATCCTTGCTGACTGGACAGAGCTCAGTATTGTTTACATTGACTGGGCTTTGTCCTGCCTTCAAAGCTGGGACAAGGGGTGGGCAGGAGGGGGTGGTTGCCCTGGGTGCAGTGGTTTATTGCAGGGATGGGGGCTTCCTGATGCTAACCCTAAGGGAATGGGGGGGGGTGCAGTTTGGCATCTTCGCCTTGGGTACTGCCTATCTTCCTCCTCGCAGATCAGCGGGTGCTGATGGCCAGTCATTGGCCGGCACCTGCTGATCGCCTTGTGCTGTGACCAATCACAGCACAGCCAGTTTGCCCCAGAAGATGGAACACCGCACTCCAAAGGAACAGCCCAGGTGTAAGGAAGAGTGAAAACGGCTTCAGGCGACTCCTCCCAAATCACGCTTCCAATGCGTTTCGTCCTGCCCACAGGACTTGGTCATAAGGATCCATCGCTATTTTTCCACTTTTCTCAGCAAGTCCCTACCAAGACCACAATGAGTCCCTGTGATCACTCTGGTTACATTTTTGAGTTTCACGGAAGTGTGCTTCGCACATGTCTTGAATGTATATAGTTGTCCAAACTGACTGATATACAGTCAACCAATTGCTTGTTCTACTGGGCATCCCATATATTCCCATCCCTATCCAAGTTCACCTCTAGCACCTACCTATGTAGAGGGCGCTACACTGATTCTACTGACTATTACGTCCGTCTTTTGACCAAGTATTGACTGCAGTCCATAGCTGAATGTCCTTTGTGAAATGTCTACGAGAAGGGATGATAAAACTGAAGTGCCATCGGCTGATATTGATACAGATGTCGAAAATCAAAGACAGAGCAGTAATGACACTTTACAATTTGCCCGAGCCTTTCTTACTTGATTGCATCACTAGTGGCCTAACAATTTTGCAGAGTAACACGAGTTAAGAGCATGCTAATATATTTCAATAGCAGTTATTTAAAGCCTCATTTAGAGAGGGCTGATGAATCTTTATTATAGAGCGCGCACGGCATTCCTAAGTGGCACTCGGAGCTCAAAAAATAATTGATGCAGAGACTCTAAAACTGGCTGTGTGGGTTTTTTTTTTCCCCAGATTATGAATGTTTGCGAACAATAAGGCATTGTGTAATCTTAAAGAGGACCTGTCATCCACAGCAGTACATACTCACCTTTCCTTCCCCAGCCATTCAGTTGCCATGACCAAAGAAAGGAGTCCTGTCAGGGCTGTCTTTAAGGCAGGGTAAAAGGGGCAGCTGCCCTGGGCCCTGTCATTATTGTGGGGCCCAAAGCAGCTGCCTCATACTTGCCAACTATCCCAGTTTAAATTCCCCTGTCCCTTGAAGTTTTAGTCCCATGCGGTGTCCTGATATCTCAGTGTGAAGTGCTGGTACTAATGCTGCCCAGCTCTGCCCTATTGTTGTGTACAGATGACTCACCTGCAGACCCTGTGTTTACATGTAAATAACCGGCATTCATATGTAAATAGCGGCGGCATTACTAAGTAAATAGCTGTGGCCGGCAGCATTGATATGTAAATAAAGGTGGCATTCATATGTATATCATGCCCCCCTGCAGTGAGGGGATGATGTGCTGTAACCTCTAGCAACCAATCGGTGAGCAGTATTACTGTACAATAATCTCTTGCAACCAATTAACAAGCAGAAATCATTTGCTGTAATCTCTAGCAACTAATCAGTGAGCCATAATGTGTGCTGTAACCTCTAGCAACCAATCGGTGAGCAGTATTACTGTACAATAATCTCTTGCAACCAATTAACAAGCAGAAATCATTTGCTGTAATCTCTAGCAACTAATCAGTGAGCCATAATGTGTGCTGTAACCTCTAGCAACCAATCGGTGAGCAGTATTACTGTACAATAATCTCTTGCAACCAATTAACAAGCAGAAATCATTTGCTGTAATCTCTAGCAACTAATCAGTGAGCCATAATGTGTGCTGCAACCTCTAGCAACCAGTCATTAAGCAGTAATGATAGTCTAGCTGCTATTTATTGTATGTCTCAGATCATGTGGAGAGTGAAAGTGCATGGGGGGGGGGGCAAGAAATTTTTTGCCCAGGGTCCAATCAATATTAAAGACGGCCCTGAGTCCTGTGTAAGCTCTGAGACACCCCAATTGGAGCTTACACAGGATTGAGGATTATATTTCTGCCCCCTAGTGACGGAGCTGAGCAAGCACCAGACCTGTGACATGTAGAGAGGCATATGTCCATCCATTCTTGAAAGTAATCCGTATTGTCTTTGCTCCCGGAAGCTAAACAGAGGAGCAATGTAAAGGTGAGTATGCATTAATAGGGCTTTATGATCCAGCTGCTTTGCCCTGATTGATTGGTTTGATTAAAAATTGAAGCTGAAGCCTAATCTGGTTAATCTGGTTAAATGTTGCCTTCACCGGTTTCTCTCACCCCTCCCCCCCCCCCCAAACCCATCAACATGCTAATAGATTTTTTAAATAAAATCCTTCTATTTTCAAGACATACCTTATTTTAGGCCCAGTGATGTCATTACTGGGTCTCTGTGGTTCTCCAAGCAATTCAGGCAGATGATGAGGAGAAGGGTCTGCCAGACCTTTTGTCTAGGTAGACCAAGATAAGCCTTGCCCATGTCTGGAGCCTTGTACCCCTGGGGAACAGGGCAGAGTCCTACTTCTTTGGGAGGTGGACAAGAGACACACCCTTAAGTGCACTTTATTGGATGTGTTTCTTCACATGCGCTTCTATTTTTACACTTAGGTGTTTCGTTTTTTGCTCACCATAGGTTTAAAAAAAGAAAAATGAATAAAAAAAAAAAAAAAAAATTATATATATATATATATATATATATATATATATATATATATATATGCACACACACACATATAGGGAGGAGTTGACGTGCTGACGTCACCGTGTACCAGTGTTTGAGTGGACAAGCGTCCATTTTTTAGCCGGCCGGCTATTTTTGCCGTTACTTATTTCAAACACTGTAAGTGTACTTTTAACCTTTTAATAAAAGTTGTTCATACGGAATTATCCTATGTTGAGGCTTTCTCTTTTGGGTTCCATATAAATAATAATAATAATCGTATTTCAGTTCTTCCCCAATCCCTCAGCACAAAAAAATCACTGCTCCTAGCACAAATCCTCTATACTTCAAATTTTTCCTGAGTACACATTCCCTCTTCCCGGCACAAATTTCCCATCCCAATCCCTCCTCCTAGCGCACCCTCCCAATTTTCCCCTCTTAGCACAAATATCCCCCAATCATCCCTACTAGCACAAATCCCTCCTCACCCCCACTACCAAATCACTTCTTTCAGAACAAACCCCCACACAAATCACCACTCCTAGCACCCACCCCCTCAAATTTCCCCTCCTAGAACAGTTCTTACCCTGTGGAGACCTCCAAATACTCCCTCCCAACACAAATCCTTCCCCTCACCATCCCCTCGTGGTGCTCCCCCCTCACCTTCTCACGATACCGCAGTGGCCAGGGATGGGGACATGCTTCTGTTAATTCAACCCCTGAGTTCAAGCAGAAGGACTCCAATACCGGGTCACATTGCAGCAAATCTCATTTCCCCTCATGTTCCCTGTGCTATTTGGCTTCCAGACAATGAAGAGCATGACCCATATTCTGGGCTTGCACTTAAGGCATGACCAAAGTCATGGGAGAGGAGAAATCCTCCAATAAGGACACTAGTTCTGGTGACCTGGAGGGGGGGGGGGGGCAAGGGATACCCTTAATTTGTAGGGATTTCTTCTCACTTTCTGTTTTATCTATGGGACAGGAAGTGAAGAAAAATCTCCACAATGGGACACTCACAGAGGTTATAACCCTCAATCTTTCCGAAATTAATAAAAAAGGTTTCGCCTTTAGTTTTACTTCAAGCTCTGAGCACCTTCCCTCCCCTGAAAGGTGACACTGCCAGAGCTTTGCCCTGAGATCTGTAGTAGACCCGAGCAGCAGGTGATATTTGTTTCTCCTCTCATTGCAGTGGTGGCGCAGCTACTCCCACTCTTATGCCCAACCTAAATTGGTGCAGAAGGCATCAATTTAATATCAAGGTCAGGGGTACTCATGTATCTGTTAAGAAATAGCTGTCTGGAGGCATTTACAAAAAAAAATAACCCAAAAACTAAATTTAACGAAGGTATGCATTCCTTTGAAAACATTAAATGTATTATAATTTATTTATGCCCCATGGGGCCTGGCCACTTACCACTCTCCACTGCAGTTTATGCCAGGTGTCTCCATACTATGGTCCGTGGACTAAATCTGACCACTGCAAGATTTAATTCCATCCTCTGATGTAAGATGGACTCTAATGGGAACTCTCATGTAGGGCCCTTTTTTACACGGGCTCCTCTGCAGTGGATTCTGCTTGCTCTGAGCAGCCGTGGCAGCTGGTGCTTCATTTATGGGGGGGGGGGGGGCAAACAAACCACCCATACCCCCCCCATCGCTCACTCATCTGTCTGTCCACCCACTAGCCCCACACTTATCCCATTGAGTTTGCGAGCAGCTTCACGGTGGCTTCACCTGTGTCTCCTGGTCTACAATGGTAGCCCGCTGCCACGGTTGGTGCTCGAATCCCGGAAACAAATGGTAGTCGGAAGTGTGTCGCAATGACGTGACCAAGCCTCAGAGCTTTTCAGCCAATCAAGTGAAATGAAGCTCTGATGGCGGCCCCTTTTAATTGGCTGAAACGCGTCAAGACTTGATCGCGACACACTTCCGCCCACCATTTGTTTCCGTGATTCGAGCACCAACCACGGCAGCGGGCTACCATTGTTCATAGGCTGATTTCCTGAAAAAAATCACCTGCTATTCACACTGGCTGCCAGGCCACAGGCACCCTTGCATGTAAGTTCAACTATTTTTGATTTTAAGTTTTAAATAAACCTTTTTTATATGGTATTAAGCAATGAAGTTCCTTCTTTCATATCTACTTGCATGAGGTATATATCGATTCCAGGAACCGTCAACTTAAAGTGGAAGTAAACTCCCCTATCGTTTTCAGCCAAGGAAGCTGCCATCTTTGCCTCTGTTTAATCTTCAACTGCTATGGCGCTGCACATGTGATCCGTTATGACACCAGCCATTGGATGGTTTGATAGTTTGGCTGAGAGCACAGCCAATGTGCAGTTAGCATTCCCGGCATGCCTTTTTTTTTTTCTGTTTAAATCCATGGGTTTACTTCTACTTTAAGAAAATCTCCAGGGGTCTCCCCACGCGCTTATTTGACCATACTAGAGATAGTTGGTCCATATTGAGGGGTGAGTTTACATCCATGTGGGGGGCACCTTGTCTGAGCACAAAGAAACACGGATTTCGTTATTTCTGAGCATGAGCACGATTATCACTTGATTGGGACTGTTATTTAAAATGACTACAGTGTTGCCATATTATTATATGTTTTCGGTTTATTTACTAATATGTAGCATCTAGCGCTGTACATTTATTTATTTTTATTTGGTATTTCACATTTTTTTACTGCAGCTGCCAAATGAATACATATATTTTTTTTTCTCATATCTTTGGCATTTTGGTTTTATATATATATTATATAATATATATATATATATATATATATATATATATATATATATATATATATATATATATATATATATATATATATATATATATATATATATATATTTCACATCAAATGCTGTATGTCCAATACATCAAATGTTTACATAGTCAAGTGCAATGTCATTCAGAATTTAATTGACTGCAATATAGTTCCAAATGTCACATGGATTCATAATTTGCACTAAAATATTTTTTTTACCGCATATTTCCACAACGCCATAGGTGGGATGGACCCTTTTGTATATGCTTATTGCATCATATTCCATGGCATGGCCCATCTCCTTTAACTGACAAATAAAATACGCGTCCCATCATCCATCTGGCATTTTAGTATGCTTTAGTTATATCAAGTAAAACATAAAATATATATATATATACGTTTGTTTCCTTCTCCTTTCTTCCTTGTAGTGAAAAAAATAAAAATATATTCACGCTGCCCTAATGTCATAATGTATATATCTTTTTCTCTCCATAATCCTGTTATGATGTGCTCAGAACACCACTATAAAAGACGCGGTAGCAAAAATCCTTATTCCCAGGGGTGCAACCAGCGTGAGTGAGAGTCAATCTAAGAATAAAGCAGATTTATTTCAAAAAGATGTTCTTATCCAGACAGCACATCTCCCTCATTATAATCCTCTGCCAGATGAGCGGTGACGATGGAAGTAAACAAGATACAAGCACAGTAAATAAAGTTACAAAGTCAAAAAAGTACTGCAAAGATACAGGAGGTTTGACAATGCTGTGCAAATATATATATAATATTAAATAACAAAAAAAAAATTAAAAATGTGTATATATATATATATATATATATATATATATATATATATATATAAAAATAAAATGTTATAAACACATTCCATATAATAAGTTTATATATTTTAATATAATACTTTTGTATAAACCATCCTCTACTTCCTGTTATTTATACAATAATGGCACTTTGTGGATTATCCAATAAGCCTGCCTAGCAGAAGCTGTTTACTTGTAGACTATCTCTCTCTAGTTGACACTGGCCCACAATAAAGCCCCGTACACACTATCCGTTTTTTCTGCTGAGTTTTTCCTTCAGGTTTACCAAAACCATGTAGTAGAAGGGCCTGCCTGATTCCATACAAATTGAAACTCCTAAGGTTTGACCTCATATTATATGGCTTTGGTAAATCTGAAGGAAAAACTCAGCAGAAAAAAAAACTGATAGTGTATATGGGGCTTAAGCAAGAGTGACGTCAGGAAACCTGTTCTGCATTCTTGCTCCAGGTCAGTGACTCTCACCTCCATTCTGAACCAGTACCAGGTCTCTAGAAAGTGGTCCTTCTTGGGTTCCACCCAGAGTGTTGGTGCCATGGCCAATGAGGAGACAGCTCTCCTAATGGTTGCAGCCTCAAATTGCAAAGCGGCCTATGGCTCGGCATTTGAGCAATGCAGCGCTACTACTAAGCTGAGCTGCTGTTCCTTACGTGGCTCTTTTTGTATTTTTTGTTCTTCTGTGCCTGTCCCCAGCTGTTACTCAGTGACCCCTCATCAGGGTTTACTTTCTTCTTAAAGTGCAAGACTTCATCAAAAAAATAGTAAACATTTAGGAATGTATTCTGTATTGTTTCTTCCATGAGATGTTGAGATGAGAGGAGTACCTCATCCACTGTAATGTTTTTTGTATACGGAGAAAATCAATAAAGATAAAAAAAAAATAGTAGTAAACTTTTAAACAAAAAAAGGCCATTGTGAAGTGCAAAAAAATTTAATTGATAAACGGATCAATCACATCCTCTCATGGACGATCCCAGTGCCCTAAAGTGACAGTGCAATGCTATTCAATTTCAATTTACTCCATGTGCTCCATGCCCCAGCCCCAATGGGTCCAGACTCACCAGATGTAGTTGACCTCTTATAGCTTATGCCAAAAGAGATGCCAAAAGAGATCAAAAGAAAGATTTCCACAGACGTCCATAGACGTCCTTTGGTTGCAGTGGTTGTACCAGAAGGATACCTGCACCTACAGGCATCATTCCGGTATGTATGTTTTCAGCTGGTGATTCCCTAACATGCAGACATGATCTGGTTAATTAGCCACTCGATCACTTCTGCAGGTGGCGGAAGGTGGTCCCACCCCCCTCCCGCCACCGCCTTTCCCTGGCTTTACCGTACAATCACGGTGTCCGGGAGCAATGCGGCCAGCTGCACTGGCTGCCCTGAACAGGGAGAGAGAGGAACTGACGTTCCTCTCTCTTTGTAACCCCTGGAAATCGGGAGCGACGTCTTGTGTCACCCAGTGACACCAGAGAATCATCTGTCACCCAGTCGCTCCGGTGCGCCATGTTCACCTCATGATTCCAGTGCAATCTGGAGCATCCTGTGTCACTCATAGACCCCAAAGCATCTTGTGTTACCCAGTGACCCAAGATAATCTGGTGACTCTAGTGGGCCCTGAGTGCTTTTGTGTCACCTGTCTCTCAATGCATCCTCAGGTACATGACTAAAGCATAACAGAGGTAGTGCTCACATAGACCTATATAGCCCAGAAAACCCCACTTCCCACTAAAATGCTACGGCCAACACATTTTTGGAGTGAAAAATGGGGCGTAAACAACATATCACCTTTCCTTAGAACAGAAATATAGAACAATAATAATAATGACCTCAGGTTGCCGATCCTTGGAGGCACTACCGAACCAACACAAAATTAGTATCTGCGGAACCACTTGAAGGTCCTCAGCCGCAGAACACTGGCTCAAGGACAATGCCAAATTTCCCGCTGACACCTGCATTTCCACCAATTCCCATTAAACCACCATTATTAGGGATTAACCATAGGACTCCATACCATGGACGTGTACTTACTCTGATATTACACAGCAAAAATTTGGATTCCTCCAAGGATCCCAACTGCCAAACCACTAAAACCACCCAACAAGTCCAACATCCACAGGGCGGGAGGGTGGGAAGCTTCTTCGTTGTCCGATTGCCTCAAAGTGCCCTTTGAGACTTCACGACCCCACCTCCACACCGTCACCCTTCCTAGCATAACCTCCACCAATAAATGCCTCAGCCTCCCTAACTACTGAGCATACTACCGTGAACCCACCAACTGCTGTACTACCCTGCTAGCCCAGTCATGCCTGCCCTATTTTATTTACTTTGTTTGCTTTTGGGCTCTCTCTCCTATAATCTCCCAGAGAACCCCACTTCCCACTTAACACAAAATTGCTACGTCTGACACATTTTTGGAGTGAAAAATGGGGTGTAAACAACATATCAACATTCCTAAGAACAGAAATATAGAACAATAACAATAATGACCCCAGGTTGACGATCTTTGGAGGCACTACCGAACCAACACAAAATTAGTATCTGCGTAACTACTTAAAGGTCCTCAACCACAGAACACCGGCTCGAGGACAATACCAAATTTCCAGATGACACCTTCATTTACATAAATTCCCATTAAAACAACATTAACAGAGATTAACCATAGGACACCATACCATAGAAGGGTCCTTACTCTGATATTACGCAGCAAAAATGTGGACACCTCCATAGACCCCAACCGCCAAACCACAAAAAACACCCAACAAATCCAACATCCACAGGGCGGTAGGGTGGGAAACTTCTTCGTTGTCCACTTGCCTCAAAGTGCCCTTTGACACTTCACGTCCCCACCTACACACCGTCATTGCCCCACCCTAGCATAACCTCCACCAAAAAATGCCTCAGCCTCCCTAACTACTGAACATACTACCCTGCTAGCCCAGTCATGCCTGCCCTATTTTATTTATTTTGTTTGCTTTGGGCCTCTTTCTCCCATAATCTCCTGGGATTGTCCCTCTCTCAGTGTATATAGTGACAGTGACACCTCCATACTTTCCCTTAGTACAGTTTCTGTTGAAAGAAAAAAAAGGAACTAAGGCCGACGTCCTTTAAGCTCTGAAAAGTGAGCTTGCTCTTTCGGTCGTCACAGAGGCTGGGAAAAATCCCAGGTCCATTTGTGATTGTCTTTGCCATGTAATTAACGCTCGGGGCTCTGGTCGGCTGAAGTGTATAAATTATCCATATCGGGATTCTGGGTCAGTCACTTGCTGTTGCGCTTCTCTTAAGTGTGCAATTTGTCAGGAGCAGCTCCAGCTGCTTATTCAAGAAACCGGGCCCCAGCTCCACGCCGGCCCCGCAGCGTCACGAAGAATAAAGATCAAAGTCACACGTGACATTCCCTTTTTCTCCTTCCATTACGGAGGGCTCCGACAAAGCCTACGAAGGGTCTTTAAGGCCACCCACCGACAGAACCCAGTGCTCACCACAATGAACATCAATGCAACAGTTATCAACTCCACGTTTTCTGAGCTTTGTATGATTGATTGCTCTAAAGTCCCGGTGACTTTCTCCGCCAAGTATGAATGCAAACTACACATGCCAGAGTCCCTGAAGATAATAGATTAATAGAGAAATGCTTTCATGGACAGAAAATGCACCAATCATTGCGCAATCATTCAGTAAGCTTTAAACCTGGACTAGGGTAACAAAAAAGCTTCCATTTCAATACATTCCTCATTAGCCACAGAAGACATAAATTAATTTTGTGGGCCCCAAATGACTTTGCAAGTCAGATATTACCTTGTAAAAGAAGTAGTGACATCATCCCATCACTGCACTGTACATACCCTGTGCAGAAAGAAGAGCTATGGGAGGGGCCTAGGAGCTCCCCCGACCCCAGGCTGCCTGCAGAAAACAAAAGAAGGGGGCGGAGAAAAGACCATTCACCCTGCACAAGGAGAGAGGGCAGCAGTGATCAGTCTTTATTACAGGAAGTCAAAGTCTCATGCTGGATTACTGCACAGATCTAGAAGATATACGCAAAGCACACCAAGATTCAGGACTCCTGTATTTAGACAATATTTGCTGATCCTGACGTTCAAAATTAAAGTGCATCTCCAGGCCAAACCTTTTTTTTTTAGCATAAAGAAGGGTTAAACCTTCAATTTTTCTTACTCTCTAAGGGTCCACTGGGAAGATTCACTTTGCTACTTGTACAGGTGGTCATTGACACAAAGAAAGAAAGTAATGGGCTATCCAAAATTTTACACTTGTCCCCAAAAGAAGAGGCAAAGGTGAATCTTCCAATAGAGACACCTCTTCCAGAGACAACTGTCTAAGCCCTTGTACACACGTCGGAAATTCCAATGGAAAATGTCCGATCGGACCATGTTGTCGGATAATCCGACCGTGTGTGGGCTACATCGGACTTTTTCCATCTGAATGTCCGACCAACAAAGTTTGAGAGCTGGATATAAAATTTTCCAACATCATGATCCGATCGGAGGTTGTCCGATTGTTTGTAGAGAATTCCGATCAGACAAAGTGCCACGCATGCTCAGATAAAATTACAAGACCAAAGCTATTGGCTACTAGCCGCAACGTAGTCCCGTCGCAATGAACAAACGTCACCACGTTCTGAACGATCAGATTTTCCGACAACTTTGTCTGACCGTGTGTATGCAACACCAGTTTCGGACAAAATCCGTCTGAAAAAATCAGACGGATTTTGTTGTCGGAATGTCCGACCGTGTGTACAAGGGCTTAGAGGGAAATCCCAACCATTTTGGAAGATTTCCTCTAATTTCCTGTTGCGTCACTGAGAAAGGAAGTGAAGGGAAAATCGCCCAATAATGAACCAATAGCTAAAAAAATAAAAAATAAAATCCAGAACAGCATATTCAAAGAGGCACTTAAACTTGGAAGTGTAGTCAGATGGAGAAAACTTTAAACAAGCTCAATAGCTCTGGCGAGGCAGCTTCTCTCGATGGGCAACCAACAGTAGCTCAAACCATAAATATACAGAAAGGAGCCCCAGAGCGAAATTGGATAAGAGTCCAAGTTAATCGTTGATAAAAAAAAAAAGAAGTCATAGCTGTCACAGTAAGAAAATGATCGGGAGGCGGTTTCTCAATCATTACTAGAGACTGGGATTATAAATCCTGTATAATAATAAAATAATAATCAGCACAGAAACCTATGCCATCCATGGGCACATATGTGCAATGCATGAATGTTAAAGCCCACTCTCTTTTCTGCCCATATATGTTATGCGGAAAGAGGTTAAAGTATATGGCCCCGGAGCAGAATTTAAACTGGGAGGAGGGCGAGCATGATGGGAATGGGCAGTGAGGTGAAGTGAATAAAGGGTATTATTTGAAAAGGGGAGTATTCACTTACTTGATTGGGTACTGAAGGGATGGGGGGTATCCTGCAGGGTGTGGAGGGAGGAGGTGCTCAGTTAGAGAGTAGTCAGAGCTTCTTCACAGGGTAAGGAAGGTGTCTCCCACCAACCCTCCCTTTTATGGGTTTGGGTATGTGTCTTGACGATTAATAAGGGTGTTGTTGGTTCTATGGTAGGATGTTTAGGGGGTTTAGATTTTGCCTGACTGTTCAATTTGTGGGTTCTTTTGTTCCTTGTCATTGCAACAGCGGGTGGTCTGTTGGGTCTTTGAAGGCAATGCTGGGAAAAATAGTGGAGAATTAGAGGGTAGGGAACATCTGGAGGTATGGGTGTCCCTTCCCCTCATAATAATACAATAGTAACATTGGGCGTTTTTAAGTTGGTTGTATCTGGTTGTAAGTAAGTGGTACTTGTCCCCGAGTTGGTGTAAGTTGCGGCTAGGGGCCTTTCATGGGTGACAGATAGAACCGGTTGGTAAAAAGAAAATAGACCTTCAAAGATCTTTAGTAAGATTAGAGTAAGGTTTTTTGTTAATTGGTTATGTATTGTATGTAGTTATTCATTCCCTGTTTATGGAATTGTTGTATTTAAATTGTTTGAAAGAATAAAACAAAGGCTGCTATGGCCATTCGACTCCAAAAAATTACTGTGTGTCATCTAGTTAATTTGGGAGGGGAAGGAAGAGGTCAATTGTTACTGTAATAGGTAGCCGTAGCCTCAGCAATCTGCACATCCATCCATCATGGGTAATCAACCAAAGCAGTGACACTGATACAGAATGCAGTTAGACAACCATTCTTAGACAAGGTTCCAAAGAACACTTGGGTTCCTCCAGAAGTTGCTAGGGGTTCCTTGAGCTGTGGCTGATTAGCCTCCCATTTGATTAGTTCTTTTTAGCTTTTTAGCTGGCTGTAAGGGTTGTAAGGGTTGTATTCTTCCCAGTGACCACCAATAAATTGGTTTTAGCAGGGTTTCCCCATTATCTAATTTGTTTAGGGATTCCTCAGGGGTAAAAAATCTGAGAAAGACTGCACTAAAGGGCATATACTGTACATAAAGCAGTTACTCCAAGGTTTCTCAATCAAGATTCTCTAGAACCCTAGGGTTCCTTCAGAGTTTTCTAGGGGTTCCTTGAGCAATCAGCAATGTCTGCCTCTTGAATAAGTTCTCACAGACACCATTGATCTTTTTAGCCACCTGTAAAGGGGTAATTCTTCCCAATGACAACAAGCGTGAGGAGGGTTCATTCCACTGACCATCACCCTAATGTATCATGAGTTTTAGATATGGTAATTTCAAGGGTTCCTCTGTGTTGAAAAGGTTGGAAAAGGCTGAGTTAATCTGACATTCACCAAATATTCACTGCAGGTGCATGTGTTTTAAGTCTTGTTCACATGGGTGTACTAAAGCATACACCTCCCCCCAGGGTTCTGTGCTGGGACCAATCCTGTTTATTTTGTTCATAAATGACCTGGAGGATGGGATAAACAGTTCAATTTCTGTATTTGCAGACGATACTAAGATAAGCAGGGCAATAACTTCTCTGCAGGATGTGGAAACCTTGCAAAAAGATATGAACAAATTAATGGGGTGGGTAACTACATGGCAAATGAGCTTTAATGTAGAAAAATTTAAAATAATGCATTTGGATGGCAAAAATATGAATGCAATCTATACACTGGGGGGAGAACCTCTGGAAGAATCTAGGATGGAAAAGGACCTGGGGGGTCCTAGTAGATGATAGGCTCAGCAATGGCATGCAATGCCATGCTGCTGCTAACAAAGCAAACAGATTATTGGCATGCATTAAAAAGGGGACTCATTCCAGAGATAAAATGATAATTCTCCCGCTCTACAAGACTCTGGTCTGGCCGCACCTGGAGTATGCTGTCCAGTTCTGGGCACAAGTCCTCAGGAAGGATGTACTGGAAATGGAGTGAGTACAAAGAAGGGCAACAAAGCTAATAAAGGGTCTGGAGGATATTAGTTATGAGGAAAGGTTGTGAGCACTGAACTTATTCTCTCTGGAGAAGAGACGCTTTAGAGGGGATATGATTGCAATATACAAATACCGTACTGGTGACCCCACAGTAGGGATAAAACAAGACTCGTGGCCACTCATTAAAATGAGAAGAAAAGAGGTTTAACCTTAAACTACGTAGAGGGTTCTTTACTGTAAGAGCGGCAAGGATGTGGAATTTCCTTCCACAAGCGGGGGTCTCAGTGGGGGGCATCGATAGTTTCAAGAAACTATTAGATAAGCACCTGAACAACCACAACATACAGGAATATACAATGTAATACTGACATATAATCACACACATAGGTTGAACTTGATGGACTTGTGTCTTTTTTCGACCTCACCTACTATGTAACCTGTGCGAGGCCTGTGCTTGCCCTAGGTGTTCCCTGCATCCCCGTAACGGCAGTCCCATTCATGTCAATTGGGACACAGCAGCTGCATGGACACATTGCTGCTCCCAAGTTGACAGCCATGTGCGTGGCCCCAAACGCAGATAGTCTGAGTTCTGAGATGTGTATCTGCACCTACCCGGCTTTCAAATTGCCTCTGCGTTCCAATTGACATGAATAGGACTGCCTACATGGGAATGCACGGAACTCCTAGACAACCCCATGTGGGTAAACACTGCCCTCGCATAGGTGCATGCTTTACTATGCCCATGTCAACAAAGCTTTGTATTACAGTGACTAATTCACCACCAATGAACGTTTGGTGAAAATCATATTCACTACTTGATAAATATGCCCCTAAATGATCTACACCATGCTTTCTCAACCTTTTAACCCCAGAGGAACCTCAAAAATGATTTTCAAGTCTTGAGGAACCCTTACTAAAACCAATTCAATCAGGGGTCAATAGAACAATGCCCCTTATACCGGTGGTCAATAGGAAGAATGTTCCCCTTAAAATGGTGCTCAGAACGCCACCCTTAAAGACAGCTAAACATATATTTGGTGTCATGCTGCTGGCTTTGCTAAGTGATGCAGAACCTTGAACAATGTAGGCTCCATCAACAAGGTGGTTCATCAGCCACAGCTCAAGGAGCCCCTAGAAACCACTAGAGGAACCCCAGGGAACCCTGGTTGATAAAAATGGGAAAAAAAAAAGTTTCCTTTAAGTTGGGAATCATAAGACTCAAAGTAATTTGTTAAAAACTTATCATTACTAAAAAAAATGGAGCCTGAAATGTTTTTTTGGCCTTAAAAAAAGAAAAATATATATATATATATAAAAAAAAGTGCATCAAAGGAAAATATTCAAAGCAATACTTATAAGAGAGCTGATTTGCATGCCCGAATTCAATCTATTAAAGGCTGATATCAAAGGGATTGCAGCAGGCAAGGGTGTTAACTGTGCAGAGCTGTGCAAATATGTGACAGGCAGCGCTGAAGGGACGCATATACATTTAGCACAATGAAGATCTTCAGCTCTGCTCATTACTTCCTACAAACAATATAGTTTAAAACCATGATTTGAAGAGAATATAAAAAAAAAAAAAAAAAGTGAAGATGTGCTAAATACTACTGAAGAGGTGTTATTGTCTATTTGGCAAACTGTGCACAGCAAATGTATTCCTTGGAGGGAACCACTTACTTCTTGGTTTACATAGTTATATTTATTTGTATGGGGGAAAAAAAGGATTGACTCAAGTTATCTTCTTCCATAAATATATATCAAAGGACAAGTGTGGGCATATGATGATATGAGATGCTATTGCTGACTTTGTTTGCTAAGATGCTTTCCCCGATCTAGAGGTAGAGGAGGCTTGATAGGCACCTGACATCTCCAGATATATAACTTTTATAATAAAAAGATCATACGGTAATAAAAATTACGGTAGTATCTTATCCTAACCTATCTTCCCACAATTTCCATTACCTTTTCACTCTGTACTTCTCTTCTGCACATACTGCCCACTGTCATACCCTCCACACTTCTATCCTACACATACTGCCCACCATCATACCCTCCACACTTCTATCCTTCACATACTGCCCCATCATACCCGCCACACTTCTATCCTACACATACTGCCCACCATCATACCCTCCACACTTCTATCCTACACATACTGCCCCCATCATACCCTCCACACTTCTATCCTGCACATACTGCCCCATCATACCCTTAATACTTCTATCCTACACATACTGCCCCCATCATACCCTCCACACTTCTATCCTGCACATACTGACCCCATCATACCCTTCACACTTCTCTCCTGCACATACTGCCCCCATCATACCCTCCACACTTCTCTCCTCTACATACTGCCTTTGTCATACCCTTCACACTTCTCTCCTGCACATACTGCCCCCGTCATACCCTCCACAATTCTCTCCTCTATATACTGCCCCCATCATACCCTCCACACTTCTCTTCTATATATACTGCCCCCATCATACCCTCCACGCTTCTCTTCTAGACATACAGCCCCATCCTGATCTCCACACTTCTAGCCTGCACATACTGCCCCCGTCATACCCTCCACACTTCTCTCTTGCACATACTGCTCCATCATACCCTCCACACTTCTCTTCTACACATACTGCCCCATCATACCCTCAACACTTCTCTTCTACACATACTGCCCCCATCATACCCTCCACACTTCTCTCCTGCACATACTGCCCCCATCATACCCTCCACACTTATTTCTTCTACATACTGCCCCCATCATACCCTCCACACTTATCTCTTCTACATACTGCCCCCGTCATACCCTCCACACTTCTCTTTTACACATACTGCCCCCATCATAACCTCCACACTTCTTTCCTGTACATATTGCCACTGTCATACCCACCACACTCCTCTTCTACAAATACTGCCCTCATCATATCTTGTACAATTCTCTCCTCTACATACTGTATCCCATCATACCGTCCACACATCTCTCCTGTACATATTGCCCATTTTCATGCCCACCACACTCCTCTTCTACACATTCTGCCCTCATCATACCCTCCACACTCCTCTCCTGTGCATACTGCCACAGTCAAACCCTCAACACTTCTCTTCTACACATACTGCCCCCACCATACTCGCCACACTTCTCTCCTCTACATATGGCCCACTGTCACACCCTCCACACTTCTCTTCTACACATGCTGCCCACCATCATACCCACCACCACACTTTTCCCCTCTACATGCCGCCCACTGTCATACCCACCACACTTCTCTCCTCTACATACTACCCACTATCCATTGTGAAGTGCCACCCCCATCATGACCTCCACACTTCCCTCCTGCGCATACTGCCCACCATCATACCTGTCCCGATGTGATGGCCTCTGATGTGATTGTGGACATCTGATGTGAAGGGGGTTCTGAAGTAATAGGGGACCTCTGATGTGATGGGGGGGCTTTTATGTGAAGGAGGGCTTTTGATGTGACGTGTGGGGGGAGGGTTGTGATATTAAGTTATTTTATAAAGTGTTTACTCATTCATTAACCGTTTATTGACTAATTTATGTTTTGTTTTTTTGGGCCTGCGAATATTTGTAAAATATATAATATGGCCTATGCACTAAAAAGTTTGGATTTTTTTGCATTTATCAAACAGTTATAACAACATGCTTTCTATTAAATATTTAACAGACCAAAAAGGACCAAATAAGAAAAAAAAAATTCAAATATTGTTGCATTTTATATACCCTTTAAAACAAGGTTCATGACTAATACATTGTATATATTGTCTTCTGAGGAGGGTAAAGCAGCCATAACATAATGCATAGGGGTATTTTTTTTATTTATTTTTTAACATAAGAGAGATCAGTGTTAGATTTTAGAATAAATTTCCCTTTTAAGTTTCTCCGTCACCCGACACTAATGGAGGTCAAGTGTATGCTGCAAGATGTGTGTAAGTGGAAATACCTGTGAAGATGCAATATTAACATCTGATAATGGAATATTTCTCATACAAAGCTCTCATTATCACAAAACAGGCAGCTAGCGGATGACACTTGCAATCACCGGCTATTATCTTGGCCTCGTTTGTCATTGACTTCAGACATATGCATCACTTACGTGCCGCCCAAGGTTCGCTCACATGCTGTATCTCTATCTTTTCTGAATTTCCTTTTTTTGTTCTCTATCCTTCCAAGTAATAAAAAACAAAAAAAACAAAAAAAAAACATTGTGTTCGGTTTTATTGTCAACGCTTTCACTTCCATCAGTTTATTACAGATATTTATATAGCACTGACACCTTGCACAGTGCTTTACATACTATACATTCACATCAGTCTCACGTTCCCAGGGCAGAGCCCCCCCCCCATAACATCAGAGCCCACCCCCTTCATATCAGATGCCCCCCATCATTTTAGAGTTCCCTATCACATCAAAGACCCCATTATATCAGAGGTTCCCCATCACATCAGAGCCCCCCATCATATCAGACACCCCCAATAACATCAGAGCCCCCCCCATCATATCAGAGGCCCTCCATAATTTTAGAGTTCCCCTATCACATCAGAGACCCCATCATATCAGAGGTTCCCCATCAAATCAGAGCCCCCCATCATATCAGACATCCCCCATAACATCAGAGCCCCCCCGATCATATCAGAGGCCCCCTATCATTTTAGAGATATCACATCAGAGACCCCCATCATATCAGAGGTCCCCCATAACATCCAAAGCCCCCCATGATATCAGAGCCCCCCATAACATCAGAGCCCCCCATAATATCAGATGCCCCCCATAATTTTAGATTTCCCCCATCACATCAGAGACCCCATCCTATCAGAGGTTCCCCATCACATCAGAGCTCCCCATCATATCAGACGCCCCATAACATCAGAGCTCCCCATTATATCAGAGGCCCCCCCCATCATTTTAGAGGTCCCCTATCACATCAGAGGTTCCCTATCACATCAGAGCCCTCCATCATATCAGAGGCCCCCCATAACATCCAGAGCCCCCCATCATATCAGATGTCCCCATAACATCCAGAGCCCCCATCATATCAGAGGCTCCCCATAACATTAGAGCCCCCATCATATCAGAAGTCCCCCATCATATCAGAGCCCCCCCATCCATTTAGAGGTCCCCCATCACATCAGAGATCCCCATCATATCAGAGGCCCCCATAACATCAGAACCCCCCATCATTTTAGAGGTCCCTCATCACATCAGAGCCCCCACATAACATCAGCGCTCCCCATCATATCAGATGCCCCCCATCTTTTTAGAATTTCCCCATCACATCAGAGCCCCAATCACATCAGAATTTTCCCCTCCCCCCTTTACTTCAAGGTCCCCCTTGCATATCAGGTCCCTATCAGAGTCCCCTTTAGTAGGTAGTATAGGTAGTATATAAAATGCACTTTTTATGCTGATAGGTGTCCCTCATTGCCATCTCGAAAAAGTCGGGAGGTATAGTAGTGGGCCACGTCACTGATCTGTACATAGCCTGTGTAGCGAGCTGTGCTGTGGGAAGAGCCCAGCACATGACTTCTGCTTGTTGATTGGTTGCTAGAGAATAATGAAATTATCCACTTTTTGTGACTGCATGGGCGACTGGCCCCCTCTGTTGGTGTGCCTTGTGGCCAGGGACCTCTGCCGGGATCGAGTGAGGGGGGTTTTAGAGGAATTCAAGTTCAGGAGAAATTGTTCAACACAATGTGATTGGTAACTATATTGAAAAATGTTCACCATTATTATAATTTTTTTTTCTATTTTACGCTGTGTTTTTTTTCATGAATTTCAGTATATGCAAATTCTTCCACAGCGCTCAAATCCTCTGAAGAAGAGTCGGTGGGGTCGAAACGCGTCAGCCTTCATTCAATATACTTTTTTAGCACTATATCACTGTATACTGTGTTTATTTTCACTTGTGTTGATTGCCTTTATATCTCCTGTACCACAGCTCATATTTTAACTCTCATGCCGCATGCACACAACCAAACTTTCTGGCAGACTAGGTCAGACGGAATCAGTCAGTCGAATAATCCGATCATGTGTGGGCTAATCCGATTGTTTTTCCAAAAAATAAAAATATCAGACGGACCTAGAAATAGAAAATGTTTTGAAATCTGTCCGACTGACTCAATTCCTATCGGGAAAACCGTTTTTCTGTATGCTGGTCTGACAGACCAAATATGACGCAAGGGCAGCTATTGGCTACTGGCTATTGAACTTCCTTTTTTAGTCCCGTCTTACGTCATTGCGTTCAAAACAAACAGACTTTCAAACAGACTTAGTCCGTTCGTGTGGGAAGACCGTCGGACCTAGTCTGCCGGAAAGACCGGTCGCGTGAAAGCGGCATTATTGTCATTCTTTGAGATTATCTCATTAATAAAGTTTAAACAATTTTAAACCACGTTATCATTTTTTCCATTTGCTGCCTAGAAAACCCCCTATAGGGGACATCTCCCTTTTTTTGATAAAATTCGGGGTGTGTAGCACTCGTTTCTTTTCTCCATAAGTGCCTTCCTTGTTTACGCTAGAGAATACTGTACATCAGTACTGCTCACTAATTGGTTCCTAGAGGTTACTGCACATTATTACTGCTCACTGATTGGTTCCTAGAGGTTACTGCACATCCTTACCGTTCAACGATTGGTTGCAAGAGGTTAGCCACGGCATTGCTGCTCACTGATTGATTGCTAAAGGTTACAGCACATCATCTGCCTGCGCACCATGGCCTGGGGAGGCGAGGAGACCATTAATTGTTAATGACACCCTCATGCATCGGCTGTGATGAGCGTATTCACATTCACCAAAATTCAGGTTGCTGTGGCACCATGTTTTTTTGAAGAAGGGTTCCACCTCCAATTTGCTTACCTTTGCAGAACAGGCTGATGTTGGGCTGAATGACCACAGTTGTAGGCAGGACTTTCAAGCATGACCCTTTACCTCCCCAGTGGGCAGCATTCAGCAGAAGTGATGATAGATATGAACTCAGGGGGGGGCATGATATACATATGAATGCCACCTCTATTTACCTATCAATACAGCGGTCCCTGACTTTTTACATATTAATGCTGCTGCTATTTACCGATTATGATGCCGGTTATTTACATATAAACACAAGGTCGGCAGGTGAGTCATCAGTACATGGCAATGGGGCAGAGCTGGGCAGCAGCAACAGAACTTCACACTGAGATATCAGGACACAGCATGGGACTAAAACCTCAAGGGATAAGTGAATTTAAACTGGGATAGTTGGCAAGTATGAGGCAGCTGCTTTGGGCCCCACAACAATGATGGGGCCCAGGGCAGCTGCCCCTTTTGCCCTGCCTTAAAAACGGTCCTGGGCAACCTGCAGTAAACTAAAGAAGGGGAGGAGGTTGGGGGGGGGACAAGACCAGTCACTCTGCACAAGGAGAGGGAGCAGCAGTGAGCGGTCTTTACTACAGGAAGCCAAAGACTCACACTGGATCGCTGCACAGATCTGGGAGAAACGCACAAAGCTCTCCAAGATTCAAGGAAGTATACGTGTGCCTCTTGTATTTAGACTATATTTGCTTATCCTGAAAAGCTTTATTTTTTTCCCCTTCAACAAAGAAGAAAAAAATAAAAAATAGGTGTGTTTTACATATTAAGATGTGTCAGCATTTTTCCTGACAGACAGTTATAGGATTATTGATGATCTGACAAGTTGCTGATTCACTGAATGGCACGCGGAATCAATACAGATAACTTGTTAGGCCGGGCCGAGGGGATAAAGTGAGGCTCACACTCCCGACTTGGCAAGATCTCTCCGCTTTATGATCCTTTCTCTATAATATTTTCATTGCTAAGCCTTGGAAACACCGAGCGTCCAACAAGCCATAAAGCACAGTGGCTGACAAAATAACAAAAAGGGATTCACTAATCGCCATTTCTATCACCAATGTCCACATAGCATCACTCTGTTATAATTAGAGTGGCAGCCCATAGCTGCCCATCTAACTCGTGTCCCCAGGACAGGACTATAAACACCACCCACTCTCCTTCCCCCACACAATATAGGGGGATGTGTGCTGTAGTCCTATAGGGATAGCTGGGAACGATGTAACTGGTAAGAGTGCAATGCAGGCAAAGAGCACCTGAAGTTCTCAGCTCACAAGATTTTTTTTTTATTGTTATGCACTTCGAACAGATATATCAAGATGCTTCCATTTGGATTTTTAACCTCCTCGCAACCGCGATATAGCTGAAAGACGGCTTCAGTGTGCCACGTAAATTTCAGTGTTGCATGACCGCGCAATTGTCATTCAAAGTGCGTCAGCGCTGAAAGCTGAAAATTGGTCTGGGCAGGAGGGGGGTTTAAGTGCCCAGTAAGCAAGTGGTAAACAAAGCTTTATTATTCCAACGTTAAAAAAAGCAAAACCTGTGCGCCTCCTGCTATACTATCGTACCTCGCACATTGTATGTACAAACAGTGTCATATAGCCATACATAACGCACACCACAGCATTGTTACTCTCAATCATTACAGATATAACGCCCCGTGCTCCTTGAGGAAAATACATCATGCCCACATGGATGATGCATTTTGAGACTCGATCTTCCTCAGGGGAAATTCGATGGAATAAATGTTGTCATAGATGAATAGTACAAAGGATATATGAGAAAACTTCTCGCTCTTTGCAAACCCAACCCGGTGTAGGCCGAGGAGAGGGAAGAGATGGCAGGGGAACCATCCAGCGCCATGGCCACCCACCACACAGAGGAGCCACGAATGGCATTTGCCATTATTGACTGTTCTTCAAATTTTCTATTAAAATATACAAGGTTTAAACAGGGACGTGGTTGGAATTTGCATGAACCAAAAATGAAAGGATCTGTGCGGCTCTCTACAGGAAGATGCGGTGAGCGCAGTTGCGGTAACACAAGCTTTGTTCGAAGGTTACACTAATGCAGCGCCTGTCACAGCAGGTTATTGTGTGATTGTCACCGCAACTACGCCAAAAACGTGGACCATTTTTATTTTCTTCTTAATTCATTTATAATATAATATACACTCTAATTACCTATTATATAATCAGCCTCTTTAACCCCTAGGTGACCCTACCTTTCCTTAATTACAGTCTTCCTCCTCTCTTCTCCTTACTACTTGTTTTCTCATCTCGTTATAAGAAAAAAAAAAAAAAAAAGATACAATTAACATGTAAGTGTTTTTTCTTTCATTAGTCATTCATTTTGATGTAATTGTATTGTAGTCTTGAAAGCATTAAGAAGCAAATAACTTCTAAATGGCTTTGCACCAGGAACATGATTGTAATGTTTAAATCCATGGGCAAACAAAAAAAAATATCCTGCATCTACTGTATTCATCAGCGTATAACATGCATATTCATTTTAAGAGGGAAGTTTCAGGAAAAAAAAACCATAGATTTTAAATAAGGAACATTGAAGCAAAATAAGGGTCAATGCCCATCTGCAGCCTCACCATTGCCATCAATGCAGCAGCCTCACCATTGCCATCAATGAAGCAGCCTCACCATTGCCATCAATGCAGCAGCCTCATCATTGCCATCAATGCAGCAGCCTCACCATTGCCATCAATGCAGCAGCCTCACAATTGCATCAATGCAGCAGCCTCACCATTGCCATCAATGCAGCAGCCTCATAATTGCATCAATGCAGCAGCCTCACCATTGCCATCAATGCAGCAGCCTCACCATTGCCATCAATGCAGCAGCCTCACCATTGCCATCAATGCAGCAGCCTCACAATTGCATCAATGCAGCAGCCTCACCATTGCCATCAATGCAGCAGCCTCATCATTGCCATCAATGCAGCAGCCTCACCATTGCCATCAATGCAGCAGCCTCACCATTGCCATCAATGCAGCAGCCTCACCATTGCCATCAATGCAGCAGCCTCACCATTGCCATCAATTCAGCAGCCTCACCATTGCCATCAATGCAGCAGCCTCATCAGTGCCATCAATGCAGCAGCCTCATCATTGCCATCAATGCAGCAGGCTCACCATTGCCTTAATGCAGCAGCCTCATCATTGCCATCAATGCAGCAGCCTCATCATTGCCATCAATGCAGCAGGCTCACCATTACCTTAATGCAGCAGCCTCACCATTGCCATCAATGCAGCAGCCTCACCATTGATATTAATGCAGCAGGCTCACCATTGCCATCAATGCAGCAGCCTCACCATTGCCATCAATGCAGCAGCCTCACCATTGCCATCAATGCAGCAGCCTCATCAGTGCCATCAATGCAGCAGCCTCATCATTGCCATCAATACAGCAGCCTCACCATTGCCTTAATGCAGCAGGCTCACCATTGCCTTAATGCAGCAGCCTCACCATTGCCATTAATGCAGCAGCCTCACCATTACCATGAATGCAGCAGCCTTACCATTGCCATCAATGCAGCAGCCTCACCATTGCCATTAATGCAGCAGCCACACCATTGCCATTAATGCAGCAGCCTCACCATTGCCATCAATGCAGCAGCCTCACCATTGCCATTAATGCAGCAGCCTCACCATTGCCATTAATGCAGCAGCCTCACCATTGCCATCAATGCAGCAGCCTCACCATTGCCATTAATGCAGCAGCCTCACCGTTGCCATCAATTCAGCAGCCTCACCATTGCCATTAATGTAGTAGCCCCACCATTGCCATCAATGCAGCAGCCTTGCCATTGCCTTAATGCAGCAGCCTCACCATTGCCATTAATGCAGCAGCCTCACCATTACCATGAATGCAGCAGCCTTACCATTGCCATCAATGCAGCAGCCTCACCATTGCCATCAATGCAGCAGCCTCACCATTGCCATTAATGCAGCAGCCTCACCATTGCCATCAATGCAGCAGCCTCACCATTGCCATTAATGCAGCAGCCTCACCGTTGCCATCAATTCAGCAGCCTCACCATTGCCATTCATGTAGTAGCCCCACCATTGCCATCAATGCAGCAGCCTCATCATTGCCATTCATGTAGTAGCCCCACCATTGCCATCAATGCAGCAGCCTCATCATTGCCATCAATGCAGCAGCCTCACCATGCAGCCTAATCGATGCTCATCTGCAGCCTAGAGGGAACAGGGAGGGGGCAGGACAAGCGCCGTCAGATTACATACAGTGACAATCTCCTATGATAGACAGAACAGTGGTCCAATGGCGGCCCAGGAGATGGGACTTCCAATTACAGAGGCCGCCAAGTAAGCAGGAGATTCTCACTGGATGTAATCTGACAGCGCTCGTCCCGCCCCCTCCCTGTCCCCTCCGAGGCAGATTAAATTGAAGTATCGGCGTATAACACACACATGCTATTTGCACCTGATTTTCATGGTGAAAAGGTGAGTGTTATACGCCAATAAATACAGTAATTGGAATTGTAATAGCAGCCCCCTAAAAAAAGAGCCGGTCCTTAAGACTTTAGGAGGCAAGAGTGTGGCTAGCAAAAGTAGAAAAAATCCCAGGATCCTAGGTTTATGTACAAGATATGCAAATGTAATTCATATCTAGGTTATCATCTCTATGAATCTAACAAGGAAAAAAATGAAAACTATTCCTATTGCATGCAGCTTGAGAATACTTACCCATGATAAGACACCATCTTGTTATATGGAACATAACCTGAAAGATACCAACTTATTACTTAAGAATATCTGTACATACTGCAACTAAGTAAAGTCAATTTATGATCTTGTAACCATTCAAAAGCAATAACAAAAATTCCAATGGTAAAAAACCTCAGCATCAGTGACCAGTGAAAGTAAGGAATGTCCCAGGATTGGTGGCTGGTGGGAGTAAAAATGGCATTTGGTTAGTGGGAAAAGGAATAGTGCCCATTTACCGGTGTCAGTAGGTGGAATATTGTCCCATCATCTGTGTCAGTAGGATGAATAGTGTTCCATTGTTGGTGTCAGTGGGAGGAATAGTGCCCCATCATTAGTGTCGGTAGAAGGAATAGTGCATTGTTGGTGTCATTAGGAGGAATCATGCTCCATCATTGGTGTCAGTGGGAATAACAGTGCCCCCAATGATCAGCGTCTGTAGACGGAATAGTGTCCCATTGTTGGTGCCAGTATGAGGAATCATGCTCCATTATTGGTGTCAGGGGAAGCATTAGTTTCACATTGTTGGTGTCAGTAGAAGGAATCATCCCCCGTCATTGTTGTCAGTTGGAGGAAGAGTCGCCTATCATCAGTGTCAGTAGGAAGAACAGTGTCCCATCGTTGGTGTCAATGTAAGGAATAGTGGTGCATCACTGGTTTAAGTGGGAGAAATAATATCTCATTCTTGGTGTTAGTGGGAGGAATAGTGTCCCATCCTTGGTGTCAGTGGAAAGAAATAATGTCCCATTATTGGTACCAGTGAGAGAAATAGTGTCCCGTCAATAGTGTCATGGGAGCAATTGTGCCCCATCGTTGGTGTCAGTTGGAGGAATAGTTCCCCATTATTGGTGTAAGTGGGATGAAATGTGCCCCATCATTGGTGTCAGTGGGAGGATTAGTTCTCCATCATTGGTGTCAGTGGAAGGAATAGTTTCCCCTTAATAGTGTCATTGGTCATGGAAGAAATAGTGCCCTATCAATGGCCTCAGTGGTAGGAATAGTACCCCATCGTTGACATTGGTATGAGGAATAGTGCCCCATCATTGGTGCTAGCAGGACACTTATGCCGCGTACACACGACCGGACTTTTCGACGGACTAGGTCCGACGGTCTTCCCAACGGACTTTCGGCAGAGGTCCAACGGACTTTCTGAACGAAAACGGACTTGGCCACACACGACCGGACTAAGTCCTTTCAAAAGCCCGTTCGTTTTGAACGTGATGACGTAAACGGGACTAAACAAGGAAGTTCAATAGCCAGTAGCCAATAGCTGCCCTTGCGTTGTATTTGGTCTGTCGGACCAGCACACAGATGAACAGTTTTCCCGATTTTTAGTCTGTCGGAATTGAGTCCGTCGGATAGATTTGAAACATGTTTTATTTCTAGGTCCGTCACACTTTTGTGGAAAAAAAAGTCCGCAGGAGCCCACACACGATCGAATTGTCCGACAGATTCCAGTCCGCCGGACCAAGTCTGCCGGAAAGTCCGATCGCGTGTACGCGGCATTAGCATTTGGAAATCAGTACCATCAAAAAAAAATAAAAAATGTTGCACTTCCAAATAATATACTTCTATATATGTAAGTAATAAGCCCACAGCTAAATTGCAGGAATTGCTTTGGTCCGTAAGGGTTATGCAACTACTAGTACTGAAGTGATTAACAAGCTGCATCTCTAATGATGTATACATATTAAATGTACGGTATAAATGACATAGCAGGGGGTTCAGGCCGTGGGTCAGGCTCCCAAATTATAATCCTGTTTAAAGAGCAATCTATACAGCACCCACACATTCCTACTGTGCCATGGCAGCACAAAGGCAGCAATAAATAATGTCACTAATGTTATCAATCAGGGTAAATTACATGTTCTGTCACACCGAACCCATGTGGTCTGTACTACAAGTAATGAACGAGACGCGGCTTTAAATTAGGACAAGCTTAACGCGCGGCTTCTAACAGTCAGCATAGCAGTGGCTTTAAAAAAAAAAAGGAAAAAATTGTATTGACAAACCACGTGGCAAAGTTAGCTATCGCTTAAAATCCACCCACACTGTAACGCCCTGTACACACAGTCGGACATTCTGACGACAAAATCCGTCTGATATTTTCCGACAGATTTTGCCCCAAGCTTGTCTTGCATACACACGGTCGCACAAAGTTGTCGGAAAATCCGACTGTTCAGAACGCGGTGACGTAAACCACGTACAATGGGGCTATAAATGGGCCAGTAGCCAATAGCTTTTGTCTCGTAATTTATTCTGAGCATGTGTGGCACTTTGTGCATCGGAATTGTATACACAATTTAAACGGTCAGATTTTGTTGTCGGAAAACTTTAGATCCAGAGCTTAAACTTTGTGTGTGGGAAATTCCGTCGGAAAAAGTCAGATGGAACCCACACACGATCGGAATTTCCGACAACACAGTCCGATCGTACATTTTCTGTCGGAAAGTCCGGTTACCGTTTGTACAGGGCATTAAAGTGTATCTAAACCCAATAACAAGAATGTAATATATTGCAGTTTTCCAGTCCTTAGATGTGGTAACTGCATTTGTTTTCTTGTTTTCAACTGCTTGTGTGGCTCCCTGTGGCATCAACAAGAAGGGTGGAGTTTCAAGTGCCCTTTTGCATATTTTTACTGTCACTACTGTACTATTTATGGTATATGTGTATACACTGTCTACTACAAAAAAAAAAAAAAAAAAATATATATATATATATATATATATATATATATATTTAAATCTCTATCTATATATATATCTATATATACATAGATATATATTATATATACATATATATATATATATATATATATATATATATATATATATATATATATATAAAGAGAGAGAGAGAGATAGATATATTGCAAGGCACTGACTGGCAACCGGATACACGTGATAAGGGGCTTCAGGGTTATGACATCAGCTCTGCTCTCCACCTGCAGGAGAAGTTCATCAGATGCTCTACAAGACTCTGGTCCGGCCGCACCTGCAGTATGCTGTCCAGTTCTGGGCACCAGTCTTCAGGAAGGATGTACTGGAAATGGAGCGAATACAAAGAAGGGCAATAAAGCTAATAAAGAGTCTGAAGGATATTAGTTATGGTGAAAGGTTGTGAGCACTGAACTTATTCTCTCTGGAGAAGAGAAGCTTGAGAGGGGATATGATTTCAATATACAAATACCGTACTGGTGACCCCACAAAAGGGATAGAACATTTTCGCAGAAGGGAGTTTAACAAGACACGTGGCCACCCTTTAAAATTAGAAGAAAAGAGGTTTAACCTTAAACTACGTAGAGGGTTCTTTACTGTAAGAGTGCCAAGGATGTGGAATTCCCTTCCACAGGCGGTGGTTTCAGCAGGGGGTATTGATAGTTTCAAGAAACTATTAGATAAGCAGCTGAACGACCGCAACATACAGGGATGTACAATGTAATACTGACATATAATCACACATATAGGTTGGACTTGATGGACTTGTGTCTTTTTTTCAACCTCACCTACTATGTAGCTTTTCGCCACCTAGTGGGCTTAATCTTTCAGGCTCAGCTCTGCTCTCCACCTGTAGGAGAGGTCCCCTAGACACGTTTGTCCCTAGAGGGCTTAATCGTTGAGGCTTAGCTCTGCTCTCTACCCGCACGAGAGGTCATCAGACATGTTTCACCTACCTAGTGGGCTTAATCGTTGAGGCTCGGCTCTGCTCTCCACCCACAGGAGAGGTTCCTCAGACATGTTTCACCCCTTAGGGGGTTTAATCATTGAGCGATTGAGCCCAAAATGGGGTGAAACGTGTTTGAGGAATCTCTCCTGCAGGTGGAGAGCAGAGCTGAAGGCATCTTATGCCGCGTACACGCGATCAGATTGTCCGGCGTACTTAGTCCGCCGAAACGCATTTCAGCGGACAGTTCGATCGTGTATGGGCTTCAGCGGACTTTTCCAGCGTGAAGTCCGGCAGACTAAGAAAGTATTTTTGCAGTCCAATCTTTCCGTCGTACTTGGGTACTTGACAATACGTTCATCAGTATGCTAGTACGGCGGACTAGGAATGACGCATGCTCAGAAGCAAGTACGAAAAAGGAAGCTATTGGCTACTGGCTATTGAACTTCCTTTTTCTAGTCCCGTCGTACGTGCTGTAAGTCATCGCGATAGCAAACGCCGGACTTTCTGTGTGTCCGTGTGTGGCCAAGTCCGTTCGGTAGAAAGTCCGCCGGACTATGCGCCGGATTGTTTGCCGGACTATGTACGCCGGACAATTCGCTCGTGTGTACGCGGCCTTAGATTACCTGATTTGTTTTGGTCACAATGAACTAGTATCGTGTGTACGATTGGTTGCCATTTTTCATCGGCTGAGGAAGGAGGCATGGCTAGGCTCTGAAACGCGTTCTGATTAGCTGCTCCATTTCTCAGGTTGACAGCTATATAAAATCAACTGTTGGTATGGGATTGGGTATATGGGATTGTATGATATTTTTTTTTTTTTTTTTTTTATGGCTGAACTAGATAGACTTGTGTCTTTTTTTCAACCTGACTAACTATATACTGTATATATATATATATATATATATATATATATATATATATATATACACAGTATATATGCACTAAGGTTTGCACACAAAGAAATAAAAAGCTTTTATATGCCGTTTCACGACTGCAGCACTCATTTACAACATCCTCTAAATACATTGCTCATAAAATGTAACCTTTCCACTTCGCAGGAATGTCATAAATCCATGCTTTGAGGCTGTCAGTGCATTTTACATGTTAATAATCTTTATGTTGAAAAGCTCTGTGTAACCTCGCAGACCTTGACCATTAGCATCCTTTCAGGCTGAGCTCTCCAAATTATCCTGGATGTACCACAAACAGCCCCCCCCCCCCACCTCCTCATCACTCCGAAGAACACTTTGTATCGAGCCGCGTGATTTATTGTAGCGCGCTTCTCTCCTTGATATCATGTTAACCTCGCGCCGCATATCTTCGCCGAGCCTAAGAGCGGACGCATTCCACTTTAGTAAGGTTTTATTGTGGGAGGCGCAACATTTAATGGATTTTCGAATAGCACTCATTAGACTTTGTAAATGTTGTTTCTGCAGTCATTAGAGGTGGACTTAGTTGAAGTCACGGCTCGGGGTATTATAAACCTGTGCAAAAAAAAATTGGGCAGTTCAAAACTGAGCAGGTGATGAAAAAGATGCAAAAGTTAAGGTAAATTTTATAGGAAAAAAAAAAAACGCATTTCAATTTCATTTCAGTGATACAGACAGCTGAAGCTATGCCCAGCTCACTGGCATGGTCGTCTATCTAAACGCCAAGGCATTGCCATTGTTATATCAGTTTATCCAAAGGTCATAAGAGGTGACATCATCTCTTAAGTGGCATTGGGGTAGATTTACTAAAACTGGAGGGTGCAAGATCTGGTGCAGCTCTGTATGGTAGCCAATCAGCTTCTAACTTCAGCTTGTTCAATTAAGCGTTGACAAAATAAGTAATAAAACACCTGGAAGCTGATTGGTAGCTATGCAAAGCTGCACCAGATTTTGCACTCTCTGGTTTTAGTAAATAAACCACATTACCTCCCAAAGACACCTATTCACAACCCTGTCTCTTTCTGTCATTGCTCCCTTCATAACAGTTTTATTTATATTTTTAATAGATGATCTGCATAGGTGATATTCTGGCCACCACTTTAAGGGGAGCATTCTTTCCACTGATCACCAATGTAAGGGACATTCTTCTCACTGACCACCAATGTAAGGAACATTCTTCTCACTGATCACCAATGTAAGGGACATTCTTCTCACTGATCACCAATGTAAGGATCATTCTTCCCACTGATCACCAATGTAAGGAACATTCTTCTCACTGATCACCAATGTAAGGGACATTCTTCTCACTGACCACCAATGTAAGGAACATTCTTCTCACTGATCACCAATGTAAGGGACATTCTTCTCACTGATCACCAATGTAAGGATCATTCTTCCCACTGATCACCAATGTAAGGAACATTCTTCTCACTGATCACCAATGTAAGGGACATTCTTCTCACTGACCACCAATGTAAGGAACATTCTTCTCACTGATCACCAATGTAAGGGACATTCTTCCCACTGATCACCAATGTAAGGAACATTCTTCCCACTGATCACCAATGTAAGGAACATTCTTCCCACTGATCACCAATGTAAGGGACATTCTTCCCACTGATCACCAATGTAAGGGACATTCTTCCCACTGATCACCAATGTAAGGGACATTCTTCTCACTGATCACCAATGTAAGGGACATTCTTCTCACTGATCACCAATGTAAGGGACATTCTTCTCACTGATCACCAATGTAAGGGACATTCTTCTCACTGATCACCAATGTAAGGGACATTCTTCTCACTGATCACCAATGTAAGGAACATTCTTCTCACTGATCACCAATGTAAGGGACATTCTTCCCACTGATCACCAATGTAAGGATCATTCTTCCCACTGATCACCAATGTAAGGGACATTCTTCCCACTGATCACCAATGTAAGGGACATTCTTCCCACTGATCACCAATGTAAGGGACATTCTTCCCACTGATCACCAATGTAAGGGACATTCTTCCCACTGATCACCAATGTAAGGGACATTCTTCCCACTGATCACCAATGTAAGGGACATTCTTCCCACTGATCACCAACGTAAGGAACATTCTTCTCACTGATCACCAATGTAAGGAACATTCTTCCCACTGATCACCAATGTAAGGGACATTCTTCCCACTGATCACCAATGTAAGGAACATTCTTCCTACTGACCACCAATGTAAGGGACATTCTTCCCACTGATCACCAACGTAAGGAACATTCTTCTCACTGATCACCAATGTAAGGATCATTCTTCTCACTGATCACCAATGTAAGGAACATTCTTCTCACTGATCACCAATGTAAGGAACATTCTTCCCACTGATCACCAATGTAAGGGACATTCTTCCCACTGATCACCAATGTAAGGGACATTCTTCTCACTGATCACCAATGTAAGGAACATTCTTCCCACTGATCACCAATGTAAGGGACATTCTTCCCACTGATCACCAATGTAAGGAACATTCTTCTCACTGATCATCAATGTAAGGAACATCCTTCTCACTGATCACCAATGTAAGGGACATTCTTCCCACTGATCACCAATGTAAGGGACATTCTTCCCACTGATCACCAATGTAAGGGACATTCTTCCCACTGATCACCAATGTAAGGAACATTCTTCCCACTGACCACCAATGTAAGGAGCATTCTTCCCACTGATCACTAATGTAAGGAACATTCTTCCCAATGATCACCAATGTAAGGAAAATTATTTTCACTAATCATCAATGTAAGGAGCATTCTTCCCACCGATCACCAATATAAGGAACATTCTTCTCACTGATCACCAATGTAAGGAACATTCTTCTCACTGATCACCAATGTAAGGAACATTCTTCCCACTGATCACCAATGTAAGGAACATTCTTCCCACTGATCACCAATGTAAGGAACATTCTTCTCACTGATCACCAATGTAAGGAACATTCTTCCCACTGATCACCAATGTAAGGGGCATTCTTCCCACTGATCACCAATGTAAGGAACATTCTTCTCACTGATCACCAATGTAAGGAACATTCTTCTCACTGATCACCAATGTAAGGAACATTCTTCCCACTGATCACCAATGTAAGGGACATTCTTCCCACTGATCACCAATGTAAGGAACATTCTTCCCACTGATCACCAATGTAAGGAACATTCTTCCCAATGATCACCAATGTAAGGAAAATTATTTTCACTAATCATCAATGTAAGGAGCATTCTTCCCACTGATCACCAATGTAAGGAACATTCTTCTCACTGATCACCAATGTAAGGAACATTCTTCCCACTGATCACCAATGTAAGGAGCATTCTTCCCACTGATCACCAATGTAAGGGACATTCTTCCCACTGATCACCAATGTAAGGGACATTCTTCCCACTGATTACCAATGTAAGGGAGGCATTTCCCCTGTGGTAGAAAGGCTAACCTCACTATCATGTTTGTATTGATATTAAATTGAAAAACCTAAATAGTGTTATGCTTTCAGTAAAATGTAAAGCAATAATTTCTTTACTAGCACAAATATACACAAACATATAAAAAAAAAAAAAAAAAAAAAATTGCAATCACATCATAAAGGTAGTGGATTCCTTGACAGTTGAAACTCATGTGCACATTATGTATAAACCACAATCTCTTATCTGCATTGCATATATTCTCTATACCAGTAATAGGAGGTATTACGTTCAAATGTGAAATATGGCTTCATGCACATGGTTGCCTGGGGCTATAAAAAGTAGTACAGCTGCCCAAAGAAAATATGGGCTGTACGCAGGCATACGCCAGTACTTGCGTAAACAAATGCATACGTTGAAATGTACGCCGCTGGATGCCGACTGTCCCTATACCAATAATGAGTGTTACGTTCAATTTTAGTATATGTCCTGCCGAAGCGAGGACGAGTGTTACGTTCAAATGTCAAATGTGACCTCATGTACATGGATGCCTGGAGCTGTACAGCGTGCCTGGGGCTTATATCTCAGCATGGGAGCCACAGATGCTGTGTACAGCTGCCCATAGAAATCACTGGCTGCAGATGAGTGCAGGTGTAAGCCCCCTGGAAGGGCTCTACATATTCACGTATGTTTGTGCAAGTAACCCATGCACCGTCATTGATTTACATTATATGGAGCTGTACGCGGGATCTATGGCTCCTTGCTGGAGAAATACGCCCAAATGTGACGTTGTAGGGCTCCTGACACCCGTGTGCATGAGGCCTATCAGTTTTTATGAAGTTTAAAATCCTTGCAAAAGCAACAGCTGTAGTAAAGAATATATCCAACTATTATATACAGTATAATATCCCTTTCATGCCTAAGCCTATTTCTGACATTTGTTACTTACAAGTTAAAATCTGTAATTTGTGCTAGAAAATTACTTAGACCCCCCCCCCCCAATTATTATGTATATTTTTTAGCAGAGATCCTAGAGAATAGAAATGGTGATCGTTGCAATATTTTATGTCACACGGTATTCGCACAGCGTTCTTTCAAATGCACTTTCTTGAGGAAAAAATACACTTTCATGAATTAAGAAAAAAAAAACAGTAAAGTTAGCCCAATTTGTTTGCATAATGTGAAAGATGATGTTACGTTGAGTAAATAGATACCTGACATGTCATGCTTTGAAATCGCTCACACTTGTGGAATGGCGGCAAACTACAGTACCTAAAAATCTCCATAGGCGATGCTTTAAAAAAAAAATGGTTACGAGGTTAGAGTTGCAGAGGAGGTCTAGTGCTAGAATTATTGCTCTCGATCTGATGATCACGGCAATACCTCACATGTGTGATTTAAACACCGTTTACATATGTGCGCGTAACTTATGCATGCATTTTCTTTGCTGCAAGAGCTCGCGGGGACGGGGGGCACTTTAAAAATTTTAATTTTTTTTTCTTACTTATTTAATTTATTTTTTTACATTGTCACTTAAAAAAATTAAATAAAATTCTGATAACTTTTATTGCTGTCACAAGGAATGTAAACATCCCTTGTGACAGTAATAGGTGGTGACAGGTACTCTCTATGGAGGGATCGGGTGTCTACAAGACCCCAAATCCCTCCTTTGCACTTCAAAGTATTCAGATCTCCAAAAACGGAAATTCTGAATACGGCCATTTTTTTATTTATTTTTTATTGGGAGCTGAGTAAACCGGAAGTGACGTTGGTTCTGTGTTTTTACATAGGAGACTGGAACAAAGCCATTTGCAGCTTTGTTCCAGTCTCAACCTAGCCGGCGGATGCACCGGATCGTGGATCGGGTCTCCAGGTGGGACAAGAGCCCCAAGAAGAGTGGCAGAAGGTTTTTTTTTTTTACCCATGGTTTTGGAATGGGATGTGTACCAAGCTTATATAGTACTACTCCTGCAGGGGCTGTTGGTAACTGGTTCCCCTACTCCTGCACAGTCAGGCAACACGCATTCGCCGTTTGCATCTAAACACAATAAGTCAGTCCCTAAGCTTTGTATTTGATGTTTTATTAGGGGTAACAACTTGGATGGGGGGAAGGGATTTAAGCGATTGCCCAACTTAAACCAAAGAACAAGAAAAAGGGGACAACTTCCTTCTTCTTGAGCATCCTGAGCTGCTTACTTTCCTTTTCTCACACAGTCATCAGGAGATTTGTAGCAAAAGTCTGTTACAGGCTAGGAGCTCTTAGCCCTTCTTGGAAATAGCATAAAAATTAAGCCAAACTACATGCAGGAGTGTATCGTCTCCTCGTGAAGAACTACTCCCAGCTGCACTGCTTGCAGACACTACAAGCCACTCTGTTCTGAAGATCTCCTAGGGCAAGGAATAAAGGGTTAAGCACAGCACTGTCCTTTAGAAAGCTTGCTACACATGTCAGTCTCTCCTATTGCAAATCCCTGGGTGTGCTGTTGTACTCACTCTGTCCGCCTTGGTCCCACTGCTCTCAGGCAAGATTCCAAGTCAAATCACTCTCCTGAATGGATCCTCCTGAGCCAGCCCAAGCCCAGCCTGGGGATGAGGTCTCCCCTAGACCTAAGAGGCCCCTACTAGGCCACGACAGCCTCCTCAGCACTCCACCTACCACCCAACTGCCCTGCTAGCATGACTCATCCATATTTAAGGGCTGGCCAAGCCACCCTGCTAGGACAGTATGTTTGGGGATTGGCCAGGTTCTCCTAAGTATGCAGATCAACCCTCCTGGCCTCCACCCACTAACATCTAGAAGTATCTCCAAACTTCCAGAACCAGGGGAAGGCATCAGAGTCCAGCCTGACCTGCAGTAAACCTTGACGCAGATTTCAGACTCACACTTACTATGAGTCAATAAATGTGCCTGCACTAAACTAATAGCACACTAGAGGGTGTGGGGTTGTTTTTTGTTGGCCACATATTCATAAATGTTTGTCCATAAATTTGTTCCCAAAGGTGTTCGGTAGGGTTGAAGTCAGGGCTTTGTGCAGGTCACTCAAGTTCCTCCACACCAAACTCGACACACCATGCCTTTTTTGAACTGGCTTTGTTGACGGGGCACAGTCCTTGTGACACAGAAAAGAACCTTACCCAAACTGTTGTCATAAGTGCATGATTGTCTACAATGTCTTTGTAAACATCAGCACTTAATCATTCGAAGGGGCTCCATATACTGTACTTCTGCCCACATAGTGTATCTCAAAATGTATGGTCGTTAAAAATAAACTCTTCTTTTACTTTAAAGCTTTGTTTGGATTGTTCTACATTCAAAGACAACCACTGGCCATTAGGAAGATAAAGAGCAAACACATTGCCAGTCTCTAAGCAAAGATCTGCTCCACTCTCAAAGCCTTTACACCAAAATAATTGACGGGTATCTACTTTCTCCTCTGGTTATAATAGCCGTAGCGTAATCAACAATCTTACCGTTTCTATTTGCTGAAATAAATTCAGCACTCCTTTCTGTATAATTTCTCTGCATGAGCCTTTGTCTATTATGTTGTTATACTGCATTAATCCAGGTTGTGTAACATGTAAAAGGCCAAACGTTAGCTGCCTGCCTAAACAGTTCGGCACACACAACTGATTCGTACTCGCTACCTGCTAATAAAAATCAGCCTCATTCAATGAAAATTCAAATGTATTCGGCAATCCTTAGACGCCGAGATAAAAATGTTCTGGCTGTAAATGCTAAAAGGGAGAAAAATATCTGGAATAAAATATGGGCTTTAAATATGAATTTTGTTGAAATTGCCTCCAACAAAAAGACAGGAGGAAAAAAATATGTGTTGCGCTCAGCGACAATCTGAACACATAAATGAATTTTTAGGAGTGCACATTCCATTGACAAGGAATAGCTAGGGATATGTACAGCCACTATAATACAGAATAGAGACAAACAAAATGTTTTAAATTCACTTAGCAGATACGTCAGTTGTGCTGGGCCTGGTATCCAATCTTGCTTTCCATTCATAGGACATTGCCCATTTGGATTGATAGAGAGGCTATAAAGGAGAATTGGTGCCCTTATGATTCGGGATGGCATGTCCCATTTTTAATGTTGCTTTACAATGAGGCTTGAGTTAAAGTAATCTAAACCCTAACTGGATGACATTTCATTGATTAAACCACTGTGCATCATAAGCATGTCCTCTGTTTGAGAGCCAACAACCAACACTTTGTGTGGCTGCTGGCTCTCATTGTCGCCTGTCACTGACAGCTTGGATTCCCACTGCCACACGAGAACCAAGCAAAGTAGTTCCCAAACACGACTTCAGTAAATGAGTTTCAGTAAAACAATGACTTGGTGCAAGAATCCAGATCAAGAGTTTTGGAGGGCTTATTCAGGTTGAGTGACTAAAAATGTATTGTAGCAAGGGCAGCCTGGCAGGAGCTAGAACACGTGATGGTGGCACTGTGATCCCCAGATTTAAATGGCCTGCTTCCAGCATCCACTAGCGGGTATCTCTCAGCAGCCAGCAATTAGTCACCACTAAGGATGAGCTTAGGTTAGACCCAAATCTATGTTCGGCAGAACCTGGAAGGAAACTGTCAGCCCAATCAGCTATGGCTGGGGCATTGCCCACCCTATGGCTGCATGTGAACAAAGGGGCAGGGTTTCTCATGACATCATTGACCTAGTATGGTCACTTGACAATATTAGGTCAATGATGTTGATGTAATATGATCATGTGGTCATATTAGGTCATAGTAGGCCATATTTTTCCATGGTAGGGTTTTAGACTTTTTACATGAGTTTGTTGGGTTATTTACTGGTTGCTGTATTTATGTTTTATTCTTGTGTTTATGATAAATTGCTTTTTTCTTTTAGGCTTAAGCATGGATTGCGCTATTCATTTTCTGACCACCCTTGTCCTGAAGGATACTGGCATCTTTACCGCACTTATACTGCATGCTGGTTTACTAGAGCTGCTGTCAAGTGCACCAACGCTTCTTAAAGTGCCCCAACGATAGCTGACAACATAAAGGACTGCCCCACCTGAAAAAAAACATCCTAAAGGTCCCCTTTGTTCCCTTCTCTCATTTCTATCAGCCCCAATCCTCCACTTCAGGGGTCCCCCATCAGCGCTCCTGGCTCCACCTCTTCAGTGAGTACCCCCATAGGAAGCCGCTTCTTATGGGGGCACTTGTGTAGACTCAATCCTGAGCTGCACAGCCTGCGACTGTAGACATTGAGGGTGTGACTCAGACCCTGCCCTTGTTCCCTCTTCGCAGGATTTGATTAACAGCCACAGGAGCCAATGGCTATCAGTCTGTTCTGTGAAGAGGGAAAGAGCCAAGAGAGCCGCTGCTCTTAGGAATGCTTCTGGATTCAGATCAGGCTCAGGTAAGTGCAAGGGGGTCTGGGGGGATCCTGTGACAGAAGGTTTTCTACCTTAAAGGCTTTGTTCACTTTTTTTCCCCTAAATTCCAGTTCCCCTATGTACCAATATAACATTAATGTACTTATTTTACAAAAACAAAACTGTTTTCTATTAGTTCTACATCAGCTTACCTAACTCTCTTCATAGCTGTTTAAACACACTGCTTGATTACTTCTGCCTTACTTCCTGGTCATATTTTAGGTCAAGACACAGGAAAGAGTTTACCAGCTGAGGGTAGATGATGCAGGGCATGTGCTAATGAGATCAGCTGGTCAACTCCTTCCTGTGTCATGACCTAAAGTCTGACCAGGAAGTGAGGCAGAAGTAATTGAGCAGTGTGTTTAAACAGCTATGAAGAGAGTGAGGTAAGCCTGTGTAGAATTAATGGAAAGCTTTTTTTGTTTTATGTTTGCAAACTAAGTACATTAATACTATATTGGTACATAGAAGAGCTGGGAAAAAAAAGGTGAACTTAACCTTTAATACAGAGACAAACAAGCCTTAAGCCTTTAGAACCTCCTTAATCCAATAGGTTAGGTAAGTCCTGCTTGCTGCTGAGTAGGGTTGAGATGGTAAAATATAGATATTTTTGTTTCAGAATTTCCAGAATAAATCACCTAACTTCTCTGTATAAAATAAATATTACATTTCCTCCATGGAAGGGAAATGTTATGCACGTCCTGGGTAATAAAGCGCAGTGTGTGGACTTCAGAGGTAAAGCGAACATGCAATACAATATTCACCTTAAGCATTTCCATTGCCAGAGGCTCAGTATGAGAGGAAGACTTTTATGTTGTACTGGACGTTAAGAGACTGAAAACATCTGCAAGACATAACAGGGACCATGTTTTTTTTTTCTGGTAAGACCATAGTTCCACTGTTCGAAATGTTCCTCTATGTTTATAGAGTGGATTTTTTGAATAATGATGGATTACAGATGTGGCCAAATGGGGGAATGTATTTTATGGTGTATTCCGTTCCTTTAGGAAAAAATACACACATGCTTGTGTCCTAAAAAAGAGCCTGATTTGCTGAAGGTCAGATCTAAACCCAATGACTAAGATCTCATGTAATAGTTAAGATAATGTAATTATTAATATTTTTTCAATCTGCAGCTTTCCTTGAAAAAAGCCTGCACATGACCCTGCCATGAAGGTCCTTGTTCAGGCACTTCCTTATAAAGGGTGACAACGCTCTGTTCCTGTCTCCCAATTTATTTTACTGCATGGTCACCTTGTCAATAGAGACCGCCAGTTACCATTTCAACACACAGTACACATTCATGGAAACGGAACTCTGGAAGCTGTTTCCAAAAAAAGGCAGGCAAGCGGGAACAGGACTATTTACCGGTATTGGCTGTGTGCTCCCCAAAGTACATTTTTTCCCGTTACTGACTTATGCCTTGTTCTGAACTTTTTCTATCACTTTGACTTTTATATTCATTATTTTTACTTGTGCATTCCTTTTTCTATTCATGACCTTTTACTTTTAGAATTATGACTTTTGTATTGGTACTCATTTTGAAGCCCTGATGAAGCAGGAGTGTGTTTGGCCCCTGAAACCCATTGGATGTATTCTTCTATGTATCAATTTCATCATTAAGTTTTATTGGACTCTTGAATGTTTGGTGCTCTCATTGAATTGTATGCATGTGGATTCTCGATCCTGGACCCCTACCTGTTCCTGGGGCCGGTCTCAGTTTTGTGGGGTGCTGTCGAACCAGAGCCAGAGCCAGTGTACCCAGTGCCAATTTTGGTGACCAATTTTGGCGCCCTGTTTGTTTTTGTGTTCTTTTCTGAACTGTGTCTCCGGGCAAAGGTGGCCATCTTGATAGAGGCAGGGCTTTGCTTCCTCATGTCAGAGCCTCCAGCAAGGAGACTAATGAGTAGCACAGTTGTGACATCACCAAATTCCACTCCAAATCTCCTGATATTTGGAGATTCTCTCTGCAGTGAGAGGTAGCAGTGCCTTAGATCTCACACTGCAGATGTACAGCTACAGTATGAGGCTGTCGGTACAGGAGTTACTAGGCACCCTCACATACCAGGAAGTGGACTGCTATTTTTAAAGAGGATTTCTGAAGAAAATTTACATTTTTCAGGGTACCTCTTAGGGAAAATTAATGTTTCTATTTTTTTCCTATAATATACCAACTCTTCAATTTCTGAATTCAGTCCCACATTAACCACTTTCAGACCGGACCAATTTGCTGGTCAAAGACCAGACCACTTTTTGCGATTCGGCACTGCGTTGCTTTAACTGACAATTGCGCGGTCGTGCGACGTGGCTCCCAAACAAAATTGACGTCCTTTTTTTCCCACAAATAGAGCTTTCTTTTGGTGGTATTTGATCACCCCTGCGGTTTTTATTTTTTGCGCTATAAACAAAAATAGAGCGACAATTTTGAAAAAAACGCATTATTTTTTACTTTTTGTTATAATAAATATCCCCCAAAAATATATAAAAAAACATTTTTTTCCCTCAGTTTAGGCCGATACATATTCTTCTACATATTATTGGTAAAAAAAAATCGCAATAAGCGATTATTGATTGGTTTGCGCAAAAGTTATAGCGTTTACAAAATAGGGATAGTTTTATAGCATTTTTATTAATAATTTTTTTTTTTTTTTTTTTACTAGTAATGGCGGCGATCAGCGATTTTTATTGTGACTGCGACATTGTGGGGGACCCATCGGACATTTTTGACACATTTTTGGGACCATTGTCATTTATACAGTAATCACTGCTATATAAATGCAGTGATTCCTGTGTAAATGACACTGGCAGTGAAGGGGTTAACCAGTGGGTGGCAGTGTAGGGGTTAAGTGTTCCTTGGGGTGTGTTACTAACTGTAGGGGGATTGGGCTTTCATTTAGTGAACACTGATCTCTGCTCCAATCACATGGAGCAGAGATCAGCGTCACTAGTTGCTAGGCAGAATGGAGAAATGCTGTTTACTCTGCATTTCCTCCATTCGGCCTCTCCGTGAGACGATCACGGGGATGCCCACGGCGATCGAGTCCGCGGGTCCCGCGACCGGACTCATGGGGGTCCCGACCAGCGCGGGAGCGCGCCCCGGCGGCGCGCTCCCGATGGCAGGGCGGCATTGAATATTGGACGTACCTGTACGCCAATATGGCTGCCCGTGCCATTCTGTCGACGTACATCGTCGTGCGCTGGTCGGGAAATGGCCTGACCACCTAACTGGGAATTTATATCATGACCAGGTTATGGCTCCAGCTACATTCCATAACCCCGGTATTTTCTTTTCCCTCAGGAGGCTGGCTTTCAGATAAAAGTGATCCCACTTGAAGAAGTGGCAGGAGGGTTGCCTCCCCACCCCCCTCCCGCTGCTTTCGGGTGGTTCCTGCTCTTCAGTGAGCCCGGGAACCATCTGGCTTCAGCAATCTTTTCCCATAGAGATAAGCGATAGCAAGATGGCCAGCGCTCATCTCTATGCCCTTGAAGGCCCGTAGTGATGTCATGACATCACTTCCGGTTCTTGGGCCATGTAAACATGTTTTTTTTTCTTAAAGCAAAAGATAACAAAAAAGTATTTACATTTTTGATCTTTTGCTTTTAAGGGTAAAGGAGAGATCTACAGTAGGTTCTTTTTAGATACAACAAAGAGAAAAAGCGGCACATCCAGAGATGAAGAAAAATGTGTTGGTTCTCGTAGAAACAAAGGTTAAAAACATGACACACGAGGGATCCACACTGTTCAGCAGACGCGTTTCACACAAAGTGCTTAATCATTGTGATTAAGCACTTAGTGTGAAACGCGTCTGCTGAACAGTATGAATCCCTCGTGTGTCATGTTTTTTAACCTTTGCTTCTACAAAAAACCAACACATTTTTCTTCATCTCTGGATGTGCCGCCTTTTCTCTTTGTTGCATGGATTTCCCAGGTTGCGGACCTTGGCAGGCACCCAGTCTTGTTGCCACAGCAGTATCAGAGGTCTTTCATTTGGAGACAGCCTTGGAGTGGTGTACATTCTACTTTGTTTTTCCTTTAGGTTCTTTTAGACCTCGGATCCCTCCATGAAGAGGACCTGTCATGCTGTACAGTTATCACAAGGGATGTTTTCTCTCCTTGCAATAGCAATAAAAGAGATTTAAAAAAAAAAGTTTTTTTTAAAGGGACAGTGTAAAAATAAAAAAATAAATGTAATAAAATACATTTTTTTTAAAGCACCCGTGTCCCCACGTGCTCGCACGCAGTAATGAACGCATAAGTAGGTCACGCCCAGATACGTAAACAGTGTTTGCACCACACATGTGAGGTATGGTCGCAAACGTCACAGCGAGAACAATAATTCTAGCACTAGACCTCCTCTCTAACTCCAAACTGGTAACCTGTAGAAATTTTTATGGAGATTTTTAAATACCATAGTATGGCACCATTCCAGGATCAAGTGCAATTTTAAAGCGTGACATGTTAGGGATCTATTTACTCAGCGTAATATCATCTATAACTGCTTGCTGACCAGTGCATGACGATATACGACGGCACGGCTGCGCAAATGGGCATACAGGACTGTCCCCTTTAAGAAGCGGCATTGTGGGCGCACGTGCACCCTTCAGCGTGGCGCGCGTGCACCCGCCGCGTGCTCCGTGGCCGTGCTCGCAGGACTGGATGTCACAATCATGTCACGGAGTGGCAGAAAGGGGAGATGCCGATGCAAACAAGCCATTTACCCGTTCTGCCTAGTGACAAGACAGATATCGTCTGCTCCCTGTCATCGGGAGCAGTGATCGCTGTCATGTCCTAGGCAGCCCCTCCCCCCACAGTTAGAATCACTCCCTAGGACACACTTAACCCCTTGATCGCCCCCTAGTGTTTAACACCTTCCTTGCCAGTGTCATTTACACAGTAATCAGTGCATTTTTATAGCACTGATCTCTGTATAAATGACAATGGTCCCAAAATAGTGTCAAAAGTGTCCGATGTGTCCACCATAATGTCGCAGTCATGATAAAAATTGCAGATCGCTGCCATAACTAATAAAAAAAAGAATAATAAAAATGCCATAATTCTATAATTCTATTTTGCAGACGCTATAACTTTTGCACAAACCAATCAATATACGCTTATTGCAATTTTTTTTTTTTTAACCAAAAATATATAGAAGAATACCTATCGGCCTAAATTGAGGAAAAACATTTTTTTATATATATTTTTTGGGGATATTTATCATAGCAAAAAGTAAAAAATATAGCTTTTTTTTTTCCAAAAAATGTCGCTCTTTTTTTGTTTATAGCGCAAAAAATAAAGACCGTGGAGGTGATCAAATACTGCCAAAGGAAAGCTCTATTTGTGGGGAAAAAAGGATGTTAATTTTGGATGTTAATTTTGTTTGGATGCAGTGTCGCAGGACTGCGCAATTGTCAGTTAAAGCAACGCAGTGCCGACTCGCAAAAAGTGCTCTGGTCAGGAAGAGGGTAAAGAGTTCTGAGGCTGAAGTGGTTATTATTACACAAAAAAAAAATGGGTATATACAGTGTTTTGTTTTTGTTTGTTTTAATTCATTAAAGTGTATCAGTAAATGGCTTCAAACATGCTTGGGATAAACACACTGTAGATCTATAGTCAAACAACAAAGCTAGCGTAAAAAAAAAAAAATGGGCAGATTCCATGGACTACTCTGTCTTTTTCTGCGGTCACTTTTCGATGTTTCTATGTATTTTTTCCAAAATAATTGTGTTGGAAAACCGCTGCGCAAAAACTATGTGACATAAAAAATTTGCAACGACTGACGTTTTATTCTCTATTGTCTCGTCTCCACTAAAAAAATAAATAATAAAAAAATGATATGAAATATAATATATAATATATGTATATATATATATATAATATATGTATATATACATTTATATATATATATATATATATATATATATATATATATATTTCTTGATCATACATCACGGGACACAGGAGCTTCATTGCATAGTGGGTTATATAGGCACCTCTGGTGATTGGACACTGGTTGACCCCAATTAAGGAGAATTTCTCCCCTATATAACCCCTCCCATATGGGAGGCACCTCAGTTTTTTCGCCAGTGTCTATGGTGGTTGGTCACGTAAAACTTTAGCTCTGTGCAGGTCCCTGCAGGGGCCTAAGGGCTACAACAAACCGGATCCATACCTCGGCCTGATATTTGACTCCCAAGATGATATGGTACCCGGGCCTCGTCAGCCGAAGAAGCGAGGTTTGGCCTGTAAGTCCTCTCCATTGGAAGACTGGGCTCTGGGAAAAACCAGACTTGGTGTACTGTTTACACAGGGCGCACAAAAGTTTTTGGCAGAGCTTTTTACATGGTCCAGGTAGGAGGCTCTTCCGAGAAAGAGCCCCAGGTAAACCTGAAGGTTGGCTAACACTGCCCGCCGTGATGGGTGAAGGCTGGAATTTGTCTGGTTCAGCAATTCCTGCGGCGGGGACAGGTAAGGGAAGTTAATCCTATATATATTATTATATGATGGATTTCTTCATTGTGAGTAGTTGTATGTCTTACCTGGTTTCCACCACTAGAGGGAGTAAGAGCAGCCTGATGCATACTTACATGCCTTTCAGTAGACACGCTCAGTGAAGCCTGGTTCTCCAGCTGACTCACGTCTCCACTGCAATCCCTGCCACAACAAGGTAACACAGGGGTCCCACGTAGTCGGGGGGTCCCACGCAGCTCCTGTGGAGTTCTCCTTTCCCCCCCTGGATCCCGCGGTCCTCATGCACACGCGCGGGCGCGTGCACGCGCGCCGGGCGCGTTCCCGGCCTAATGGAGGAGGGGGGAGTGTGGTTGTGAGCCGTGCACGTTGGTATGCACGGCGCTGTATTGCGCAGGCGCCAGGCGGCAGTTTTAAAAAGCCCAGAGCGTCAGGGGACTGTAAGTGGAGACACAGGAGCTGTGGGCAGTAAGCATCCGTGCGGATTGGATCCAGGCAAACCTTAGACACCTATATATATATATTGTGAGACTTTAAGCACAACAGTGATTGCACTTGTACTAGTACCTCTGCTTTGTAGCTTAGGACTATGTCTCCTCGTAAGAGGGTCTCAGGGGGAGGTAACAAAGGCACTGGTAAATCACCGCCTAGGTCCAGGGGTTCTAAAAGTCCCTGTAAGTTACCATCCCCCCCTGCAAGACTGGAGCCAGCCTCTCAAGACGAGTCAGTGCCCCTGTCAGGTTTTGCAGCCTCTCCTAATGTCCCAGCCCCGGTTTATGTCACTGAGGACTCCCTTAGGGCTACATTGGAGGGTTTTGAAGGGAGAATAATGAATTTCATTTCTGCTTCCCTGAAAGATAGCAGGAAAAGGGGTAGATCCCCTCCCTCTGCTGAAATTCCTCTCTCAGATGATTCTTCTGAAAATGAGGAGAGATCCCTGTCTGGGGACAGGGATCCTGAGCAGTCGGATGAATCAGAGGAAGAGGAGAGAGTCCCCTCCTCCCAGGCACTCAGAAAACAGGTGCAGTATTATACTGAATTGGTGCGTACCACATTCAGAATGCCTGCTGCTGAAGTCGCTACGTCCTCTGTTTCTTCCCTGGGAGTCAGGAAAGCCCCACAGACTGCCTATTCCTTTCCAATCCATCCCTTAATGGATGAATTGTTGTATGAGGATTGGGGACATCCCGATAAACTGTTTGCTCCTCCTAAAAGGTTTTCTATGCATTATCCTCTGGAGGAAAGTTTCACCAAGAAGTGGGGGTCCCATCTGTTGATGCGGCTGTTTCTTGCGTGAATAAAAACCTGACTTGTCCCTTGGATAATGCGCAGGTATTTAAGGATCCAACTGGTAAGAAGCTGGAAACCTTATTAAAAGCCTCCTTTTCCATGACTGGCGCTGTGGTGCAACCTACAGTCTCAGCCGTGGGGTTGTGTCAGTTCCTCAAGGAACAGGTTAAGCAGATGCTTGGCCTCCTTCCCAGTGAGGAAGTAGAAAATTATGCAGAAATGCCTCATATTCTGTGTTTCATGATTGATGCGATTTTGGATTCTGTCCAACAGGCATCACGTTTGTCCCTCATCTTGGTACACATGTGAGGGGCTCTGTGGCTGAAGAATTGGGCAGCTGAGCTGTCATGCGGGAAGCGTTTGATTGGGTTCCCGTTTGGAGGGGAGCGTTTGTTTGGAGAAGAATTAGACAAATTCGTCCAAAAAATTTCAGGGGGTAAATCTACTCTCCTTCCAGTCAAAAGGAGCAAGCGTCCTTCATTCAGGCGTGCTCTCTCTCCCGGAGCATCAAGCTCTAAGCAGTGGCGACGGCCTTCTCAACCCTCCTCTACAGGAAAGGCTCAAGGCCGAGCCCAGGGACAGAAAAAGACTTGGGGGCAAAAGCCTGCCAAGCAGAGCCCAAAAGCTTCCCTGTGAAGGGGCGCCCCCGCTCGGTCGAGTGGGGGGAAGGCTCCTGCGATTTGCAGGAGCCTGGCGGGAAGAGATCCGGGACAAGTGGGTGATCTCTATAATATCTCTGGGCTACAGGCTAGAGTTTCAGGAGATTCCACCTTCTTGCTTTCTAAGGTCAAGGATCCCCAGGGATCCAGTAAAGCAAAAACCGCTATGTCTGGCCTTAGATCACTTACTATCCCAGGGGGTGATAGTAGAAGTGGACCCAAAAGAACAGGATTCAGGGTTTTACTCAAATCTCTTCACCGTTCCAAAGCCAAATGGAAGTGTCAGACCTATCCTAGATCTGAAGGATCTGAACCGGTTTTTACGCATCCGGTCCTTCCGAATGCAGTCAATTCGCACTGTGGTCTCCTCCCTGCAAGGGGGAGAATTCATGGCATCAATAGATATCAAAGATGCATATCTCCATGTGCCAATTTTTCCCGCACACCAAAAATTTCTAAGGTTCGCGGTAGAGCGGCGCTATTTTCAATTTGTGGCCTTGCCGTTCGGGCTTGCTACGGCCCCTCAAGTCTTCACAAAGATTCTGGACCCTCTCTTAGCAAACCTAAGAGCTCAGGGTATAGTCGTCATGGCTTATCTAGACGATTTGCTTCTCATGGAGAAAACGGCAGCGTTCCTGAACCACAGCATCTCCAGAACGCTAGAACACCTGGAACGCCTAGGTTGGATCATAAACCTAGAAAAGTCGTCCCTACAGCCTGCCACCAGGTTGGAATACCTGGGCATGATCATCGACACTGCTCAGGGCAAGGTGTTTCTTCCAAGGCCAAAGGCCTTGGCCATTGGGGATCTGGTGCGCCTAATTCTGGGCAGAAGATCTTCCCCCATTCGGTTGTGCATGAGACTGTTAGGGAAAATGGTCGCCTCCTTCGAGGCCGTCCCATTGGCCCAGTTCCACTCAAGGCCTCTGCAAAGATGCATCCTTGCGGCTTGGAACAGGAAGCCCCAAGCCTTGGATCTTCCTATGCGTCTATCCCCAGGGACACACAAGAGTCTCGTCTGGTGGTTACAAACCAAGAATTTTCTGAAGGGCAAAACTTTTCTTCCTCTTCCATGGAAGATTATCACAACAGATGCCAGCCTGACAGGCTGGGGAGCAGTATTGGAGGAGACGTGCTCGCAGGGGAAATGGTCTGCGATCGAGAAGCTATTGCCCATAAATATCTTGGAGATCCGGGCAGTTTATATGGCTCTCATAAAGTGGTCTTACAGACTACGAGGTCTCCCGGTTCGGGTCCAGTCAGACAATGCCACAGCAGTGGCTTATATCAATCACCAGGGTGGTACCAAGAGTCTGGTGGCCCAAAAAGAGGTGAATCGCATTCTTGTCTGGGCAGAAAAGCATGTTCCGTGTCTTTCTGCAGTCTTTATTTTAGGAGTGGAAAATTGGCAGGCAGATTTTCTGAGCCGCCAGCAGTTGTGCCCAGGAGAGTGGGCTCTGCACCCCGACGTGTTTCGGAACATATGTCATAGGTGGGGTACTCCAGACGTAGATCTGTTTGCATCCGGGTTTAACAGGAAACTGGACAATTTTGTGTCAAGGACAAGAGATACACTTGCTCAGGGGTCAGATGCTCTGACAGTTCCCTGGGATCAGTACCATCTGATCTATGCCTTCCCCCCGAGCCCGCTTCTGTCGCGGTTCCTGGGAAGAGTCAAGAGGGAGACAAGGTCGGTCCTTTTGGTGGCTCCGGCTTGGCCCAGGCGACCATGGTACGCGGAGATCATGAAGTTGGCAGTAGGCAGGCCATGGATCCTCCCTCTCCGGCCAGACCTGCTCTCACAGGGTCCAATCTACCATCCTGCTTTACGCAGTCTGAATTTGACGGTTTGGCTGCTGAGACCCACATTCTGAGAGACCGTGGCTTTTCAGGGCCAGTCCTTTCTACTCTGGTCAATGCCAGAAAGCCGGCCTCCAGGCTTATTTATTACAAAATCTGGAGGGCATATGTTTCCTGGTGTGAACTCAGGAAATGGCATCCTAGAAAGTATGTCATTAGCAGGATCTTGGCCTTTCTCCAGTCAGGCCTAGAAATGAATTTGGCCATAAGCACTATCAAGGTGCAGATTTCGGCCCTGTCAGTGTTTTTTCAAAAGTCACTTGCATCGCATTCCCTGGTGCTGGCTTTTATCCAGGGGGCCATGCGGATAAGACCGCCAGTCAAACCTCCGGTATGCCTTTGGGATCTGAATTTGGTTCTCTCGGCTTTGCAGGGGCAACCATTTGAACCTTTGCATCTGGCTTCATTAGTTCTCCTGACAAAAAAATTGGTCTTCTTGGTAGCCATATCCACGGCTAGAAGAGTATCAGAACTAGCAGCTCTTTCCAGCAAGGAGCCGTATCTGATTATTCATAAGGACCGGGTGGTCATGCGTCCCAACAGGTCCTTTCTACCTAAGGTGGTTTCGGGATTCCATTTGAATCAAGATGTAATCCTACCATCCTTTTTTCCGGACCCACAGTCTGCAGAAGAAGAATCTTTGCACACTTTGGATGTGGTTAGAGCAATCAGTGTTTATCTTCAAGCAGCTGCTCAGATAAGGAAATCAGTCCACACATACACCAGATTCTATCAGGTGGATGTCAGAGGGCAAGAGGATATCGCCTTCGGGCGCAGCGTACTGCAAGCTGCAGTTTAGGTCCTCCGGTCCCTGGCGGTCTATAATTATGATCTGTGTCTCCCTCCCCTCAATCTGAGCATTGCTATGGGTCATCCCACTATGTAATGAGCTCCTGTGTCCCGTGATGTATGATCAAGAAAATGGGATTTTTATATACAGCTTACCTGTAAAATCCCGGGTACATCACGGGACACAGAGCTCCCGCCCCTCTTGGGTTTTACGTGGTTTCTTATTGCTTTGCTACAAAACTGAGGTGCCTCCCATATGGGAGGGGTTATATAGGGGAGGAATTCTCCTTAATTGGGGTCAACCAGTGTCCAATCACCAGAGGTGCCTATATAACCCACTATGTAATGAAGCTCTTGTGTCCCGTGATGTACTCTCAAGAAAAGGATTTTACAGGTAAGCTGTATATAAAAATCCCATTATATACATATAAAATGTTTGGGGGTTCTAAGTACTTTTCTAGCAAAAAATACTTAGTGGTTTCAGTGGTCTCTCCGCAGAGGTCCGATACCCTCCCTGCTGAGTCAGAGCTAGAATCATTGAGTATGAGCTTGTCCAAATGAGTTAGATTCAGCAGAGGGAGTGTCAAACTGCTGCAGAGAACCCAATGCTTCCACCCAGATGGCCTTCTCTGCAGAATGTTGACAGGGGATAAGCTTTTCTTCACAGTTTGTGGCTGCTTTCTAAAGAAAACCTACTGTAAGGCTTAGTACGCCACTTGTTTTGATGCATCTGTATGTACAGTATTTAGCTAATAAACTGAAAGTTTATTTGGGATTTAATTAGGATTTAGGGTGCGCTACCAGACCATCCATAATGACTAGGCTACCTTAATACCACGCGCCTTTAAGTACGATAATGATGTGTTAACACAATTCTTAGTGTGAATCCTGCCTTCTCTATATCGTGTACACTATATTACCAAAAGTAATGGGAACCCCACACCATAATCCCCCCTCCACCAAATGATCTGGACCAGTGCACAAAGTAAGGTCCATAAAGACATGGATGAGTGAGTTTGGGGTGAAGGAACTTGACTGGCCTGCACAGAGTCCTGACCTCAACACCTTTGGGATGAAGTTGAACAGAGACTGTGAGCCAGGCCTTCTCATGCAACATCAGTGCCTGACCTCACAAATGCGCTTCTGGAAGAATGGTCAAACATTCCCATAGACACACTCCTAAACCTTGAGGACAGCCTTCCCAGAAGAGTTGAAGCTGTTATAGCTGCAAAGGATGGGCCAACTCAATATTGAACCCTACGGACTAAGACTGGGATGCCATTAAAGTCCATGTGTGTGTAAAGGCAGGTGTCCCAATACTTTTGATAATATAGTGTATATCATTATCACTATAGACAATGCTTCCCAATCATATACAGTATGTGTAATTACCGTATGATGAATAATTACAGGTCTGCAAAATGAAGTCAATTGACACTGCAATTTTTATTGCTAATCTTGTTTACATCCGTTGAAGGGACTTGTGCATTAAACTCTTTATACTAATCACCATCTCTAATTGAGAGTGTAATAGGGGTCTGCCAACAAGCAAGCGAATGACTCCTCCACTTTTAAGGAAGACAATGCTAATTTGATCTCCATTACAAGTGGAGTTTGTCCAAAATCATATTCTCCAAGAAGACTCTCATTGCTAGATTGTTCAGCAATTAAAATCTGAATTTTAAGCTTTTACCGCCTGGCAGCCGGGCTCCGCTTTTACTCCTGTTATATCTGATATACATAGTTATCTCCATAAGTGATCTAATGCGCTGAGCTGCCAGCATAGGTTTTATTCATTGTCTCAGCTGCCGTAGTGTGACAAAGTTAATTTGTGATTGGCTAATATAAGGACCTATGCCAACGGGTTTAGGTTCAAGTGGGTTTTGCATTGCTATACAAGTCTACGAAAAAGCAAAACTTGCTTGAAGCAGGTCAGCTGCATTTCAGAAGCAAGTCAACTTAAGTTCACAATAAATGAATGAATGAATGAAATACTTATATAGCGCACAATGCGAACTGAATCGCCTCTAGGCGCTGTCACAATCAGGTCCACTACAGTTTAGAAGCAAGTCAACTGAAGTCCATAATCTGGTCAACTGTAGGTCAGAAGCAAGTCAACTGAAGTTCATAATCAGGTCAACTGTAGGTCAGAAGCAAGTCAACTGAAGTCCATAATCTGGTCAACTATAGATCAGAAGCAAGTCAACTGAAGTTCATAATCAGGTCAACTACAGTTTAGAAGCAATTCAACTGAAGTCCATAATCTGGTCAACTGTAGGTCAGAAGCAAGTCAACTGAAGTTCATAATCAGTTCAATTATAGATCAGAAGCAAGTCGACTGAAGTCCATAATCTGGTCAACTACAGTTTAGAATCAAGTCAACTGAAGTCCATAATCTGGTCAACTGTAGGTCAGAAGCAAGTCAACTGAAGTTCATAATCAGGTCAACTATAGGTCAGAATCAAGTCAACTGAAGTCCATAATCTGGTCAACTATAGGTCAGAAGCAAGTCAACTGAAGTTCATAATCAGGTCAACTACAGTTTAGAAGCAATTCAACTGAAGTCCATAATCTGGTCAATTGTAGGTCAGTAGCAAGTCAACTGAAGTTCATAATCAGTTCAATTATAGATCAGAAGCAAGTCGACTGAAGTCCTTAATCTGGTCAACTACAGTTTAGAAGCAAGTCAACTGAAGTCCATAATCTGGTCAACTACACTTTAGAATCAAGTCAACTGAAGTCCATAATCTGGTCAACTGTAGGTCAGAAGCAAGTCAACTGAAGTTCATAATCAGGTCAACTATAGATCAGAAGCAAGTCAACTGAAGTTCATAATCAGGTCAACTACAGTTTAGAAGCAATTCAACTGAAGTCCATAAGCAAGTAGGTCTGAAGCAAGTCAACTGTAATTCAGAAACAGGTTGCTTATAGTTCCAAAGCAAGTCAACTGCGATTCAGAAACAGGTCAACTGCAGGTCAAATGCACTTATCAATGAACAAACTCCAATTGATCTCAGAGGCATCTCAAACTGATGCCACCAAAACAAGCTCAAAGCCCATCAGCACAGGCCCCAATCCTGGGTTCACACTAGTACTTCTGAGTAATCATGCATCTTTCAGTGCATTTTTGCAGTGTATTTTCAATCCGTTTTTCATGCTGCATGCACATTCTTTTGGGCAACCAATCTTTCCCGAAGATTGAAATAAAATATTGGTTCCGGACTTGAAGATTGGCTTTCTTCAAACATTGTTTTGTTAGTAGTCCCTCAAGGGCTCTTTCACACTGGTGGACTCTGCCAGTGGATCCACCTGCTCAGCAGGTCTGTGTTAGCTCCACTTATGCAGAGCCTCTCCGTCTAACGATCACAGGTTTGCTGGACCCGTGGGCATGCTCCCGCAGCGTTTGGTGAGCGCACGCACTGCTGACGGACATACAGGTATGCCCATTTGCCTGTACGAGCCATTCTGCCGACATATATGTGTGTGCGGCGGTCGGCAAGTGGTTAATATCATTAAAGCAGGTTACCAGGAGGAAGAGACAATAGTTAGGCATGGAAATTCTTGAAATATCCATGGCATCCCTGTTTTAAGAGTAACTCCGCTTTTGTTGGGAAGAAAGTTCTCTGAGTGATCTATGTACATTGCAGGGATTTTAATAAACTTTGTAGAAGATTTCTACGTTTTGTTGTTCTGAAGAAATAGCTGTTTGTTTCACCCTGTCCTTTGCAGACTGATTGTGAATGAGAGTGTCTGGTACCATCCGTAGGCGATGCTTTAAAAGCCTTCACAGGTTACCACTTTAGATTTACAGAGGAGGTCTAGTTCTAGAACAGTGATTCTCAACCAGGGTTCCGTGAAACCCTATGGTTCCTCCAGAGGTTGCTAGGGGTTCCTTCAGCAATGGGCCGTTTCTGCCTCTCGGATAAGTTCCCACTGACACCATTGTTCTTTTTAGTGATCTGTAAGGAGGTAATTCTTCCCAATGACCACAAGTGTAAGGACCATTCCTCTCACTGACCATCACACCAATGTATCATGAGTTGTAGATTTCTAATTTTTAGCAGGGGTTCCCTGAGACTGCAGAATTATTTCAGGGGTTCCTCTGTGTTGAAAAGGTTGAGAAAGGCTGTTCTAGAACTAATGCCAATCATGTGATGTTCTCGGAAATACCTCACATATGTGGGATGATCGCTGTTTCCGTGTGTGCGGGGCCAATGATATATATATCTATCGCTATATATATATATATATATATATATATATGTATGGATAAATAGATAGATAGATATATATATCTATATATATAGATATAGATATATATTCATGTGATAGGTACTCTTTATGGAGGGATCTGGGGTCTACAAGACCCCCAAATCCCTCCTCTGTCCTTAAAAGCAGTCAAACACCAAAATCAGTGTTTTTTGAATGCTTTCCATTTTTTTAAAATGGTGGCGATGACATCCGGGTAAACTTGAAGTGATGTTATGTCATCGCTTTTGGGTTACCAGCACGCACAGCCAATCAAGGCCAATCCCGGCTTTGGACAATTAGATTTCCCTGGTGGGACGGGAGAGCCCGGGCAAGCAGCAGAGTCCCCTCCCGCTGCTTGTAATAGCAATAGCGGCTGCAAACATCATCTTGGTGTAACCAACGGGTATATCGCTGATAATTAAGTGGATATTTCAATGTATTGCTTTTTAATGGTGTTTTGTACTTTGCTGTTTTTATCTTTATGGAATAAAAAAGAATTACTTTATATTTTTTTGTGATTTATCGATGGTACATACAAAGTTCCATCCATGGTATCCCTGCTTCGTCTGGAATGTAAAAGGGGGGGGGGGGGATTTTGTTCTATTAAATTAGAACATGGCTTATCCAGCAATTGCATATGCTAAATTAATTTTGTTTTTGCTTGCTATACTTTTTTTCATAAACATGGAGTTATCCATTAACTCTATAAGGCCAAAAACCAAATCCTTTTCTGATCAGACAAACCCCATAGAATAAAACGGAAATCGGAGCGTTCAAATGTTTCTGGAAACGCACTTCAAGTCGCTCTGGTGTGTATGGAGTCTTATTGATTTATATTATAAAAACCCCTGCGCACACCTTGATTATCAACTGAAAACAATGTATCAAATATAAAAATGTTTATAATGTGCTACTGCTAAAAAGCTATAAGTGTACCACACACACTTTGACTACAAGTATAAATACAAAGCAATTCAGCACTGCACTATATCCATCATTTGTTTGTAAAAAACAAGAAAACAAAGAAAAGAAGTTCTGCGACCAACAAAAATAATAGTCCCTCAGAACCCTCTGATGAAGCCATATGCAGTGGCGTAATGCGTAAGGGGGGCAGAGCTGATTACGCAGGACATTTTTCTATAGAGAGTGGAGTTTTTATTAAGAAAATAGCAATATTTTATGCAAAGCACTATGATCGTTTCTGTACTTTGATTTGTGGATTTGCTTGAGCATATTTCGCCGGATTACATCAACTGAATTGAAGTTCTTTATTCATAAAAAAATGTGAAAGAGTAAGTGTACCAAAGTAACCAGACTTATCCACTCCCGGTGCTTATGGTAAAATTCCAAGATGTATAAAATTATAGCAGCTACTTTAAACAAGAAGATATAAAATACAATATGCTAATTAAAAAACAGCATTAGCAGCGCTTCAGATTTCCAATAAACATAAAGTTCATGAATCCAGTAACTCTGTATATTCGGAAACAATCAACGCAGTTCATCCATATGTGACCTAAATGGCATATAGTCTTAATAGTCGCCCATCACCACACCCCGTGCGTTATCCCCTTATGGTAATGGACTCACCAAAAAAAAGATAAATAAATCATTCCTGGGGCTTCCATATTGCTTCCTACAGAGTTTAAAAACTGGTTCAATCTTGTTGCTTCTTATGAATTTCTGCACAAATATTCCTAAATGTGCTTTGATCCCCATCAAGGATGCAAGGAAGGGGGGATCAAGGCAGGGTACAAGATGCAAGGCTAGCTCAGGAGCAGGATACACAGGCAGAGGCATGATGGGACTTGTAGTTTCGCAACAGCTGGAGGGCCACCAATTTGAGACCCCTGGGTTAGGGGAATCAACAAAGAAGAAAACCAATAATCCTGCACTTAAGAAATTACTGTGCGGCTGGTTGAAATTGTGGGTCTCCACTGGTTCAGCCACCACGTTGGCTGTGCTGCCACTCACAACAGGTCAGGGAAACCCAAGTGGAACTCTATAAAGAAAAGGAACAGAGGGCGCACCAGCCTATCTCATTACCTTTGCAACAATTTCATATTAAAAAATGTATAAACTATACTCACAAACAAATTAATATGTCAAGCAAAATATAGTCCACAAGAAGCTCCACCCAGCATGATCTGCTGGCAAGTACCAATTGCGGAAGGAAGATTCCAAAAAACCTTGACGTGTTTCGAGGGATGTTCTCTCTTCCTCAGAGGAACACATGTGGAGGGGACATGTGTGTGTGCCGTGGACTTTTATTTTTGTTGGTTGCAGGGTCTGAATGATTATATGAGATGTTGGTCATTAAGTTTCTATTTCCTTGCTGCCTCTGCTAGCTCGATGTATAGGACTGGCTTACTTGCAAACTTCATTCTGCAATCTCCATTTGCCTATTAGCATCCCTTCATTGTGGCTGCATATTGCCACCCGCTCAGCTCCTCGCAATCATATTATTGTAGGCTGCACACACACGCAGACCTTTCCGCGGCGGCATTAATTTCTCAATTTCCATTTAGAACGTCTCTTTACCTCGCTTCACATTTTGTAAAATATGTTTCAGGGGCGACACGTTACCATAGAGGAAGGTCAGCAACTACCTGGAGACAAAATAACAGGTTAATGTGAGCTCTGAAAGTGTCATCAGATTGTATTAAAGCTCCATAATTTATTGCTAAACTGCTGATTTCATTTCCTATTGTTTTAATTTAAATATATTGTCCTTTTTCTCCTTAACAGCCTGTAGTCTCAGATGCGAATGCGGCGCTGGATGCCGAAACACGCTGCCCGGCAACCATTACTTCACAAAAGGCCCAGCTATTTTCTCATGAACCGGGTGCATATATGTATGTGTAATGAGCAACAGCAAAGACTTTATTAAAACTGAACTCCGGGATAAGCAAATATTGTCTGAATCCATTTGTTGTGTGTATTCTTGGCAATCTTGGTGAACTTTGTGTATTTCTTCCAGATCTGTGGAGTAATCCAGTGTAACACTGGAGCTTCCTGTAATAAAGACCGGCCACGGCTGTTCGCTCTCCTTCTTCAGGGTGGCTGGTCTTGTCTCCGCCCCTCCTGTGGTTTCTACAGGAAGCCTGTAGTGGGTGGAGCCTGTGGGGCCCCACCCACAGCGCTCCTCTCTGCTCTGGCTATGTACAACACCCCTACAATTGCAAGATAATATCTGGGTTTCCAATGGAATTTGGTGCACACAAATGCATATATCTTGCAGATATCAAGACAAGTTTGTAAAGTAAAGTTTTTTTGTGCCCAGAGTTCCGCTTTGAAGTGTAACTAAAGGCAAAACTTTTTCTTTTTTTTTTTTGACCCATTGTTCCTTTGGGGAGAATTCCCATCACCTCAGTCTCATAGCCAAAACAGGAAGTGGGAAGAAATCCCTCAAAAGTGAGGGAATCTGGTTGTTCCACCAGGGTCACCAGAAATAGTGTCACCTTTGGAAGACCTCCTCTCTATTAGTGTTTTGATATCTAACCAGTAGACATGTGCATTAGTTTTCGTCTGAATTTCGGGTATTTTCGTTATTGTTAATCGTTTATCAAACGATAACGAACGTGCATAATCCGAAAACCGAAAGATCCGACATAAACAAATGCTTTATTTTAATTTTAGTTGCAACAACATTTTGATATAGATAGGAGATTCGACATGACGTTGACAACAGCGATCTGTATCCATCGAACCTGTGGTCAAATGTGCCTAACCTTAGCTCTATTAGTCCAAGATTATTCTACATAGAGAGAAAAGATTCGACATAGAGAGAAAAGATTCGACATTATAGAGACAATAGCAAAAAAGGTTGAATTTGCCTAACCTAACTTTAATAGTCCAAGATTATTCGACATAGAGAGAAAACATTCAACATGAAGGTTTGACGAAACAGTCGTTGCGAGTGAACATTTATGGTCAAATGGTCCGCCCATAGGCTATAGAAGAATTCTAATCTTGGTTGATTAGTAATAATAATTAATAAATATAATTATTACTAGTGTCATCCAACATTAGAATTCTACTATAGCTTGTAGGTGGAACATTCGACCGGAAATGTACGATTGCGGCGTCGTACAGTTTTGCTGCTCCGTCAAATCTTCTTAGAATATTCGACAGACACCATAAGCCTTCAATGACAGATTCAACCTTAATTATTTCGGATTTTCGGACAAATGCATTTTTTTTAATGAAACAAAATAAATAAAAATGAATTTCGGGAGTAACTAAATAAATGTATTTTTTGGACTTAAACGAAATTCCGAAACAAAATATTTCAGTGTGCACATCTCTACTAACCAATATTTGGTATTTTCTTTTACTTTAATTTTCAATGATAACGATAAACCTCCTATACTGTGGTCAAAAAAGGAAGCGAGAGGAACCCCCTCCAAAGTAAGGAAATCCCTGGCTGTCACCAGAGACACAAGAACTAATTTTTGCTATTGGGAGATTTCCCTTCTCTAATGCCGCGTACACATGACCAGACTTTTCGACGGACAATCTGCCGGACTTTGCAGCTGAGGTCCGCCAGACTTTCAAACGAACGGACTTGGCCACACATGATCACTCCAATAGTCAGACGGATTCGAACGTGATGACATAGAACAAGGAAGTTCATAGCCAGTAGCCAATAGCTGCCCTAGCGTCGGTTTTAGTCTGTCGGACTAGCACACAGACAAACAGATTGTCTGCTAAAAGCTGAGACTTATTTCTAGGTCCGCTGGACTTTTGTAAAGAAAAAGTTCGCTGGAGCCTACACACAATTGAATTATCTGATGAACTCTGGTCTGCCAGACCAAGTCTGCCGGAAAGTCCAATCGTGTGTACGCAGCATAACTGTTCTGGAGTCAATCCAAATCTCTTACTTTCACTTGCGATAATAACATTAAGCATGAAAAATAGAGAGGGTGAATCTTCCTAACGGAGGCAAAGACAGTGATAAAAACAGGTGTTCTAATCCCCCTCTACTCTATCCATAACTAAAAAAAAAAAATGTTTTGCCTTTAGTTACACTTTCAAGTAGATTGGCCAAACACCCCTGGTTTCTGGGACAGTTTTCTCTTTAAGGAGGATGTCTCCTGATAAAGTGTCCCCAACTGCTATATGTCCCTGGAAGAGTGTCTCAAGCCACAGCAAGAGTTCCCGAAAAAATTTTGGATTACATTTTGGCCGTGCTCTAAGGGTTGGGTTAGGTTTCAGTCATGCTTGAAGGGTCAGGTTAGGTTTCGGCCATTCTCAAAGGGCCGGGTTGTTTTCGGCCATTCTCAAAGGGTTGGGTAGGTTTCTGCCATGCTCGAAAGGGTTTGGTTAGGCTTCGGCTATGCTCTAATGCCACGTACACACGATCGGAATTCTCGTTGGAAAAAGCTCTGATGGTTTTCCCGACGGAAATCCGACGGAATTTGGCTCAAGCTGTCTTGCCTACACACGGTCACATCAAATTCCGATCATTTATAACGCGGTGACGTACAACACATACGACCTGACTACAAAAAGGAAGTTCAATAGCCAGTAGCCAATAGCTTCTGTCTCGTAGTTGAATCTGAGCATGCGTGATTTTTGGCGTGTCGGAATTGCATACACACGATCGTAATTACCGATAGAATGTTTTTCTGTCGGGAAAATTGAGAACATGCTATAAATTTTTGGCTGGCGGAAATTCGGACAGCTAAATTCTGATGGAGCCTACACACAGCCGCATTTTCCGATGAAAAGCTCTCATCGGTCTTTTTCTGACCGGAATTCCGATCGTGTGTACGCGGCATAAGGCTTCCTGTGTCCGCTGTTGGCTGATCCGCTTTTGTAAGTGCATTTAATCCATTATCTTGTTCCCATTAGCTTTGGTTTAGCATGTAAAATTATGGTTTAAAGTGTAACTCTAATAGGCAAAACTTTTTTCATCACTCTATTGTTGTACTAATCTCTATATATAACTATATTGTACAAAGAATAAACGTTTGCTATAAGTGACACTAAGCCTCTGAAGAAGGATGTCTCTGTCTGAAACATGTCAGACGTCATTTTCCGCATTGATCTGTGCTAGCCCAGAATATTTGTACAGGGCAGCTAAGTTTCATGTCTCATGTGTACTACTTTTTGAATAAACTTTTTGAAACTTGTATGCTATTTGAATCATATACCATACTGTGAATAATAAATATATATTTTTTTACTATACATTTGGTCCATCATTTAAAACCCTGAGGGGTTATATCATGCCTGTGCACTATGTTTTCTTTCTAAGGGTTGGGTTAGATTCCATCCATGCTTGAAGGGTTGTTTAGGTTTCAACAATGCTCGAAGGGTTGAGTTAGGTGTCGGCTATGCTTGAAGGGTTGGGTTAAGTTTTGGCCATGCTTCAAGGGTCAGGTTAGGTTTCGACAATACTCAAAGGGTTAAGTTAGGTTTCAGCCATGTTCAAAAGGTTGGGTTAGGTTTTGGTCATGCTCAGGTGTGCTTACAGCCCATTCAAGATGAATTGGTTCACTTAAAGTTCTCTTAAACTCTCAGCATGTTTAAATTTACCACAATAAATGCATTAAAATAAACATATTCCAGTAAACTATTTGCTACAATTCTTTACCTTGACGCTTGCAGATTACAACTTTCAATGCAACTGACCAGAGTGGGCTGAAAATTGGTATGTACATACATCTTTTTTTTACAGCGGTTGGTCCATGTACATTAGGTATTAGGGGGAGGAGAATTTTTAGGACTAGTTAGCTTTAGCCTGTAATTCCAATTTTATGAACCAGAGCTACATATTTGCATCTGCCAATCAGCTTCAGATTTGCCGTTTACCTGAATGATTGTAAATAACAGAAAATTCTATTTATAATTCAGACTCAGAAGCAAGTCAAATGGAATCTTTGTGGACATTTGACATTTTGGCATTTGATTTGTGTTGACCTGCTATTGACTATCTTCTCAGGTGCTTATTAGCTTAGGGGTTGCTTCAGAGTGCTTCTGATTTACTTTAAGCTGCTTTTCGGAAACTTCTGATATGCTTGCATAAGGAAGCAGACAAATTCCCATGTACACAATCGCAACCAATTTGTGGCAGCTTTAGATCTTCAGAAGTAAGTAAATACATATGCGCTCAGGAGTTTCTTAGGCAAGCCATATCTCATGCAAATTTATTTCCTGCAACTGCAGGTTGCAGGAGAGAAAATTGCTCAATTCACCCATCAACACAGTCATCGTTGATAGGGGAATCCCTCCCACAGCTATACTGTGTTCTGCCGGCAGGAAGCTAGAAAGATTTTGTAGGATGGAGATCCAGGAAGTCCCCGGTAGTGAAGGGACCATTGTGATTGCGTTCCTTCCATACAGGTTGGCACCCCAATTTGGGTCCGGCTGCGGTACGGGGCTTCCTAAGGACCTGGCCCGAGAGTTATGGAAACGAGAGAGGCCTCAGAGATAAGAAGCACTGCGTTGATGGAAAGCGGAGGTAATGTATCCAAACACTGTAACTATGGAGAGTGGTGGTTGTAAGTTAGCAGAGTGCGGCATGTACTTTGCACTGCTGACTCAGGAATGGAGTTATACTGGACGGAGAAGTGATGCTGGTCTGCGAAGTCTACACTGAAGTGTTGTGTGAAGTTGTCAAGTAGAATTCTGCTTTAACGCCACCTCAAGTGTTTACTTCCAGTTACTCCCTTGGCTTCTAGGGATGCAAAAGTACATGTGGATTACTCCCCCTGCTAATATGAACCCTGAGTACAACCTTACTAAATAAACTCAATTGAGTGATCTCATGGGATGCTGCCTACTGAACACATTATTACTGTCTTAGCTCTATAAGCTCACCTTTTATTTCTACACTGAGAGGTGTTTTGTAGAGGTGCCATCATTTGTACACTTCAGTCTCGCTGGATCATCTGTTTTTCTCCTCACCGAGACACAGGCAATAACACTTACATTACTTTTATTGTTGCAAAACCGTGTGAATAATTTAAATTAATTTTTCACATGATTAATCCCAAGTGTAAAATTTAAAGCACAAAACGGAAAACCGTGGATGGATGTCTAGACGTTACCAACCTGAGTCTGCAGTATCTCTGGAATACATTTTATTTCTCATTAACTACCCCTTCCATGCACTTATTTTGAAAATGTCTTTATTATCTATGATTTTATTGAAGATAAAATCTAGGTAAAAATTGCTTATGAAGGGCTTCTAACTACTCAAACTAAAAGACAAGTAATTAAAATTTTAATCAAGAAAATTTCCATATTTAGCATTGTTATTATCTAAATAATAATAATAATAATAATACTTTGTACTTTTTTTAAATACAAAGTACATATTTAACATTATGAGTATGTAGTTGTTAAAGAATATAAATAATATAATCAATGCACTCAGTGGGACATACTACAGAAGGAATATTACAACGTGGTTTAGTAAATGTCAACATTTCAGTGGGACACAGCCCGCCTTTCTTAAGACAAATAAAAATAACAATAATATTAATAATAATCATAATTTGTATGTTGTTTTCTAAATACAGCATTCATATTTAGTATTATTATTTAGATAATAATAATAATAATCATTGTTTAAATACAAAGTGTATATTTAGCATTATGAGTATATAGACAATAAATAATATAAATAAAAAAATAATACTTTGTACTTTTTAATACAACATTCATAATCAGTTTTCATTTTTATATAATAATATTATTATTATTATTATTATTATTATTAATACTACTACTACTAAAAATAATATTAATAATAATAATAATAATAATCATCACCATCATCACCTTGATTTTTTAAAGTAAGGGGGGGGGCAGCTTGGTACTTGGCAGAAGGAGGGGTGGGAGGAGAGCCCTGTACTTTGGGGGGGGGGGCAGCTCAGTACTTTGGGGGAAGGGGGGTGGAGAGAGAGCTGGTTAAAGCCCTGTACTGTGGAGGGAGGGGGGAGGAAGCTCTGCATTTTGGGGGGAGGGGGAAGAGCTCTGTACTGTGAGGGGGGGCTCTGTACTTGGAATAAAAGGGAGTGAGTGGAGAGCTCTGTACAGTAGAGGGGTGGCTCTTTACTTGGGATGGGGCGAGAGTACTGTACTGTGGGGGGGGGGGGGGGGGGCTCTGCACTTGGAAGAAAAGGGTTGGGGAGAGAGCTCTGTACTGTACAGGTGAGCTCTGTATTTAGGGTGGGAGAGAGCTCTGAATTGTGGGGGAGGAGGGCTCTAAACTGCTGGGGGGAGCAGGAGGATTGGGGGAGAATTCTGTATTGGGGGGAGCTTTGTACTTGGAAGAAAAGGGGGTGGGGTACAACTCTGTACTGTGGGGGGGGGGGGGCTCTTTACTGGCGGGGGGGGTGAAAGGATCAGGAGAGAGCTTCTTTACTAGGAAGGAGCTCTTTACTTGAGAAGAATCTGAAGGAACTGGAGAGAGCTCTGTACTGGGAGGGAGCTCTGTACTTGGTACTTGGGGGGAAGTGGAAAGATCAGGGAGAACTCTGTACTGGGAGGGAGCTTTTTACTTGGGGAGGCCTGGAGGGATCACAGGAGAGCTCTGTACTGGGGGGGGGGGGGGGGGGTCTCTGTACTTGGGGAGAATCGGAAGGATCTGGAGAGAGATCTGTACTGGGAGGGAGCTCTGTACTTGGGGGGAAGTGGGCTCTGTACTGGGGGGAGCACTGTACTTGGGGATAATCAGAAGAATCTGGAGGGAGCTCTGTACTGGGGGGGAGCTTTGTACTTGGAAGGAAAGGAGGTTGGGGTAGGTGGAAGCATCAGAGGAGAGATCTGTACTGGGAGGGAGCTTTGTACTTGAAAGGAAATGGGATGGGGGAAGTGGAAGGATCAGGGGAGAGCTCTGTACTGGGGGGAGTTCTGTACTTGGGGAGAATCGGAAAGATCTGGAGGGAGCTCTGTACTGGGAGGGAGCTTTGTACTTGGAAGGAAAGGGTGTGTTGGTAGGTGGAAGAATCAGAGGAGAGCTCTGTACTGGGAGGGAGCTTTGTACTTGGAAGGAAAGGAGGTGGGGGTAGGTGGAAGGATCAGAGGAGAGCTCTGTACTGGGAGGGAGCTTTGTACTTGGGGATATCTGGAAGGATCGGGCAACAGCTCTGTACTGGGGAGGGGGGTAGCTCTGTACTTGGGGAGAATCGGAAGGATCTGGAGAGATCTCTGTACTGGGAGGGAGCTCTTTACTTGGGGGGGAGTGGAAGGATCAGGGGAGAGCTCTGTACTTGGGGGGGGGGGAAGTGGAAGGATCAGGGGAGAGCTATATACTAGGGAGAGCTTTGTACTTGGAAGGAAAAGGGTTGGGGGAGAGCGCTGTACTGTAGGGGGGAGCTCTGTACTGGGGTGAATTGTAAGGATTGGGGGAGAGCTCTGTACTGGGGGGGTAATTTTTTTATCCAAACAAAAGAACTCCAGGTGAGACAGGAAGCCTAATGATATCACAGGTGCCCACCTCGGCTCGCCTCCACATACAATCAACACTGAAGAAATGGCTGCACTCCAAGATCCATCAAAATTCTTATTTAATAACGAACAAGTGTCTACCATTTGTACGGTCTGTAACACTTGGGATGTTCGTTATTAAATAAGAATTTTGATGGATCTTGGAGTGTAGCCATTTCTTCAGTGTTGGTAATTTTTTTAGATGGCCGGTATGTGGTCTGTGTTACTCTGTGTTACTCATTCTTGAACCATGTGTGATATGCACTCCTGGACACTATACCCTACAGTACACTGTACTGTTGTGCATTCCTGAATCTTGCACCGTGTGTGATATGCAGTTCTGAGCCCTGACAACACCTACTACTTTGTAACGCGCTGCTTGGGTTTATGCTACCCTCCAAATGTGACCCATTCAAGTAAATGGGGCCAGCCAACAGCCAAATGCAATGTAGGTTGTTGTGGTGCTGGGGTGCAGGCTTTTAGGGGTTAAGACAGGCAGTGTGGAAGTCACATAATACCTCCTCTTCACCTAAATGCCCTCTAAAACAAGATACACCGTGGATCGCTCTTCGGAGGTTGACGCTAGTGTAAAGAAACCCTTTGGAGCTTGCAGACATATGGTTTTATAATTACACTTAACAGGTGCTAATAATCAGCTAACGATTATTATATTAAATAACAGGGACGCAATGAAGAAAGTGCTACGGTCTTGCATTGTCTAAATACGTATATTTATAACCTTTTTTTTAGCACTTATCAGGATTTCAAGAGTTAAAATCACTTCATTCATCTCGCCATGCAGGGATTTCACATTAACCCACCAACTTCATCTGTGTGATTTAGAAAACGTTCTAATCTTGAATGGCGAGCGGCGAGCACGCCTAGAGACAAGCGCAGTGCAGAGTCGGCATCTGTTTCTCAGAATAGAAAACACTTCACAAAACTAATGGGGGATTAGCACATCTCACACTGACCTACAAAGGCTTCACTAGCGCGGAATTCTTGCAGAAGCAGACAGCACTAAACAACCTACCATTACACTAATTCCCATATATTAATAAACTCATATTTAAACACTGGGTAGAGGGCAAGCCGTGTTGTAGCAGATGTAGGTATTTTTTATTAAAGGGCCACTAAGAATAAATTACACATTAGTTTAACCAATAAGATGATTTAGTAACATTTGTGGAAAAAAGAGTTGTGGTGCCTGGAGAATAACAATAGAGAACAAGCCGCTGAAGTGTATGTATACTCTAGGGGCCCATTTACACTATCACGTTGCAGCAACGCACAATTTATTACGACATGCAGTATGTTACTCATGCCCATGGGCACAGTGCATTTAGAATGAGTGGCACCCCAATGTTGCTGTGCTAGGTTGCCCCAACGCAGCTTGCCCATGTTCTGGTCACCTTTGTCACCAAAATACTGAAATGCAAAGCTTTTATAACAAACATGTAGTGAACATAACATTATGTGTACTCTATGTTTGAAAAAGAAGCTTTTTTGGGGGGATTTCAGTATATACTATATTGGAAAAAGTATTGGGACACCTGCCTTTACACGCACATGAACTGTAATGGCATCCCAGTCTTATGCGGTCGGATTTTGCAATGGAAAATGTTTGATGGGAGCTTTTTGTTGGAAATTCCGATTGTGTGTAGGCTCCATCGGAATTTCTGACACACAAAATTTGAGATCTCGATCTCAAATTTTCCGACAACCAAATCCGTTGTCGGAAATTCCAATCGTGTGTACATAATTCTGACGCACAAAGTTCCATACATGCTCGGAATCAAGTAAAAGAGCCACGCCTGCTATTGAGCTTCAATTTTCTCGGCTCATCCTATATCCCGCATTCTTGACATTCAGAATTTCCGACAACGTGTAACCGTGTGTATACAAGACACGTTTCAGCCAAAATCCATCGGAAAAAATCCCACGGATTTTGTCGTCGGAAAGTCTAATCGTGTGTACGCGGCATTAGTCTGTAGGGTTCAGTATTGAGTTGGCCCACTCTTTACAGCTTCAACTCTTTTGGGAAGACTCCCATAAGGTTTAGGAGTGTGTCTATGGGAATGTTTGATCATTCTTCCAGAAGCACATTTGTTGTACAAGAAGGCCTGGCTCGCAGTCTCCACTCTTCTGTAATTCATCCCAAAGATGTTCTATCGGGCTGAGGTAAGGACTCAAGTTCAGGCCAGTCAAGTTCCTACACCCCACACTCACTCATCCATGCTATATTGTCAAAAGTATTGGGCTACCCCTCCAAATCATTTGGTGGAGGGGTGATTATGGTGTTGAATTGTTTTTCAGGTGTTGGGTTTGGCCCCTTAGTTCCAGTGAAGGGAACTCTTAAGGCGTCAGCATACCAAGACATTTTGGACAATTTCATGCTCCCAACTTTGTGGGAACAGTTTGGGGATGGCCCCTTCCTGTTTCAACATGACTGCGTACCAGTGCACAAAGCAAGGTCCATAAAGACATGGATGAGCCTTACGGGTTCAGCAGGAGTTCATTGACATTCAGGCCATGGCACAAAGTTTACAAGAAGAGCAGCATTGAGAACCTAACCAGGAAGTGCAGTATTATATGAGTGGCTGTGTGCTTCCCAACTCAGACCTCCTGCCCTATGCTATGGCCCATATTGCCTATTGCAGAAACTGGCTTGGGTTAGGAATCATCTTCCAGGAGAAATTTATACTACACACAACACAACAAACATGGCCGATTATTTATTTTTTTCCCAGAGATTATTGTGATATCATGTAAATGTACCCAGCAACTATTTAGCCTTTAGTGAAGAGCGATGCCTATCACAATTAAATTCTGCACAAAATTCAATTATTTTATTACCCGCTTTATGCGTCACAGTCTCAGGTTGGGTGTAACAGTACCTGCCGCCGGTGGATAACGGAGACAGACATTATGAAAACCCGTTTGGAACATTTTATTTAGCTGGCGCCCGTATGTAATTGGCACCGTTTCTGGAGTAAACCATCCTTATCAGGTAATAAATCCGGTTAATTGATCCATAATGAGAATTGTGAACCCTGGGGTGATGCTGGCTGTGGTTAAAATTTCAATCTAAAAAAAAAAAGTAATAAATTGCGTTACAGCATAATCAAAGTAAATTAAAATTGTCGTAATTTAGCAAATTACTCTAATAATGGAGGATCAAGTGTACTTCTGTAGCTCATGTCAGCATCTGAAATACAGATTCCTAGGTGTAACTCCTTCCTGCCCCAGGCAAGGTTTGCAATGAGTGGGTACAGGTCTGTGAGTTGATCTTCTAGGAGAGATAAAAGATTGGAAGACCTTCCTGAACCCACATACAACCTTATTCAATAGAGAGAACTTAAAGGGCAAATCCACCCAAAACGGATGTCCATGTTTTTTAGTAGATGCTGGAAGGTTATACAAGGGGGTTGCTCTGCCCATCAATACTCTTGGATAGATTAACTGTTTAAATGGTAAGTGCAGGACCAATGATGTTTTACTTTACTAGAGTCAAACAATAAACATATCTTTTCTATTACTTACTGAACTGAAGATTTGAAGTGGAACTCCACACAAACAGCTAAACACACAAATAAAATACATATATGAAAGCTGTTTTACCTTTAAAAAAAATAAAATCCGTCCATCCAGTATAGCTCTGCCCTACAGCACAGTTCAGGTTAGTGGCTCTTATCTTTTTCAGCTGCAGTTTCACTATCATTCACAGTTGATAGGTCTTTGTCCCCATGAATGGCCAGTGAAATGAGAAATAGAACACTGATGATCTAATCTCTCTGTCATTCTGCTTCCAAATTTAGAGATGCATTCATAAATACAGAGCTGCATTCATTTGTGTGGTTTATAACTTCCCAGATTTAGTTTTAATCTTTAGTGCAAAAACTCATAGGAACCAATCAGAACTGATATTATTTCATTGGCAGATAACTAACAGATAACTGACAGATTATAATATAAATGGGACCTGGATACCCTGCTGGTGGCACTGTAGTTTCCAGAGGGGAAGGTTGTAGTTCCAGTATCCACCAGCTGGTGTCTCCAGTAAATAGCAGTTCCCAGTAATCAGGCTCCATCTGATGCTGGCTCCTGGAAGGGTATTTAGTCCCTCCTCTACTAGTACCTGGTGCTTTGCATTGCTATTGATCCTGAGCCTGATTCCTGCCTGAGCCTGTTCTTGCCTTGTATCTATAACTTCTACCTTACTGACTTGTATTTGCTCACCTTATTCCTGATCCCAGTCATGGTTTCCATTTCCTGACTGTTCCTTATACCTCCAGTTTTACCCTGTAGATCCATTATCCTCATTTTGCATAAATTGCATATATTGTATTAGTTATGTATTTTGTCACTTGCTTTATGGTTCACATATATTTTCGCATTTGCTGTGTTTTCTGTTTGTTGGTGTTTGGATGGATTTTGTTTCACTGTTAATAAACTTGCTTAAATCATATATAGTCTGCTCTCGGTTTCCTAAGTGTAGCTATGCAAATCTGGCCACCCCTGCTACTGGATGCCTGCTCTCAATATCCCTGAAATAAAATGGAAGTGCTAGCTACTAAATACCTTCCCAGCAGCCAGCATCAGGTGGAAACTGATAACTGAGATCTGCTGGCTGCTGGGAGGCACCTTCCGCTCTGGAAACCACAGTCCCACCAGCAGGTGATCCAGGTCCTGGCACTAACCTAACAGTGGGAATGACCTATTGCATGAAGACATTTAACCACTTGCTGACCACCCACCGCAGATGTACTGTGGCAAGGTGGCTCGGCTGCACAAATCGCCGTACCGGTATGGCGATTCGTGCACTAGCTTTCGTGGGCGCGCGTGCGCCGATGGCAGCATGTGCACGCTCCGATTGGCCAGCGCGGGAACCAATCAGCGGGCCCGGTGGACTCAATGTCCGCCGGCCGTCCAGGATTGTTCCCCACAGAGACAAAACGGGAATCTGCCAAAGTAAACAAGGCAGATCTCCATTCTGTCAGGGGATGACGCTGAGACCTGTCTTCCTGCTAAGCAGGAAGATGGATCCGTTTGTTTCTCTAGTTACACAGTTTCTCATACAGTTCTAAAACACAAACAGGGAACACATTTAACCCCTTGATGGCCCCTAATGTTCCCTGCCAGTGGCATTATTACAATGTCAGTACATATGTTTAGCACTGATCACTGTAATAATGTCACTGGTTTCCAAAAAAGTGTCAAAAATGTCAGTTAGGTGTCCGATCTGTCTGCCAAAATGTCGCAGTCCCGCTAAAAAACACTGTTCGCCGCCATTACTAGTAAAAAATAAATAAATACAAATGCCATAAAACTATCCCCTATTTTGTAGACGCTATAACTTCTGCACAAACCAATCAATATACGCTTATTGGGATTTTTTTCTATGGTTTTTCTACAACTGATCTGCTGTCCATTATTGACTCACCACTGGTCACCAGGCCATTCTGCACTGTGTGGAGGCAACCATCTTAGTAAAGAAGTTGGGCTTTACTTCCTCAAGTCAGAACTGTCCCCTTTGATGGCTGGTAATCTGATAACTGGTGGGGTAAAATTCAAGAAGCAGTAGGAGTGGTAGAGGAACTACAGAATGAATGAGGCAGAAGCAGGTAGACCCCTTGCAGTGCAGGCCCTCAGGTACATCTTGCTCTTCAGGTCCTCGGGTACACCTTGGTCTTCAGCAAGGAGAATAGAGATCAGAACTGTAGCAAGATCTTCAAGTGTCACTCTAGATCAGTGATTCTCAACCAGGGTTCCGTGGAACCTTAGGGATCCTCCAGAGGTTGCTAGGGGTTCCTTGAGCATTGGGCAATTTCTGCCTCTCAGTCAAGTTCCCACTGACACCATTGATCTTTCTAACTATCTGTAAGGAGGTAATTCTTCCCAATGACCACAAGTGTAAGGACCATTCTTCCCACTGACCATCACACTAATGTATCATGAGTTGTAGATTTCTAATTTTTAGCAGGGATTCCCTGAGACCGGAGAACTATTTCAAGGGTTCATCTGTGTTGAAAAGGTTGAGAAAGGCTGCTCTAGATCTCCTGACACTAGCAGTTTTAAGCAGTAGAGATGATCTCACACTGTAAATGTACAGCTATGAGGCCACAGAACTTCAGGTCCACTGTAGGTAACCCTTTAATATGCCTTACCTGAGTAATGAATGCCACTTTAAATAGCTATTTTTGAATAACATTGAGTTGGATCACAAAATTCCCAAAACTGTATATTCTTAAAATAGTTAAGAAATAATTGATCAAAGAAGGAAAAAACCCAAAAAAAACCCACATCTGCATGAAAATAAACAACTCAGGATTTCAGCTAAACGTCTTATCAATCCTGAAACATCAGAAGCGTAATTTAATTAACTACTTTCTTTTTTGCAGTCATGTAGCACGAGCGGAAAAAAAAAAAAAATGTACAGTATTTTGAGACTTTGAGGAACAAGCCCTGTGGCGATGTGGATTTGCATTTATGACAGGCATTTGGCAGCCAACATAGCAGTCAAGTGTTTTCCAAAGATGGCAGATGAGCGACGAGTATGAGATAGCCGCTATTGTTTCACATACGTTAAATTACAATCTCTCCCGGAATGCGCGTCTACGTCTGTCTGGATATGTCAGAGCCATAATGAGCTGTGATGGCCGGCCAACTTCTTTATTGTTTTCATTCCAAGTTCCTCCACTCCCCGATGATAACTTCTGAACTGCACTGCAAACTGGGAAAGAATTCTTAAATGGAAATTAGACGGTGGTGGGGCCTGTTTGAAGCCAACCTCCAGCCAAACACCTGCACGGTTGGATATACATATATTCATGAAAGGTCTAACCTCGTGAAATATATGCAATTTTGTTCAGCCGGTCTTGCTTGACACACACCTCTGCCACACTACATAGCCAGGAAGGTGACATTGCTTTCTATATTACAGTAAGCCCTTGTACACACGGTCGGAGAATCCGTCGGAATGTGTCCTATCGGACCGTTTTGTCGGATAATCCGACTGTGTGTGGTCTGCATCGGACTGTTTCCGTCGGAATATCCGTCGGACCAAATTTTCCAACTTACTGGAAATATTTTCCGACAAACTGGTCCGATAGGACATACTCCGATCATGTGTAGAGAATTTCGATCGGACAAAGTGCCACGCATGCTCAGATCAAATTCCTACATCAAAGCTATTGGCTACTAGCCTGAACGTAGTCCCATCGTAACAAAATTACGTCATCACGTTCTGAAAGATCGTATTTCCCGACAACTTTGTCCGACCGTGTGTATGCAACAGTTTCGGACAAAATCCGTAGGACAAAATCCGTCGGACAAAATCCAACGGATTTGCTTGTCAGAATGTCCGACCGTGTGTACAGGGGCTGAGATGTAGCTATAGTAATTATTAGCTGGAGTTTCCTGAGACTGGAAAGTTTATTTAAGGAGTTTCCTATTAAAAAGGATGAGAAAGCCTGGAATAGAGAATGGTGAAAACACTGTTGACCCTGTAAGGCCCTCTGTTATAATATTACAGCATCAAATTAAAGCGGAGTTCCACCCTGAAATATTTTTTTTTTCAGAATTGAACTCCTCTAAAAGTAAAAAAAAAAAAACATTTGGAGGAAAAAATATTTATATACTCCAGAATCACCCTGTTGCTATGTAGTCTTCCTAATCTGCCACTTCCTGGTCCGCGGAGCTCCTCGTCACTTCCTCCCTCGCCTGTGCTCCTGGGAAATTATGTGACGTTGTTTCCCAGGAGTCTGTGGGAAGTACTGTGATCTTGCCATAATAACGGGGCGGGACCTTCCTCTGTCGCCGCCCGTTGTTATGCCATTTTTAGAAGCAATCGGCGCTACCGCCGGTGAATCGCGCATGCGCAAGATCGAGAGGTGCATGGTGGTTACCCAGAATTCAGCTCTCCAAAACGAATCCAGGAAGAGATCTTGATTGGGCTTCACATGCCCACAATCATGATGGCAACGGCCACAAACAGAGGTAGAAAATATTCGAGTAAGACATTTATATTTTTGCAAAATTGATCATGATCATTGTATAATCGTTTTTGTATTCCATTTGTAATAATCCTAGGATCAATTAAAAAAACGCTATAAACTCTACTAAAATTAACCAGCATTTATTTTTTCACCTAAAGACAAAAAATTACATAATTAGTAGATCCTGTTGTTCAGCCTATCACTGATATTGGATGTTAAAATGTGTAAATTGGCCTTTTTATCTGGACATGAAGTCAGTCAACCTGTGAACTTGCCTTGAAGCACACAAATATAGAACAAAACTGCAAAAATAAATGTTTTCACATTTTGGTAATTGTTGTAGGAGGCCTCTAATGCAGAAATCAATGGGTTGTAATGTTTTTTGACATGGCCAAAGACCAGAGCACTTTTTTGCGATTTGGCACTTTGTCGCTTTAACTGACAATTGCGCGGTCGTGCGACGTGGCTCCCAAACAAAATTGACGTCCTTTTTTACCCACAAATAGAGCTTTCTTTTGGGGGTATTTGATCACCTCTGCGGTTTTTATTTTTTGCACTATAAACAAAAATAGAGCGACAATTTTGAAAAAAAACGCAATATTTTTTGAATGAATGAATGAATGAATGAAATACTTGTATAGCGCACAATGCGAACTGAATCGCCTCTAGGCGCTGTTTTTACTTTTTACTATAACAAATATCCCCAAAAATATATGAAAAAAATATTTTTTCCTCAGTTTAGGCCGATAGGTATTCTTCTACATATTTTTAGTAAAAAAAAAATCGCAAAAAGCGTGTATTGATTGGTTTGTGCAAAAGTTATAGTGTCTACAAAATAGGAGATCGTTTTATGGCATTTTTATTAATATATTTTTTTTACTAGTAATGGTGGCTATCTGCGATTTTTATCGTGACTGCGACATTATGGTGGACACATCGGACACTTTTGACACATTTTTGGGACCATTGCCATTTTTACAGCGATCAGTGCTATAAAATTGCATTGATTACTGTAAAAATTAGGCTGGCAGTGAAGGGGGTAACCACTTGGGAGGGGTTAAGTGTGTCCTGTGTAGAGTGTTTCTTTCTTTTTTTTTTTTTTTAACAATAAGTTTTATTTAGCAAATGTCACATTGTGGTTACAGAGTCAACGAATACATGTAAAGGGAGCCTGTGTCAGCAGGAGAACAAACCTACAAAAAAGTTACAGGCTATAATATGCAGAGCACTTATCCGCAACAACAAATAACGCATATTACAAGTGACACGAAAATTAAGTGACGAGCCCAAATAGAGCCCTGTGAACCCTTCAGTGTTTAAAACAGACAACACATCCTCTTGTCAAGGGAAAGGAAAGGAAGCAAGCTGAAGTTAAAAAGTGTAAAATAAAATAAAATGAAAACAAGGAAAAAAAAAACCTATAGAAATAGAAAGAAAGACAGAGTGAATTTGCAGAGCTTCAGAGATCCTGTAACACATCCCCGCCAGGCCGGCCCAATCCGAGACCCCATCACCCCAATCAGCTACATATCTGGGAGGGAGGGGAGTTCAGCCATTAGTCAAACTCTCGAAAGCCGCGGAGTATTTGAACTGAACCCAGGGGGACCATGTAATGTGGAATTTGTCAGCTGAGTCCTTAGCGGTAGCCAGCATTTCTTCCATGGCAAAGATATGATTAACTGAGTGCACCCATTCTCGGATAGTGGGAGCAGTCGAAAGTTTCCAATATTTAGGCACCAAAGATTTAGCTGCAATCAGCAAATATTTTGTTAGAGATCTATTATATTTGCCCAGAGAAACGTTAGATATATGCAGGAGACAACAGCCTGGGGTGAGTTTTATTTTAGTGTCTGTTATGTGAGATATTAGGCCTCGGACCCGACTCCAGAAATCCACTATCCAGGGGCAGCTCCACCAAATATGCAGCATGTCTCCTTTCGCCTCCCCACACCGCCAGCACAAGTCAGACAAAGCCGGAAACCAGCGTTTCACCTTAACCGGTGTAGCGTACCACTGAGAAAGTAATTTGTACGAGTTTTCTTGTAGTCTAGTGCTGACTGTACATTTATGGGCTAAAATACATGCGTTCCGCCATTGTGTATCAGTGAAAGAGGTTTAAAGTAACCTCTCCCAACTCTCCCTGAACCTGGAGGCCTCAGTGTGGTCAAGCTGCTGGAGACATGTGTACATAAATGAGGTCGTTTTCTCAACCGGATCACCCTGGAGGCAAACTGACTCAAAAGGTAGGAGCTCTCTCAGGACAGCCTGCCTTCTGTCGGACGCCAACATGTAATGGCAAACCTGTCGGTAGTTCCAGAACGACAGTGTCTCTGAGGGCAAAACATCCCCCAGTTCCTCAAATGAGAGAACCCGCCCCTGCCGAGTCAAGTGTGTAGCCAGGAGAGGAGTGGTTGCATCTAACATACAGTGGTGTGAAAAAGTGTTTGCCCCTTCCTCATTTCCTGTTCCTTTGCATGTTTGTCACACTTAAGTGTTTCGGAACATCAAACCAATTTAAACAATAGTCAAGGACAACACAAGTAAACACAAAATGCAATTTGTAAATGAAGGTGTTTATTATTAAAGGTGAAAAAAAATCCAAACCATCATGGCCCTGTGTCAAAAAGTGATTGCCCCCCTTGTTAAAACATACTATAACTGTGGTTGTCCACACCTGAGTTCAATTTCTCTAGCCACACCCAGGCCTGATTATTGCCACACCTGTTCACAATCAAGGCATCACTTAAATAGGAGCTGCTTGACACAGTAAGGTCCACCAGAAGATCCTTAAAAGCTACACATCATGCCGAGACCCAAAGAAATTCAGGAACAATTGAGAAAGAAAGTAATTGAGATCTATCAGTCTGGAAAGGGTTATAAAGCCATTTCCAAAGCTTTGGGAATCCAGCGAACCACAGTGAGAGCCATTATCCACAAATGGCGAAGACATGGAACAGTGGTGAACCTTCCCAGGAGTGGCCGGCCGCCCAAAATTACCCCAAGAGCGCAGCGACGACTCATCCAAGAGGTCAAAAAAGACCCTACAACAACGTCCAAGGAACTGCAGGCCTCACTTGCCTCAGTTAAGGTCAGCGTTCATGCCTCCACCATCAGGAAAAGACTGGGCAAAAATGGCCTGCATGGCAGAGTTCCAAGGAGAAAACCACTGCTGAGCAAAAAGAACATCAAAGCTCGTCTCAATTTCTCCACAACACATCTTGATGATCCCCAAGACTTTTGGGACAACATTCTGTGGACCGATGAGACAAAAGTGGAACTCTTTGGAAGGTGTGTGTCCAAGTATATCTGGCGTAGAAGGAACACTGCATTTCATAAAAAGAACATTATACCAACCGTAAAATATGGTGGTGGTAGTGTGATGGTCTGGGGCTGTTTTGCTGCTTCAGGACCTGGAAGACTTGCCGTGATAAAAGGAACTATGAATTCTGCTGTCTACCAAGAGATCCTGAAGGAGAATGTCCGACCATCTATTCGTGTACTCAAGCTGAAACGAACTTGGGTTCTGCAGCAGGACAATGATCCTAAACACACCAGCAAGTCCACCACCGAATGGCTGAAGAAAAACAAAATGAAGACTTTGGAGTGGCCTAGCCAAAGTCCTGACCTGAATCCTATGGAGATGTTGTGGTATGACCTTAAAAAGGCCGTTCATGCTCGAAAACCCTCTAATGTAACTGAATTAGGACAATTCTGCAAAGATGAGTGGGCCAAAATTCCTCCAGGACGCTGTAAAAGCCTCATTGCACGTTATCGCAAACGCTTGGTTGCAGTTGTTGCTGCTAAGGGTGGCCCAACCAGTTATTAGGTTTAGGGGGCAATCACTTTTTCACACAGGGCCATGATGGTTTGGATTTTTTTTCACCTTTAATAATAAACACCTTCATTAACAAATTGCATTTTGTGTTTACTTGTGTTGTCCTTGACTATTGTTTAAATTGGTTTGATGTTCCGAAACACTTACGTGTGACAAACATGCAAAGGAACAGGAAATGAGGAAGGGGGCAAACACTTTTTCACACCACTGTAAATCTATTTGAGTCCATCCCAGGGGGGAAATCCGGGTTATGTAAAAGGGGTGTAAGAGGGCCCGGAGAAGACGTGAACTTGTGTCCGGCGACAAGCTTATGCAAAACCTTCAGTGTGGCTCCAATAAGAGGGTGTTGGATCAATTCAGCAGGGCATTTGTCCCGTGGTATCCAGGGGGAGAAGCACAGGGGAGTCCTAGACACACTCTCTTCCACCTTTACCCAATCCTTGCGTGCTGCTTGACAGTTCCAGTCTATAATTCGGGCTAGGTGCGTAGCATAGTAATAAAGTTTAAAATTCGGGAATCCCACCCCACCCTCGGATTTGGGTTTCATCAGTAAACGAAGACTGATGCGTGGGCGTTTGTGGGCCCATAAAAATTTCCATAAGATGGATTGCAACTGCTTAAAAAAAGAGGCTGGAATTGAAATGGGTAAAGTATGGAAGAGGTATAGCAAACGTGGTAACGTGACCATCTTGATTATGGCAGCCCTGCCAAACCAAGAGAAAAAGCCCAGGGACCATCTACTCAGGTCAGTGTCTATCTGTCGCAGCATAGGCCGAAAGTTGTGTGCGTATATAAGGTGTATCTGGGGGGTGAGTCTAATGCCTAGGTATTTTAAAGCGCCTGAAACCCACTGAAAAGAATTATTCGTTTGCGCTTGCGCCAACGCCTCCGGCGTAAGCGTCAAATTCATCGCCTCCGACTTGCTGTAGTTAATCTTAAGATGGGAGATGTATCCATATATGGTGAAAGCCATCAGTAGGTTGGGAATGGTAGTGTGCGGGCGAGTTAAAAAAAATAATAGATCGTCCGCGTATGCGGCAATTGTGAAGCTCTTGTGTCCAATGTGGAATCCAGTAATTGAAGGAGAATTGTTAACTGTGCGGATAAATGGTTCCAGGGTGAGGATAAACAATAAGGGGGATAGTGGACATCCTTGTCTCGTCCCATTATGGATTACCACCGGTTTAGACAAGGTTCCATTGATTTTTAAGCGTGCTGTCGGGTTCTGATATAGGGAGGAAATCCAAGAGAGCATGCCCGGGCGTAGACCTATATGCTGACAAGTTGCGAACAGGTAGTCCCAGGCCACCCTATCGAAGGCTTTCTCCGCATCCGTAGATAGGAGAAAGCCTTCCAGACCGACCCTATGGCAATGGCCTGTTCGGGACCAATTAATTGGGGAAGAAAAAGACGTAACCGGTTCGCAATTATCTTTGACGTGATTTTTAAGTCCAAATTCAACAACGAGATCGGGCGATAACTAGAACATTCGGTGGGGTCCTTACCTAATTTCGGGATAACAGTTATATGCGCGCTTAGGAACGAAGCAGGGAGGTGATGCGGATTTCTAAGGAAATTAAACGTTTTCAAGAGCGGTTTTTCTAGCAAGGCCGAGAACACTTTATAGTAATGTGCAGTAAGCCCATCAGGTCCGGGGGGTCTTCCCCGGTTTAAGACCTTTAATAGTGGCCAACAGCTCTGCAGACGTGATGGGGCCCTCTAGGGATTCCGCATCTTCAGGGGACAACGTGGGCATACCGCTCTGCTCTAGATAATCCCGTATAATTTGGTTCCGGTCGCCTCTCAGCGTGCCAGGTTTGTGTTGTGGGGGCGTGTTGTAGAGCCTAGTGTAATATTGGCGGAAACTTTCAGCGATTTTATCCGTGCGATGTGACAAGGTACCATCTCCCATCCTAACTGCCAAAATATTATTGATTAGAGAGGCTTCCTTCAGGGCCCTGGCTAAGAATTTCCCTCCCTTATCTCCATGCTCATAGTAAATTTTCTTTTTAAGAAAAAGGGTGTGTTTACTCCTGATCTCCAGGATGCTGCGCAGCTCTAGTCTAGCCTGAATTAACTCCTGGGCTTTCAAGGCGTCCAGGGACCGTTTGTGTTGGGTTTCTAGCTGCGCCACCCTGGAGGTCAGTGTTTGAATCTGTAGTTCCGCTGCTCTCTTCCGGGCCGCCCCAGCTCTAATGAACACCCCCCTCATCACACACTTGTGCGCTTCCCAAATGGTTAGGGGGGACAGTTCGTGTAGAGTGTTTCTAACTGTTAGAGGGATGGACTTCGAACGACACCTCACTGGTCGTTGCTCCCGATCACAGGGAGCAGAGATCAGTGACAGTGTCACTAGGCAGACGGGGATACCCACGATCGTCTCACGGAGCTGAAGAACGGGGAGATGCTAATGTAAGCAAGCATCTCCCCGTTCTTCAGCTCCGTGAGACGATCGCGGGTATCCCTGCGTCAATCGAGTCCGCGGGACCCCCGATCCGACTCATGGAGCTCCCGGCAGGGACGTGCACGCGTCGGCGTGCACGTGACCACGCAAATTCAAAGGGACTTACATGTACGCCGATTTGCCCAGCCGTGCCATTCTGCCAACGTAAATGTACATGCGGTGATCGGCAAGTGGTTAAGTCCTTCAACAGTAGCCTATATATCTATACACTAATTATCAAAATAATAATACAATCATTTATTATAAAATTATGTTCAAACAGTTTTTTACAAAAAAATTTGGATGCATTTTTTCGTTTTGCTGATATTTCTTACCTATCTAATACTAACCCTGACCTCAATGGTCATAAATCCCTTTAAATACTTTATTTTGACCCTGTATAAGATTTTGAGATGTTAAATCTACCCCTGTTCCATATTGTTTTTATTCATTTATAATTATTTTAATTTAATTTTTTTTCCCCTTCCCCTTACCAACTTCTTATTATTATCTATTCTCCTCTTTTTTTTAGAGTTATTTAGCACATTCCCACCGGATCTAATTTTCTATCCAATTTTTCCTTATTTTTGTTTTATCACCTCGGCACTTCATCATGATTTTGGTGCCAATTTTTTTCTGCATGGTAAACTTTATAAATATACTATATATATATATTTTAAACACTTATTTTTCCTCCCCTCTTTTTGACCACCCCGCAGCCTGGTCACTGTGTGTCTTCTGTGGCTGCGCGGGGCTCCTTTCCTTTGGGACCCCCTTGGCAGTGGTTACTTCTAGGTAGTTTGGCGCGGTAGGTTCTCCTTCCTCAGTGATGGGCATTGGCAAGATATGTATACTTTTATATTTGATGATACATATATGTTTTGTTTATTTTGTACTTATTTTGTTTCTTTTTGTATTTTTGTACGGTCGGTTTTACACATTTTGCTGATTCGTATATCCCCCTGATGAAGCTATTAGGCGAAACATGTCGGGCTAATATATACGAATATGAAACTTCTGTTAGAGCTGAACTTTTGCCATACGACCACCTTCACTGTGATATGTTTTTGTGAACAAAGTGGCCCTGTTTTGTTTTGACTTTATTCTTATTAAAATGATATACCTTTTTAAATAAATGGTTTCCATTATTATCTGTAAGCACCGAAAACAACCCCCCTTCTCCTTCTTCAGTCTAAATGGTCTCTTATTGTCAATTAAGGGGCTCCGTCTTCGGAATTGGGCTCCCATCGATTAAACCTGGTCTCTTTCTCTCTAGTTTTATTATAGTTGTGGTGACTAGAATGAGAGAGGATGCTAATTTGGCTTGAAACAGCCTCCCGTTTAGTATCTTTTTTTTGGGAGCATCCATTGCTTTGCCGTCCCATTTGTACAGCAGTCATGCATTGATCACAGCTAGGATGATGGTGTTCCAGAAGATATAAATGTATCAGAGGGAGGATTTCAAAGGAAATGTTATATTTTGCTGCAAATGAGTCCAACGTATCCACACCGCCCATGAATTTGTTATAGCCCCTGTACACACGGCCGGACATTCCGATGGAAAATGTCCGATAGGACCGTGTTGTCGGATAATCCGACTGTGTGTGGGCTCCATTGGACTGTTTCCCTCGGAATATCTGACGGACAACGTTTTAGAGCTGGGCTATAAAATTTTCCGACAACATGATCCGATCGGACTTTGTCCAATAGTGTGTCGAGAATTCCGATCGGACAAAGTGCCACGCATGCTCAGATCAAATTCCAAGACCAAAGCTATTGGCTACTAGCCTGAACGTAGTCCCGTCGTAACTAAATGTCATCACGTTACATGCGATCGGATTTTCCGACAACTTTGTCCGACCGTGTGTATGCAACACTGGTTTCGGAAAAAATCAGTCGGACAAAACCCGACGGATTTTGTTGTCGGAATGTCTGACCGTGTGTACAAGGGCTTAGACACCCAAAATGTTAGGCCTCTCAGCTTCAACATAACCTTTGGTGGCTTTGTCCCAGCGTTGAACCTTCTCCACCGGTTCTGGGCCAGCAAAGGATTTTTATTTTCCTTTTCCGGTTCACAGGCAATTTCACATATTTTGGATGGAATCAATGGCATGAAACACATTAGACATTGCCCTTGGCTGGTGGCATGCTGAGATGGAAACACTGATTATTTTCCAGGTTAAACCATCTTAACCACTTGCCCCCCCACCATATAGCAAAATGACGTCGGCAAAAAGGATGCGATATCCTGACCGGGCTCGTGTGACATGGTGGTCAGGACAACAAGCTGATGCGCGCCCCCGGACCCCATCAGAGTCCTCTCCGTACATCAGAATTCTCAGTGTTCTCCCTTAAATTAGGATTCCCAGAGCATCCCTTATATCAGAGTGCCCAGAGTTACCCCTTACATCAGAGTCCTCTCTATACATCAAAGCTCTCAGTGTTCCCAAAGCATCCCTTATGTTGGGATCCCCAGAGTCTGCAGAGTCCCCCCTTACAGTGAAAGGGAACTCTGTGGATTCAGATGTAAAAGGTGAACTCTGTGGACTCTGATCTAAAGGGGGACTCTTGTTATTAACGTCATATAATTATAAATGTTATTTAACCTCTTGCTGACCAGCCGCAGCAATTGCACTGCGGCAACATGGCTCGGCTGTGCGAACCGCCGTTCCCTTTGGTGGCCACTAGGGGCATGCCCGAAGCTGGCCCCCGGAGCTGATATGAATGCCCGGCAGTCATGATGCCCACCGGACTCCCGCAATCGCTTGTTACACAGCGAGAACCGGGATCTGTCACTTCTCTGTGAAGGGAGAAGTGATAGATCGCCCGTTCATACAAAGTATTAACAGCAATCTGTCATCTCCCCTCGTTAGTCCCCTCCCCCTTCAGTTAGAACACACACTAGGGAACCCAATTAACCCATTGATCGCCCCTTAGTGTTAACCCCCTACGCTGCCAGTGACATTTTTACAGTAATCAGTGCATTTTTCCCTGTTATAGGGAAAGACGATCAGTGATGTCAGACGCCAAGCCACGCCCCCCTACAGTTAAAAAAAACACACACACACTTAACCCCTCCCCGCCCCCTAGTGGTTAACTTCTTCACTACCAGTGTCCTTTACACAGGAATCAGTGCATTTAAATAGCACTGATCGCTGTATAAATGACAACGGTCCCAAAAATGTGTCAAAAGTGTCCGATGTGTCCGCCATAATGTCGCAGTCCTGATAAAAATCGCAGATCGCTGCCATTTCTAGTAAAAATAAAAAACTAATAATAAAAATGCCATAAATCTATCCCCTATTTTGTAGACGCTATAAATTTTGCGCAAACCAATCAATAAACACGTATTGCAAATTTTTTTACCAACAATATGTAGAAGAATACATTTTGGCCTAAACTAAGGGAAAAAAATAGTTTTTTTTTATATATATTTTTGGGGGATATTTATTTTAGCAAAAAGTAAAAAAATTTTTTTAGTTCATACTGCAAAAAATAAAAACCTCAGAGGTGATCAAATACCACCAAAAGAAAGCTCTATTTGTGGGGAAAAAAAGGACGTCTATTTTGTTTGGGTGCCACGTTGTACGACCGTGCAATTGTGAGTTAGAGTGACAGAGTGCCGAATCGCAAAAAAAGTGCTCTGGGCAGGAAGGGGGGTAACATTTTCCAGGGCTGAAGCGGTTAATAGCAAAATATATGTATAGTTTAACCACTTACTTACTGGGCACCTAAACCCCCCTCCTGTCCAGACCAATTTTAAGCTTTCAGCGCTGTCGCACTTTGAATGACATTTTTATAATTTTTTCCAACAAATAGAGCTTTCTTTTGGTGGTATTTGTTCACCTCTGCGGTTTTTATTTATTTTTTTAAAAATTGAAAAAGCAGCGTGAGGAGAAAAAAAAAAACAATCAATGAGCTTTTGTTTACATCATGTGATCAGCTGTCATTGGCTGACAACTGATCACATGATAAGGGGCCGGGACCAGCCCCTTCCTAGGATCGGTGATCAGCCAAGTCTCCGTGACTCGGTGATTACAGCGCGCTCCCCACACACCATGCAGGGAGCTTGCACAGGAGAGGAATGATTCATGTAGCATTTACTTCCGGGAATCCATCTGCTCTTAGCTCAAGTATGCATGCAGGAGAGTGTGCTTAGCTGAGAAAATCCCCTCCTCCTCTTCTCCCCTCCTGAAGATGCCTGGGATGTATGACATCATGTGCCTAGGCAATAAACCAGGAAGTGACTGAACAAAATGTAAAAAAAAAAAAAAAAAAAGTTTAAAACAAGTAAATATGATATACTTTCTTATCTGTTTACTAATGCTAGCTGTATGAGGATTAAAAATAAATAATGTTAATTGGGAGAGTGAAGTTCCACTTTAACCACTTAACGACTGGTCCATAGCCGAAAGACGGCTAAAGCGCGGTCGTGTTTTTCTGGGTGGGCGTCCATGGACGTCCTCCCAGAATCTTGCTCTTGTGCGCCCCCTGGGATGCGCTCCCGCAAACATCTGAGACCGCCGGGTCCGGAAGACCCGGCGCATCACGGAACGTGGTAAACAGCCGCTGGTAGTGGGCGTTTATCATGTGATCGCTCTGTCAAATGACGGAGCGGTCGCTTGTAAACAAACTGGCGTCATTTCATGAAGCCGGTTCCTCCCTCTCCTCTCTGTACCGATCGAGAGGGGGAGAGATCGGTGACAGCAGTGCTGTGCGCTGGATGTGTGGTGCCCACAGCGCTACTCTGTGCCAATACTCTCCCCATACTGTGCAATACTCTGCCAATACTCTGCCAATACTCTGCAACACTGTGCGATACTCTGCAATACTCTGCCAATACTCTGCAACACTGTTCAATATTCTGCAATACTATGCCAATACTCTGCAACACTGTGCAATACTCTGCCAATACTCTGCAACACTGTGCAATATTCTGCAATACTCTGCCAATACTCTGCAACACTGTTCAATACTCTGCAACACTGTGCGATACTCTGCAACACTGTGCAATACTCTGCAACACTGTGCGATACTCTGCAACACTGTGCAATACTCTGCCAATACACTGCAACACTGCAATACTCTGCCAATACTAGCCAATACTCACCAATACTCTGCCAATACTTGCCAATACTCTGCCATAAATTTTAACAGAAACAAAGAATTTTTTTTTTTTACAGAATTTTCTGTCTTTTTTAATTTATAGCGCAAAAAATAAAAAAAAACAGCGGTGATTAAATACCACCAAAAGAAAGCTCTATTTGTGTGAAAAAAATGACAACAATTTCATATAGCTACAGTGTTGCATGACTGAGTAATTGTCATTCAAAGTGTGAGAGCACTGAAAGCTGAAAATTGGTCTGGTTAAGAAGGGGGTTTAAGTGCCCGGTGGTCAAGTGGTTAAAAAGACAGAGAGCAACTTTTGTAAACACGTCGATATAGTAAAGCCTATGTGATATTTAAGCGATTGGATTCATATCTGCTTTACCAAATGTGCATTTCATGCTGAAAAATAACACATCCAGATCAATGTCATATTTAATTGTGAGTCGCATGTTTCGATTAGAGAATTATCCTGACTCTGAGATGGAATAAAGAACTCATCTGAAATAACTCATCAGCTTTGTAGGGTTGCAGTTCTGTGTTTTATTAGAAAAAGCACAAAATATTTAGTTTTTTTTTCTATTTTTTTCTTTATAGCGCAAAAAATAAAAAACGCAGAGGTGATCAAATACCAACAAAAGAAAGCTCTATTTGTGGGGAAAAAAAGGACATGAATTTTGTTTTGTTACAGCGCTGTTGGACCGCGCAATTCTCAAAGCGACGCAGTGCCATATCTCAAAAAAAGAAAATGGCCTGGTCAGTAAGAGGGCAAATTCTTCCGGGGGTGACGTGGTCAGATAATAATAAAACTCTATAAGAAATATACATAGAAAAATATGATAAAGCGAATACGTAAATATTAGGGCTCTAGAAGTTAAAGACTAATTCCTCGATCAATCAATTAATTTTTTTGAAAATTCTTTTGATTTGTACTCACCTCTCCGCCAGCTTCCGGGTCTTCAGGGAGTTCCGTCGGAGATCCGGTGATGTCACGGACATCGACGTCACAGGACTCCTCCCCCTTCCCCAAGTGCCCCCGTCTGCTAACGAAGGGAAGGGAGGAGGAGTCCGGTGACGTCGAAGTTCTGATTGAACGTAACGCGTACGGGGGAGGAGCTACACATGACGTCACCCGCGTGTTTTTATCATCTTTATGTGAGTAGTTTGTGTTTGAACACAAAAATGAAATCTTATACTTAAGCGGTGAGCACTTAGATCTTTTCTTTCTACCCATGACCTGGCGTCCTTTCTGAGATCTAAGGAGACGTGAGAGAAGTTTATGGTCCGTGTTAAACCCTTTTGATACCCGCTTGCATGACCACCTGTTTGCACAGTGGTCCATGCCATAAGGTGAGAGTGATTAGTTAGACCGGAGGTGGAGGGATTGTCACGCTACTGTGGGAAAAAAAATGACTTACGTCAGTGCTATAGTTTGAATTTAAAACGTATTTGTGTGAACTGTGAAGTTAAGTCATGGATTGTGGAAACTAACTAGTGTCGGGTGATTGTATATAGTGTATACCACATTTACCACTGACTAATGAAGAGTTGCAATGTAAGGAGATCAGCTAAAAGTAGTTGGATCTGTGCGTTATAATTAATCGAAATTAGTCGATTAATCAATTTAAAAAAAACAAAAACGATTAATCCAACACGAAAAATTTTAATCAGTAACAGCCCTAGTAAATATACGTTATGCATTTCCGTCAAGTGTTTTCCCTTTAAATACGGCTGCCTTCTGTCTCTTTGTATTTGGTCCCCGGCAGTAAATGTGATTTAATGTCAGATCTTTCACTCTTATTAGGCGGAGCGCGGGTCCTGAGAAAGGCAGAAGTGGGCCAGATCCTGCAAGCGTTGTTAGTCAGCCGATATTGCTCTATATCCGGCTTCCTCTGCAGTCCTGCCATGGAAACTCGCTGGAGACCACAGCTGAGGCAGGAGCACGCTAAATAATTCATAACCGCTAACATCGGGTCTGATGTAGGTATAAAAATAGTTGGAAAACACAACGCTGCACATGTTTACATTACACAATCACCGTCTCCTCGGGAAGAGAGATACCTCAAGAGCGGACTTTTTCCTTCCTGAGCGGAGAACTGAAATAATCCCACTGTGTTTAGCTTCGTAAAAGGAATTCATCCTAAACAAAAAAAATAAATCTAATCCCGGTCGGGACACTATCTGCATGGAGTTTCATGTTCTCCCTGTGCTTGCGTGGGTTTCCTCCAGGTACTTACACATGCTGGTAAGGTAATTGGCTCCTGTCTACAGTTGTGCTCATAAGTTTACTATGATTTCTTGGCCATTTTTCAGAGAATATAAATGATAACACAACTTTTCTTTCACTCATGGTTAGTGTTTGGCTGAAGCCATTTATTATCAATCAACTGTGTTTACTCTTTTTAAATCATAATAGCAACAGAAACTACCCAAATGACCCTGATCAAAAGTTTACATACCCTGGTGATTTTGACCTGATAACAGGCACACAAGTTGACACAACGGGGTTTGAATGGTTATTAAAGGTAACCGTCCTCACCTGTGATCTGTTTGCTTGTAATTAGTGTGTGTGTATAAAAGGTCAATGATTTTTGGGACTCCTGACAGACCCTTGCATCTTTCATCCAGTGCTGCACTGACATTTCTGGATTCCGAGTCATGGGGAAAGCAAAAGAATTGTCAAAGGATCTGCAGGAAAAGGTAGTTGAACTGTATAAAACAGGAAAGGGATGTAAAAAGATATCAAAGGAATTGAGAGTGCCAATCAACAGTGTTCAAACTCTAATCAAGAAGTGTAAAATGAGGGGTTCTGTAGAAACCAAACCACGGTCAGGTAGACAAACTAAAATTTCAGCAACAACTGCCAGGAAAATTGTTGGGGATACAAAGAAAAATACACACTTCAGGGGAAATACAGGACTCTATGAAAACATGTGGTGTGGCTGTTTCAAGATGCACAATAAGGAGGCACATGAAGATGGGCTGCATGGTCGAGTCGCCAGAAGAAAGTCATTACTACGCAAATGCCACAAAGTATCCAGCTTACAATACGCCAAACAGCACAGAGACCAGCCTCAAACCTTCTGGCACAAAGTCATTTGGAGTGATGAGACAAAACTTTTTTGCCACAACCATAAACACTACTTTTAGAGAGGAGTCAACAAAGCCTATGATGAAAGGTACACCATTCCTACTGTGAAACACGGAGGTGGATCGCTGATGTTTTGGGGACGTGTGAGCTACAAAGGCACAGGAAATTTGGTCAAAATTGATGGCAAGACGAATGCAGTATGTTATCAAAAAATACTGGAGGAACATTTGCATTCATCAGTCAGGAAGCTGCGCATGGGACGTACTTGGACATTCCAACATGACAAGGATCCAAAACACAAGGCCAAGTTGACCTGTCATTGGCTACAGCAGAATAAAGTGAAGGTTCTGGAGTGGCCATCTCAGTCTCCTGACCCCAATATCATTGAGCCACTCTGGGGAGATCTCAAATGTGCAGTTCATGCAAAACAGCCCAAGAATTTACAGGAACTGGAGGCTTTTTGCCAAATGGAATGGGCAGCTTTACCATCTGAGAAGATAAAGAGCCTTATCCACAAATACCACAAAAGACTTCAAGCTCTCATTGATGTTAAAGGGGGCAATACACGGTATTAAGAACTGGGGCATGTAAACTTTTTGATCAGGGTCATTTGGGTAGTTTCTGTTGTGATTATGATTTAAAAAGAGTAAACACAGTTGATTGATAATAAATGGCTTCAGCCAAACACTAATCATGAGTGAAAGAAACGTTTTTGTGTTATCATTGATATTCTCTGAAAAATGGCCAAGAAATCATAAATTCTGCCAGGGTATGTAAACTTATGCACAACTGTATATTGGCCCTGTATCTTATATAGCACCCTACTACTTAGGATTCTAGATATTTCGTTTTTGGCTCCTTCTGCGGTCAAGGGAGAAGTGATTGTTTGGTCTGCTGTTGAGGCTTTCACAGGCTTGGATTTTGATTGTTTCCCCCTGCCTCTAGAAGAAGGTTCTAAAGCTTAAGGAGGGAGAATTAAAATATCCACCTGAATATTGATCAGGGCCTAGGCAATCCCAGGAGAGGTGTGCCCAGAAGGTGGCTGGGGAAGCTGATAAATAGTCTGATAAATAGTCTGAACGTCTTGCTGGGGAAGAATAGTCTTCCCCAGCAAGACATTTGCAACCTTAGAGGAGGCTGCTGCATTTCTGAAGTAAGGCTTTGATTGTGCTGCTGTTCTCTGAGGTCTCGGGCAGGAGACCTGGAAAAGACATGGAGCTGGCTGTAAGAGATCATTTTCTATCAAATGTTTTCTTAAAGGGGTTATAAACCCTTGCTATTTTTCCCCTCAATGCATAGAATGCATTGAGGTGAAAAGCCTCTTGTAGTGCACCAGCCCCCCAGAGCCCCCCTTTTACTTGAGCCAGATCATTCCTGCGCTGAGGACGAGCACACCCTCTCCAGCCAGTGTCTTGGGTCCTGATTGGATAGATAGCGCAGCCATTGGCTCCTGCTGCTGTCAATCAAATCCAATGAAGCGGGGGCCTGGGGGTGGAGCTGAGTCCTGCTGTCTGTTTCAATAGACGCAGCAGCAGCATGGGTGCCTCGAAGGAGAGCACTTATCCGACTGGTCAATTGAGAACGGGAGGAGCCAGGAGCACTGCTGAGGGACCCCAGAAGAGGAGGGGCCACTCAGTGCAAAACCAACTGCATAGAGGGTGTAAGTATGATCTTTTTTTTTTTTTAACTGAACGTTTACATATCCTGTAAGGAAAAAGGAGGAACATTACAAAGCATAGCATCTAACAGTGCACACATAGCTCTGTATAGACAATAAAGAAGACACACAATCGGGGCAAAGAGGGAACATGACAAATGGGATGGGCCATCTATGAAGTCGGTTATAGCCGCATACAGCAAGGAGACAGTACATGTTATGGATAACTACACATTATAGATCAATAGCCCCATAATAGTTGGAGGAAAGCCATCCTGAGAGATAGCTTACCAAATCTGCCTATGAAAAGCATGAGGTCCATGAGGTCTAGAATATCAATAATACTTAACCTTAATAGATTGGTCTACAGAATGGTATAACATTTAACTTATTTTATATAATAACAAAAACTCTTCCCATTGTCAGACATCAACTTATTTACTTATTGGGGTCATGAGTACCCACAACTAATAGCATAATACTCATAAATGAGAAAGCGCAAAGGAAAAGGGGAGGGAGAGAGCTGAAAAAGGACTGAAGGGAAGAGAGAAAAATTTGAGAATGAGATAAGGAAAATGTAAAAAAGGGAAAGTATACTGTGTATCTGGAACCCGCAGACAGGCAAGACTTGAGAAGATTTTTAAATTGATTCCTGATGTGTTTTTGGGATGCAAGTGCCGGAGGTTGTTTGGTCTGAGACTGCTCTCATAGGGTCTCAGGTACCGGCCATTCCCCTGTCCTCAGCAGTGTCTTGGACTGTAAGCCTAGAGAAGATTGCCCTCTTGTACTGTGCCGTGTTCCTGTGTTTGGCACTGGGTACCAGTAGTTGTGCAGTGGTGCAGGGTAACCAGAAGCCAAAGAGTCTTGCTTCATGTTCTCCAACTGTGAGGCCTTAGAGACTGTCCAATATCCACAGTTGATTTAGGAGAAGATTGTCCTCTCACAGCCAATTGCTAATTATCTTGGGGGATCACATGCCCCGATCCCTCTCCTGTTACAAGTTTTAAAAAGACAATCCCCTACACCTGGGGTGTTGCTAGGTGGGAAAAGGACCAGGGGCTCCAGGTAAAGCGTGGGAGTGGGCATGGGCGTCTGCAGAACTTTTTTTTGGGGGGGTGCTTCGGCAGTGGCAATTAACCCTTTCTTTGACCGCCAGCAGGGGTTAAAAGCACCCTGCTAGCAGCTGAATAGCACCGCTAAAACTATGGTAAAACTAGCGGCTCTTTACCGATAGCGTGGCCAGATGGCCAGTGTGAAATAGCTCTTGAGATAATTCAGCTTCACTTTGTATTGGAAGTTATTCAGGCGAGGCGTACCAGTCTATGCCCATATAAATATAACCTAGAGAATGTACATCTTTCTATATTGCAATGCAGTATAAGTTGTTTTCATCAAGATGAAAATATGGCCACAACAGATGTACTGTATTGCAATACATTGCAGTATTCAAAGATGTACATTCTCTAGGCTTTATTTATATGGGCATGGTATGCCTGAGACTGAGTAACTTCCATACAAAGTGATAAAGATTATATAACACACAAATATCTTTTCCAGCAATAGCTCAGCTGTCCAACTTTCCAAGCAATATATATATCTAAATTCTCCTCCTAACTGGCACTGCTGTTACCTGTGGTTCTTCAGGATTTCCTCCTGTGATGCGATAGGCCCAGGCATTGGCAGCGCATTCTCAGCCACTGACTGATTGCACGCACCTGTGGGAGGAGCCGGCGCCAGGCCGGCCGGTGTTCTGCCGTATAGAGTCCGGCCATCAAATGGTGTCCGCTCCGTACTGCGCATGCGCAGTACGGAGCAGACGAAGCTTCGGAAAATCTCCGAAGCTGAACGGCGCCTGCGCCGTGAGTGGAGGTGGTAGCCCCACCATCCAAGCGGACATAGGGTTGTGAATATTAGAGGGCCCCTCGCGGGCGAGCTTCGCTCGCCACGCTTCGGGCTCGGCCTCGCTGCGCTCGGCTCTTTTTTATTCTAACTCTATGTCCACTTGGATAGTGGGGATAGAACCTGGACTCACGGCGCAGGCGCCGTTCATCCTCGGCATTTTTCGGAATCTGTGTTCCTGTGTACTGCGCATGCGCAGTACACAGCGGACACTATCGGATGGAGGACGCTATTTGACAAGACACCGGATCTGCATAGCGACGTACATACACAGGCAGGCAGCCAATCACGGAACAGCCGAGATGTCCGAGAGGCCCAAGCGGCAGAGCCAATGCGATGATTGGGCCAGGGGTGAGGGAGGGAGGGACGGATGTCTCTATCTGTGATAAGTCAGAAAAGAGAGCAGCCCCAGACCAGCAGACTCAGAAAAAAAGTCCACAGCGGCCTCGACGGCTGCCATTGCAACAAAGGGCAACTGCCTTTAACACCTACCTATGATTCCAAGGGGAGGCAACTGCCCCCCCCCCCCCGCCCTATGCTGCGGACACCCATGGGTGCATCCTGAATTTTATAGATGGGCTGCAAAATGCAGGCAATGTTATTCGACAACACCCTCAGTGTATACCAGAGAGCAGATTGCACTCTCCATTATAAAATGACTCCTAGAAGTAGCAATTGATCTCTAAACAGAATGGAACAAATGGCTCCCTGTAGGGAGCTGGGAAGAGAGCCTGATTACATGACTTGCCAAAGTCATAAGACCTTATTTCCCTCAATCAGAGAAAGCAGATGGAACTCTCATAGGCTCAATACTGCAGCCTGCATTTTATGAATGGGCTGCAAAATGCAATCGGTGGTATTCAGCAATACTGTGCTGTATAACAGAGAGGAAATGATGCTTTGTTGGTGTCAATGGAAGAAATTTTGTGACAACATTGGTGTCTGGAGGACTCCTCCACAGTCCTCCAGACAACATTGGTGTCTGGAGGACTGTGGAGGAGTGTTAGCCTGGGGGGCTAGTAAAAGGGGCAGCTGCGGCCAGGTCGGTTGGCAGTGCCTGAAGAGGTGGTGCTAGAACCAGTAGCCACAAGAGGAGTAATACAAGCTGATCACTGCATTCTGCTACACAACAAGGGTCTTCGAGTTCCTGCCTACAAAGGGCCATAAGTGTTATGCCGCGTACACACAGTCGGAATTTCGGCCAGAAAAAGACCGATGAGAGCTTTTCGTTGGAAAATGTGACCGTGTGTATGCTCCATCGGAATTTTGCTGGCCAAATTTCCCCCAGCAAAAGATTGAGAGCAGGTTCTCAATTTTTCAGACGCAAAACGTTTCTATCGGAAATTCCAATCGTGTGTATGCAAAACTCACGCATGCTCAGATTCAACTACGAGATGGAAGCTATTGGCTACTGGCTATTGAACTTCCTTTTTCTAGTCCCGTCATACCTGTTGTACGTTACCGCGTTCTTGATGGTCGGAATTTGGTGTGACCGTGTGTATGCAAGACAGTTTGAGCGAAATCCCTTCGGAATTCCGTCAGGAAAACCATCAGAGCATTTTCCAACCAAAATTCCGTTCGTGTTTTGTACAAAAGTTCCTCATTTTGACTTGCTATGAGCCTCTTGTAAGCCCTTGTACACACCGTCGGAGATTCCGACGACCAAATCCGTCAAAGTAATTCCGACGGATTAATTCCGGAAGAGGTCCGGAAGTGATGTTGCATACACACGGTCGGACTAAGTTGTCGGAAAATCCGATTGTACATAACGTGATGACATTATTTCGTTACGACGGGACTACGTTCAGGCTAGTAGCCAATATCTTTGGACTAGGAATTTGATCTGAGCATGAGTGGCACTTTGTCTGTCGGAGTAGGCTACACATGATCGGAGTATATCCGATCGGAGCATTTTGTCGGAAAATATTTCCGGCAAGTTGGAAAAGTTGGTCCGATGGATATTCCGACGGAAACAGTCTGATGCAGACCACACACAGTCGGAATATCCGACAAAATGCTCCGATAGGAAACATTCCGATGGAATCTCCGACCGCGTGTACAAGGGCTAAGTCACATACACTATAAGAGGGAAGGGCAGCATGATGAGCCAATGAAGCCTAGGAGCCACTTTGAGGGATGACCCATCACGGTGCTGCTGCTGTGCACTCACTATCCAATCACAAGCTGGTGGCCAGGAAGGTTACTAGGCTGTGTTTCTTAATTGCAGCAGAGTCTGATCACCAACCTGGCTCTGCTGTCTGGTAGGGTTATTTAAAATGCAGGACTGAATGGAAAGAAATACAAATCAGATGTACTTTAATTTTTACTTATTTTACTGCTTTGTTGGTTTTAAATTCCGGGAAATATTACACTAATGAAAAAAAATTGTGTAGGTGCTGAGCTAGTCGCTGGAGAACTAGTATTCAATGGCATCCAATTATATAAAGCAGGGTTAACATAGAAAGCAATTGAGTGATATATGGCAAGTGTCAGCAGGAAGCCCTCGAGAAAGGCAGATGACGAAACGAGTTGGATGGCACCTGTAATGACGCTTGGGTTTTATGTCTTTATTACTGACGTTACTGGTTTTAAGTGATTTTCTAACAATCTATATAAACATTACACGGGAGCGTTCTCTGTGTTATCTTTCCTCCCACACTTGCCGCTCAGTGACTCGGTGATGGCAACACATCCATGTAATGAGACAGCGTGGGAGGAAGGGAGCATCGCGAGAGGAGGAGATCCTCAGCGTGTCGCAGATACTGGGATGTGGAGAGTAATCTCCAAGGAGCGAGGTGACCTACATTTACTGTATGTGGTCTCAGCTCTCTGATAAGTGGATTTACTTACAAGGCTCGGTGGAGAACAGGTAAATAAAACATGGATAGGCATGACTTTTATAGAGAGAGACACCCCTGGGCCGCCACGCTTCTGCTATCAGCACCAAGTCACATAGAGGATCTTCAGAGCTCTATCACAACGTCATGAAGTTCTACCAAGTCCAATAAAAGGAATGTGAAGCATCCTTCATGACTAGTTTGTTTGCCATTCCACGATGCGCTACTTTAACTGGCAATTGCACGGTCATGCAACACTGTACCTAAATTAAATGTTAATCAGTTTTTTCTCTTTCTCAAGTTTTATACCTTTTATTTCAGAAGGAAACGGGAAAACACCTTCCATACATGACCAAGGTCCTGTTACCCAAACAGCAGGGTAATAGGTACATTTCCAATTATTCAATCCATTCTGTTCATAAACATAATAACCGCATATCGACCTATTTCTCAAAAATAATTGTCTCCCCCCTCGGTCATGAACTTAAAAAAACCCAACCCCAAAATCCAGGGACCTGAAGTCCCACGACCCCTGGAGGGGCCTCCATGCTATAGTAAGATATCTGACCCTCTCCTCCCTCCCCATTTTCAAACAAAGATTTTTTAGGCAGACACCACAAACACATACGAAAACACAAAACACAAAACAAAACACAAACACAAAACAAAACAGAACAAAAATCAAAAAAAAAAAAAAAAACAACAAACTCTTACTCCTCACCTTTATATCCTCTATATGAGAAGTCTCCAAACTTTTTAAACAAAGGGCCAGTTTACAGTCCTTCAGAATTCAGGGTGGCTGGATGTTGGTGTCAGTGGGAGGAATAGTACCCAATCATTGGTTTCAGTTGGAGGAATTGAACCCAATCATTGGTAGTGGAAGGAATAGTACCCCATTTTTGGTGTCAGTAGGAAGAATAGTGCCTCATTATTGATATCAGTAGGAAAAATTGTACCCCATCATTGGTGTCTGTGAGAAGAATTGTACCCCATCATTGGTGTCTGTGGGAAGAATTTTACCCCATCATCGGTGTTTATGGGAAGAATTGTACCCCATCATTGGCGTCTGTGGGAAGAATTGTACCTCATCATTGGTGTCTGTGGGAAGAATTGTACCTCATCATTGGTGTCTGTGGGAAGAATTGTACCCCATCATTGGTGTCTGTGGGAAGAATTTTACCCCATCATCGGTGTTTATGGGAAGAATTGTACCCCATCATTGGCGTCTGTGGGAAGAATTGTACCTCATCATTGGTGTCTGTGGGAAGAATTGTACCTCATCATTGGTGTCTGTGGGAAGAATTGTACCCCATCATTGGTGTCTGTGGGAAGAATTGTACCTCATCATTGGTGTCTGTGGGAAGAATTGTACCTCATCATCGGTGTTTATGGGAAGAATTGTACCCCATCATTGGTGTTTATGGGAAGAATTGTACCCCATCATTGGTGTCTGTGGGAAGAATTTGACCCCATCATCGGTATTTATGGGAAGAATTGTACCCCATCATTGGTGTCTATAGGAAGAATTGTACCCCATCATTAGTGTCTGTAGGAAAAATTGTACCCCATCATTGGTGTCTGTGGGAAGAATTGTACCCTATCATTGGTGTCTGTGGGAAGAATTTTACCCCATCATTGGTATTTATAGGAAGAATTGTACCCCATCATTGGTGTCTATAGGAAGAATTGTACTCCATCATTGGTGTCTGTAGGAAAAATTGTACCCCACCATTGGTGTCTGTGGGAAGAATTGTACCCTATCATTGGTGTCTGTGGGAAGAATTTTACCCCATCATTGGTGTCTGTGGGAAGAATGGTGCCCCATAATTGGTGTCAGTGGGCGGAATGGTGTCTTGTATCAGTGAGAGGAATAGTGCCCCAAGTGCCAGATAAAGGCAAGCAAAGGGCCACATCTGGCCCCTGGGCCGTAGTTTGGAGACCACTGCTCTATATAATTTTTTTCACACAAATATATCTATATTTTGGTGTTTTTTGATCACCACTGTTTTTTTTGTTATTTTATAAACGAAAAAAGAAAATTTTGAAAAAAAACAAAACAAAAAAAAACAATATTTTCTACTTTGTGTTATAAAACAGTTCCTAATTTTCTAGTTTTGACTTGCTATGAGCCTCTTGTAAGGCACATACACTGGAAGAGGGAAGGGCAGCATGAGGAGCCAAGGAAGCCTAGGAGCCACTAGGAGGGATGACCCATCACGGTGCTGCTGCTGTCCGATCACCAACCTGGCTCTGCTGTCTGGTAGGGTTATGTAAAATTCAGGACTGAATGGAAAGAAATACAAATAAGATGTACTTAAATTTTACTTATTTTACTGTTTGGTTGGTTTTAAATTCAGGGAAATATTACACTAATGAAAAATGTGTGTATCTGCCGAGCTAGTCGCTAGTCGCAAAACAAACTCTCTCTCCTCTCCTATATATCCTCTATATAATTTTTTTTCACACAAATAGATCTTTCTTTTGGTGTTATTTGATTGCCACTTTTTTTTTTTTTATCATATAAACGAAAAAAGAGAATTTTGAAAAAAAAAAAAAATCAATATTTTCTACTTTCTGTTATAAACACATCAAATAAAAAAAATTGAATTTCTTTATAAATGTGGGGCAAAATGTGTTCTGCTGCATGTCTTTGGTATGAAAAAAATCACAATAAGTGTATATTAATTGGTTTGTGTAAAAGTTATAGAGTCTACAAACTATGGTATATACAGTGCGCCCGGAAAGTATTCACAGCTCTTCACTTTTTCCCCATTTTATCTTACAGCCTTATTCCAAAATGTATTCAATTCATTATTTTCTTCAAAATTCTACAAACAATACCCCATAATGACAACGTGAAATAAGTTTGTTTGAAATCTTTGCAAATGTATTAAAAATTAAAAATGGAAAAATGTCAGGTACTTAAGTATTGACACCCTTTGCTCAATACTTTGGTGAAGCACCTTTGGCACCAATTACAGGCTCAAGTCTTTCTGAGTATGATTCTACAAGCTTGGCACACCTAATTTTGGGCAGTTTCTTCCATTCTTCTTTGCAGGATCCCTCAAGCTCCATCAGGTTGGATGAAGAGCATCGGTGAACCCCCATTTTGAGATCTCCAGAGATGTTTAATTGGCTTCAAGTCTAGGCCCTGGCTGGGCCACTCAAGGACATTCCCAGATTTGCCACTCCTTTTGTTATCTTGGCCGTGTCGTTAGGGTCGTTGTCCCGTTGGAAGATGAACCTTCAACCCAGTCTGAAATCCAGAGGGCTCTGGAGCAGGTTTTCATCAAGGATGTCTCTGTACATTTCTGCATTTATCTTTCCCTCAATCCTGACTAGTCTCACAGTTTCTGCCACTGAAAGACATCCCCATAGCATGATGCTGCCACCACCATGCTTCACTGAAGGGACAGAATTGGCCAGGTGATGAGCGGTGCCTGGTTTCCTCCAGATATGATACTTGCCAATCAGGCCAAAGAGTTCCATGTTTGTTTCATCAGACCAGAGAATTTTGTTTCCCATGGCCTAAGAGTCCTTCAGGTGCCTTTTGGCAAACTCTAGGCGGGCTGTCATGTGCCTTTTACTGAGGATTGGCTTCCGTCTGGCCAGGTTCCAGCCAAATAATTGGCTGAAACCTGTTGAAAAATGTGTGCTGTGCCCAATCAGCAACACCCTCAGCCCCACTAATACTAATTCCTAATACCTGAACCTGATCTCGATCCAGCGATGTTGCACAAGAATCTGGGCTGTCCGGCTCCCCCTCCTCATTGGCTGAGACAGCATCAGGGTGCCATTGGCTTCCGCTGCTGTCCTAATACCTGAGCCCGATCTCGATCCAGCGATGTTGCACAAGAATCTCGGCTGTCTGGCTTTCCCTCCTCATTGGATGAGACAGCAGCAGGGTGCCATTGGCTCCCGCTGCTGTCAATCAAAGTCAGTGAGCCAATGAGGAGAGAGAGGGGTCTGGACCGTGCTGCGGCTCCTTGTCTGAATAGACACACAGAGCAGTGGCTGGGGTGCCCCCCCCCCCCCACATAGCAAGCTGCTTGCTATGGGGGGCATTTGGCAAGAGGGAGGGGCCAGGAGCGCCGCCGAGGGACCCAAGAAGAGGAGGATCGGGGGTGCTCTGTGCAAAATCATTACACAGAGCAGATAAGTATACCATGTTTGTTATTTTTAAACAACAAAAAAAAATTGGATTTGCCAATGTTCATACCGTAGTAACATTTGTACAAAAATTCTCAGTACATTCGATGACTTGACTAATGCTGTTGAAAAGTACTTCAAAATTGTGTTTTTCTTTGAACAGTTTAAAATTTATGGATTTTTCTGAATGAAAACAACATTCACATTTAGAAATCTGTTAGTTGGAAAAACGTTCCATCCTGCTCACTGCGGACAAAAAAAAAGGATGTTGATTTGACCCCCACCAACGTCTAGAAAATCCAACAAACCTTCTTAAAATGAGCTCTACTAGTGTAAGGCCAGTTTTAGTTACACGTTGGCGTACATCATTATCAAATTTAGAGAAGCATCCATTTCTGGATTAAACAAGATGTCCTCTGTTAAATGGATCTCCTACTGTTCCATGGCACGATGGGGGGCTGTTAAACACGCAAATGGCTATTATGAGAGTGTAATAATATAATGCCACTCTGTAATTTAAACCTGCTGGAAAAAAAAACGAGGCTTTGTTCACCTGTCTGTGCAATGTATAGCCAAGGAACCCGGCATGAGCGACATTACTGGGAGTCTTGTCAAAGGGTTTGTGATGTTCTGAATACACAATTTTAGATTGTAATTTTATGCGACAGCGGGTGTCAGTGTTATGTCTGAAAACCAGCCTCCGCATGCAGGCATTTCTCATTGCAGGCCAGAGGGAGGAAACCATTGTATGGAGAATGGCAGTCCAACAATCTATCAATAGCATTGTTGGGCGGAGTGACCATCCGTCACGTGGTGCCTGTATTATGCAAGATGTGATGTCACCATGAGGAGCAGTGCAAGGCATGGAGCCTGCACAGATGTAAGAGCCAGTAATACCAATGGTGGGCACCAATTTTTTCTCCCATGCCTCTAATACTGACCATTCCTACTACGGAAACCAAGGATAGGGGTCCATTCCTACCACACTGACCACTAATGGCAATTTTACCACTCATATCAAAGATGGGACTCTATTCCTACCACTGACATTAAGGATGGGTCTCCTACCACTGGCACCAAGGATAGGGCATTATTTCTCCCACTGACCACTGATATAATGTTGGGAAAGCATTCTACCACTGATACCAATGATGGCACACCATTCCTACCACTGATATCAATGCTAGGGAACCATTCCCCCCACTAACACCAAGGATGGGACTCCATTCCTACCACTGGCACCAAGTATAGGGCATTATTTCTCCCACTGACCACTGATATAATGTTGGGAAAGCATTCTACCACTGATACCAATGATGGCACACCATTCCTACCACTGATATCAATGCTAGGGAACCATTCCTCCCACTAACACCAAGGATGGCACACCATTCCTAACACTGATATCAATGCTAGGGAACCATTCCTCCCACTAACACCAAGGATGGAACTCCATTCCTACCACTGGCACCAAGTATAGGGCATTATTCCTCCCACTGACCACTGATATAATGTTGGGAAAGCATTCTACCACTGATACCAATGATGGCACACCATTCCTACCACTGATATCAATGCTAGGGAACCATTCCTCCCACTAACACCAAGGATGGCACACCATTCCTAACACTGATATCAATGCTAGGGAACCATTCCTCCCACTAACACCAAGGATGGAACTCCATTCCTACCACTGGCACCAAGTATAGGGCATTATTCCTCCCACTGACCACTGATATAATGTTGGGAAAGCATTCTACCACTGATACCAATGATGGCACACCATTCCTACCACTGATATCAATGCTAGGGAACAATTCCTCCCACTAACACCAAGGATGGCACACCATTCCTACCACTGATATCAATGCTAGGGAATTATATATATATATATATATATATATATATATATATATATATTATATATATATATATTATATATACTATTATTATTTATTTTAATGGTGCCGGCCCAGAACGTAGGTTGGCAGATATGCTTTGTTTGTTGTGGTTTTACAAAAAAGATTTTTGGAATATATATATATATTTATATCATTTTTTTATTTCTGTTTTTCTTTTTCTACACAACATGACACATTTAATAGTTCTTTTTTATATATGTGACGTATGACCTCTTAGTTTTCCACTTGACGTTGCTTTTCTTAAATCCAGCCTGCTGTGTAATTAATACTATCTGTGTCGCCCTTTCTGGTACAAGGCTTGTAAAACATGCATAAATTGAAACCTCTCTATACACCACAACACGCCATTATAATGCAAATGAGTGCGCTTTTAGCTCGCCATATTTCACTGAAACAGATTTATGTCACGCAAGCTTCATATTTCCTCTCGCTAAGCTTTTATTTGGCATCTTTGTAAATACAATCTAACTGCCGATCTGCAATTGAAAGCACAAAATACACAAACGACACAAAACTGTCTAACAATAGTTTTCACCTTCATACAACTACAACTTGTTTTTTTGTTTTGTTTGTTTTTGGGGGGGGGGGGTTTCAGATGAAATAATTTGCCTATTTGACTGCGGTCCCTTTTTTTACATGTATGTGTAAGCCAACTGCTTTATACCACAAGAGGCTATTACAGAAAAGGCAGGTTGTGCTTCCGTCGTTTTTGATAAACTCATATTTGGGCCTCGTTCACATGGGCAGCCGGGGGGCAGTAAAAACAGGCGGCTGAGCTGTGATTTTACCAGCCTATACAGCCCAACTAAAAGTTAGCATGCAGTCACTCAATGGTTGTATACCTGCCATGGCAAAAATGATACCCTCTTTTGCATTTGGCTGGCAGTGCCACCACCAGACGTGACAGTTCATGGTACAGTATCTACATACAGTTCAAAAGCAGGCATTTATAAGGTGGCACTATTGCCTCCTTGAATCCTGGTAGGCATTACTTACTCTAAATATAAGTTGACTAGATTTTCAAAATGAAGTCCGGGGACAACCCATGTAGACCATGTCTACATTTAATATGCGGGGCAGGAGTGAAGCTAAAAGCAGCAAGCAAAGTGTGCCGTTCCAAATGGTGCATATGGCCAAACTTTGCTAATAGTGGGAGGTACTTAAAGGGGAATGGCAAATAAAGACTAATCCTACTCTTCTACGGGTTAGGGAGGGGTGCACAATGCACAGTTTGCAGGGATCAGAAGTTTTTAATGCACAGGTGTGTGCAGGGGACAGGGGTAAGTAATGCACAGAGAGCAGGGGTCAGGGGTAAGTAATGCACAGAGAGCAGGGGTCATGGGTAAGTAATGCACAGAGAGCAGGGGTCAGGAGTTGGTAATGCACAGAGAGTAGGGGTCAGGAGTAAGTAATGCACAGAGTGCAGGGATCAGGAGTAAGTAATGCACAGAGTGCAGGGGTCAGAAGTAAGTAATGCACAGGGTGCGAGGGTCAAGAGTTGGTAATGCACAGAGAGCAGGGGTCAGGAGTTGGTAATGTACAGAGAGTAGGGGTCAGGAGTAAGTAATGCACTGGGTGCAGGGATCAGGAGTTGGTAATGCACAGAGTTCAGGGGTCAGAAGTAAGTAATGCAGAGTGCAGGGATCAGGAGTTGGTAATGCACAGAGTGTAGGGATCAGGAGTTGGTAATGCACAGAGTGCAGGGATCAGGAGTAAGTAATGCACAGAGTGCAAGGGTCAGGAGTAAGTAATGCACAGAGTGCAAGGATCAGGAGTTGGTAATGCACAGAGTGCAGGGGTCAGGAGTAAGTAATGCACAGAGAGCAGGGATCAGGAGTTGGTAATGCACAGAGTTCAGGGATCAGGAGTTGGTAATGCACAGAGTGCAGGGATCAGGAGTAAGTAATGCACAGAGAGCAGGGATCAGGAGTTGGTAATGCACAGAGTTCAGGGATCAGGAGTAAGTAATGCACAGAAAGCAGGGATCAGGAGTTGGTAATGCACAGAGTGCAGGGATCAGGAGTAAGTAATGCACAGAGAGCAGGGATCAGGAGTTGGTAATGCACAGAGAGCAGGGGCCAGGAGTAAGTCATGCACAGAGTTCAGGGGTCAGAAGTAAGTAATGCACAGAGTGCAGGAATCAGGAGTTAGTAATGCACAGAGTTCAGGGATTCCCGCAAACTCGCTCTACATAGGACTACCTAAATTCCAGATTGCACACCTACATGTCGTCCAAAACACGGCAGCAAGACTAGTCACAGGAAAAAAACCCTGGGAATCCATCTCCCCATCCCTGAGGATCCTACACTGGCTAAAGGATCGGATCACATTCAAGACCCTCGGACCCGAGACGATAACATGATTACCTCTCTGGAGGTGCCATGCTGTAGTTCCATCCTCCAACCTCCTACATCACTATAAGACAAAGGATTGATGTAGGGGGTCTGAGGATTGGGGGCACAGGTAGGGCATATAGGCATCTGATACCCCCAGAAGTGTGGATTGAAGATGATTACAGAGGCTACAAAGATGAAGTAGAGTGAAAGTGGAAGACATGGTCTGCTGGATAGGTGAGTATATTGGGTCTTCAATTATAGGGTATTGGTGGTTTTATATTTTTAGAGGTCAGTTATGGGTAGCTTGTGACTCTCTGCTCTTTCCCCAATGATCTGGCTCTGGGGGCCTGAGCAGCCAATCACTAGCCTCCAGTACTGTCACATGATGGTGGAGGAAATGTCCACTCAGCAACTAAAGATTCTTCGCTATTCACTTGCACTGAAGATTCTGGTGGTGGCTCACGGACATTAGATTTACTCATCTAGTCAATATATATATATATGGACATTAATATCTATTATATATGTCACATATCAATTAATATTTTTTAGCATTATTTATTCATTGATCCATTTTTGTTTGAGCGCGGTATAAAATGTATTTGTCCAATTTCTTTGCACATTGTCATAATTTATATAAAAGGGAAAAAGATATTTATATGTACCTTTTATTTATATCTAGGGCTTTTCTAAGCAGGAATAGGGGGACACGCAGTTCCGCCACATCCAACACTGAATGGGGTGTGCTGAAGGGTCTACTGATGCTGGCTGCTGGGGGATCTATTGTAGCTGGAGGCGATCTTATTTGCATGGGTGGCGTATATTGTTGCTGGGGAAGTCTATTGTTACTGGTGGGGGATCTATTGTTGCAGCGGGTGGGTCTTAAGTTGCTGGGAGGTCAGTTGTTCCTGGGAGAGATCTACAGTTGAGGGAGGGGGTCTATTGTTACTGACTGCTGGAGGGTCTATGGATGTTGGCTGTGGGAGATCTGTTGTTGCTGCTGGGGGTCTATTGTTGCTGGTGAGATATTTTGCAGTGCTGGAGGTTATATTGTTGTTGCTGGCTGCAGGGGATCTATTTTACGACTAAGGCTGCTGCTGAAACGCATCAGCTGTTTTGGCTTGTCACTTCACGTAACCAATCATTATAATCGTTATATGGACTACAGAGTTGCCGACTAAATCCTTTTACTTGTTTGATCTATTCTACTGCTTTTCTTGTTATCATTAAAAAAATGTGATACAAAGTACTTAGTGCAAAAATATTATACTTGGTTCTGTATTCTCTATAAAGGGCAGTACTGGGAGGTGGGGAGGGGGTGGAACCTAGGAGCCGTCCTCGGATGTGGGTAGACTCCAGCAGGGGGTGGAACCAAGGAACTGTCCTCGGATCTGGGTAGGCTCCAGCAGGAGGTGGAACCAAGGAGCCGTCCTCGGATGTGTGTAGGCTCCAGCAGGGGGTGGAACCAAGGAGCCGTCCTCGGATGTGGGTAGGCTCCAGCAGGGGGTGGAACCAAGGAGCCATCCTCGGATGTGGGTAGACTCCAGCAGGAGGTGGAACCAAGGAGCCCTCCTCGGATGTGGGTAGGCTCCAGCAGGGGGTGGAACCAAGGAGCCATCCTCGGATGTGGGTAGACTCCAGCAGGGGGTGAAACCAAGGAACCATCCTCGGATGTGGGTAGGCTCCAGTGGGGGGTGGAACCAAGGAACCATCCTCGGATGTGGGTAGGCTCCAGCAGGTGGTGGAACCAAGGAACCATCCTCGGATGTGGGTAGGCCCCAGCAGGTGGTGGAACCAAGGAACCATCCTCGGATGTGGCTAGGCTCCATCAGGTGGTGGAACTAAGGAACCATCCTCGGAAGTGGGTAGGCTCCAGCAGGTGGTGGAACCAAGGAACCATCCTCGGATGTGGGTAGGCTCCATCAGGTGGTGGAACCAAGGAACCATCCTTGAATGTGGGTAGGCTCCAGCAGGGGGTGGAACCAAGGAGCCGTCCTCGGATGTGGGTAGGCTCCAGCAGGGGGTGGAACCAAGAAGCCGTCCTCAGATGTGGGTAGGCTCCAGCAGGGAGTGGAACCAAGGAGCCGTCCTCGGATGTGGGTAGACTCCAGCAGGGGGTAGAACCAAGGAACCATCCTCGGATGTGGGTAGGCTCCAGCAGGTGGTGGAACCAAGGAACCATCCTCGGATGTGGGTAGGCTCCAGTGGGGGGTGGAACCAAGGAACCATCCTCGGATGTGGGTAGGCTCCAGCAGGTGGTGGAACCAAGGAACCATCCTCGGATGTGGGTAGGCCCCAGCAGGTGGTGGAACCAAGGAACCATCCTCGGATGTGGGTAGGCTCCATCAGGTGGTGGAACCAAGGAACCATCCTCAGATGTGGGTAGGCTGCAGCAGGGGGTGGAACCAAGGAACCATCCTCGGATGTGGGTAGGCTCCATCAGGTGGTGGAACCAAGGAACCATCCTTGGATGTGGGTAGGCTCCAGCAGGGGGTGGAACCAAGGAGCCGTCCTCGGATGTGGGTAGGCTCCAGCAGGGGGTGGAACCAAGAAGCTGTCCTCAGATGTGGGTAGGCTCCAGCAGGGAGTGGAACCAAGGAGCCGTCCTCGGATGTGGGTAGACTCCAGCAGGGGGTGGAACCAAGGAACCATCCTAGGATGTGGGTAGGCTCCAGCAGGTGGTGGAACCAAGGAACCATCCTCGGATGTGGGTAGGCTCCAGCAGGTGGTGGAACCAAGGAACCATCCTCGGATGTGGGTAGGCTCCATCAGGTGGTGGAACCAAGGAACCATCCTCGGATGTGGGTAGGCTCCAGCAGGGGGTGGAACCAAGGAGCCGTCCTCGGATGTGGATAGGCTCCAGCAGGGGGTGGAACCAAGAAGCCGTCCTCAGATGTGGGTAGGCTCCAGCAGGGGGTGGAACCAAGGAGCCGTCCTCCGATGTGGGTAGGGTCCAGCGGGGGGTGGAACCAAGGAACCATCCTCGGATGTGGGTAGACTCCAGCAAGGGGTGGAACCAAGGAACCATCCTCTGATGTAGGTAGCCTCCAGCGGGGGGTGGAACCAAGGAACCATCCTTGGATGTGGGTAGGCTCCAGCAGGTGGTGGAACCAAGGAACCATCCTCGGATGTGGGTAGGCTCCATCAGGTGGTGGAACCAAGGAACCATACTCGGATGTGGGTAGGCTCCAGCAGGTGGTGGAACCAAGGAACCATCCTCGGATGTGGGTAGGCTCCAGCAGGTGGTGGAACCAAGGAACCATCCTCGGATGTGGGTAGGCTCCAGCAGGTGGTGGAACCAAGGAACCATCCTCAGATGGGGGTAGGGGGTGGAGAAAAGGGGTGACTCAGAAAGGTAGAGTTCCTGCACCTAATCTTTGAGAAGCCTTGTTTATACCTATACACAGATATTTTGCCTTTCATTTTTATTTTACACAGAATGGGTTGTTTTTATGAGGTAAGGGTTCATTAACCAATCTATTAACCTTCTATGAGGAGGTAAGTTGCCATCTCGATAAAGGAAGACCCGTAGATGTGGTGTATCTGGATTTTGCAAAAGCATCTGACACAGTTCCCCATAAATGTTTACAATACAAAATAACGTCCGTTGGCATGGACCATAGGGTGAGTACATGGATTGAAAACTGGCTACAAGGGCGAGTTCAGAGGATGGTGATAAATGGGGAGTACTCGGAATGGTCAGGGGTGGGTAGTGGGGTCCCCCAGGGTTCTGTGCTGGGACCAATCCTATTTAACTTGTTCATAAACGACCTGGAGGATGGGGGAAACAGTTCAATCTCTGTATTTGCGGACAATACTAAGCTAAGCAGGGCAATAACTTCTCCGCAGGATGTGGAAATCTAGCAAAAAAAATCTGAAGAAATGAATGGGGTGAGCGACTACATGGCAAATGAGGTTCAATGTAGAAAAATGTAAAATAATGCATTTGGGTGGAAAAATATGAATGCAATCTATACACTGGGGGGAGAAGCTCTGGGGGAATCTAGGATGGAAAAGAACCTGGAGATCCTAGTAGATGATAGGCTCAGCAATGGCATGCAATGCCAAGCTGCTGCTAACAAAGCAAACAGAATATTGGCATGCATTAAAAAGGGGATCAACTCCAGAGAGAGATGAAACGATAATTCTCCCGCTCTACAAGACTCTGGTCCAAGCGCACCTGGAGTATGCTGTCCAGTTCTGGGCACCAGTCCTCAGGAAGGATGTACTGGAAATGGAGCGAGTACAAAGAAGGGCAACAAAGCTAATAAAGGGTCTGGAGGATATTAGTTATGAGGAAAGGTTGCGAGCACTGAACTTATTCTCTCTGGAGAAGAGACGATTGAGAGGGGATATGATTTCAATTTATAAATACCGTACTGGTGACCTCACAATAGGGAGAAAACTTTTTTGCAGAAGGGAGTTTAACAAGACTTGTGGCCACTCATTAAAATGAGAAGAAAAGAGGTTTAACCTTAAACTACGTAGAGGGTTCTTTACTGTAATGTCCTGTACACACGGGCGGACATTCCGACTCAGAGAAGCCTATCCTGCCTCCATCTAACAACTTCACTATTCTCTCCATTAGCTCATCCCCCACAGCTATTACCCTTTTGTATAACTTGACCCTCCCTCCTAGATTGTAAGCTCTAACGAGCAGGGCTCTCTGATTCCCCTTGTCTTGAATTGTATTGCATTGTACTGTCTACCCCAATGTTGTAAAGCGCTGCGTAAACTGTCGGCGCTATATAAATCCTGTATAATAATAATAATAATAATTCCGACAACAAAATCCCTCAGATTTCCGACGGATTTTGGCCCAAACTTGTCTTGCATACACACAGTCGCACAAATTTGTCGGAAAATCCGATTGTTCTGAACGCGGTGGCGTAGAACGCATACGACGTGACTATAAAGAGGTCAGTAGCCAATAGCTTTCGTCTATTCTGAGCATGCATGGCACTTTGTCCGTCGCAATTGTCACCACACAGTCGGAATTTAAACGATCGGATTTTGTTGTCGGAAAATTTTAGATACAGCTCTCAAACTTTGTGTGTCGGAAAATCCGACGGAAAAAGTCAGATGGAGCCCACACACGATTGGATTTTCCGACAACACGATCCGATCGCACATTTTCCATCGGAAAACACGACTGTGTGTATGGGGCATAAGAGTGGTTAGGATGGGGAATTCCCTTCCACAGGCGGTGGTCTCAGCGGGGTGCATTGATAGTTTCAAAAAACTATTAGATAAGCACCTGAACGATCACAACATACAGGGATATACAATGTAATACTGACATTTAATCACACATATAGGTTGGACTTGATGGACTCTTGTCTTTTTCCGACCTCACCTACTATGTAACTATATAACATATACCAGGGGTCTTGAATTAAAATTCACAGTCCAGTTTGTAAAATTTTCTTTTGTCAGTCCCCTTTTGCATCACAGTCCTCCCTGTACATTTGTGTCTACAGTCCCCCTTTACATTACAGTCCCTCCTTTAAAGCAGTCCAACAGTGTCCTCAGTTCTCCTTTACACATACCAGCCTGACTGCAAGGGGCACTGTGAAGTGGCACAGATGTGACTGTCGCTTGGTCCAGGTCCAGACCCTGGTCCACCATTTAGAGAACCCTGGCATGTACTTTCATAGCACAATGCACCCTGCCAATGTACATGCGTTGCATTTCCCTACAATTCAGGGTAATGAATGATTGTGTGTGCACCTTTTCTGGTTTATTAGGTAGCTCATTCCAGTGAATGGACTGCTTTCACACAATCCAAAATGGCATGCAAAGTCTCTATGCACTAGCATCAAAGCACCGCAACAGTGTGAGTCCAACATCAATGGAAACCTGATAAATACGTAGCAAGCTTTTTTAAGTGAACGTCATTCATTCATTCAGCGCGTTTTTTGCATTGCATTGTTCCCGTCCATGTTTGGCATTAGCTGTCACTGCTTCTCTATCTGCATTTCACGCACCAGCAATTTACAGGGCTGTACCTTTACCCAACATGTTGCTGAATTCACTACACACATCGCAAATTCTGATCCTTTTATTAATTCTGCTGCTCGTGTGACCTCAAAGCATGACTTGCCTGCAACGCAGCAGGTTAGCTCTTATTATTGGGGTTTAGCTAAGCGCCATGAGCTGCACACTGACAACAAAGAAAAAAAAAAGAGATTCTTGTCCTGGGGACCAGCAACACAGGAGGGGAACCCTATAGTGGTTCAAAGGGGCCCCTCTAACCTCTGACTTCAAGTTAAAGGAGGCTTTGCCTTCCTAATATATTTTGGTTTAAAACTGAACCTAGGGAACAAAAAGGTTCATTTAAATGTATTCCTCAATTGTCACAAAGGATATACATGTTTGCGTACCCCACATGCCTTACAAACCCAGTTAATTCCTAGCAAAAGTAGCGCTGTGATCATCACTGTGCTGTACTGGGACAAGCATCAGGAGACAGTTTTAGACTGGGGACAAGCATCAGGAGACAGTTAAAGACTGGGAACAAGCATCAGGACACATTTAGAGACTGGGGAAAAGCTTCAGGAGACAGTTTGAGACTGGAGACAAGCATCAGGAGACAGTTAGAGACTGGAGACAAGCATCAGGAGACAGTTAGAGACTGGGGAAAAGCTTCAGGAGACAGTTTGAGACTGGAGACAAGCTTCAGGAGACAGTTAGAGGCTGGAGACAAGCATCAGGAGACAGTTAGAGACTGGGGACAAGCATCAGGAGACAGTTTGAGACTGGGGACATGCATCAGGAGACAGTTAGAGACTGGGGAAAAGCTTCAGGAGACAGTTTGAGAATGGAGACAAGCTTCAGGAGACAGTTAGAGACTGGGGACATGCATCAGGAGACAGTTTGAGACTGGGGACAAGCATCAGGAGACAGTTAGAGACTGGGGACAAGCTTCAGGAGACAGTTAGAGACTGGGGACAAGGTTCAGGAGACAGTTAGAGACTGGGGACATCATTCAGGAGACAGTTAGAGACTGGGGACAAACATCAGGCGACAGTTATGCCTCGTTTCCACTGAGTGGAACACTTCAGGTCGGTACAGTTTGGAAGGGTTAGAATGGTCTGGCCTATTCAGGTGAGCGTTTCCACTGCAAGTCGGACTGCCAGGAGCCATACGGGGTTTCGAAAAAAATGCCTTTGACATGAGCATTGACGTTTTTTCTGTCCGCCAATCAGTGGAATGTATTGTGAGATGCCAGTAGCTCCGCCCTAACCGTGCCGTACCATTTTCTATGGCCCCACATCTGAAGCAGGACCATGAATGGTGCGGTATGGTTCTGCTGTATGTTACGCTTTCATAATGGAAACACTTAAAATAGCGTACCGTACCAAACCAACCCGAACCGATCCCCTCAGTGGAAATGAGGCTAGGGACAAGCTTCAAGAGACAGTTAGAGACTGGGAACAAGCTTCAGGAGACAGTTAGAGACTGGGGACAAGCTTCAGAAGACAGAGACTGGGGACATCCTTCAGGAAACAGTTTGAGACTGGGGACTTCCTTCAGGAGAGTTAGATACTGGGGTCATCCTTCAGTAGACAGTTAGATACTGGGGTCATCCTTCAGGAGACAGTTAGATACTGGGGTCATCCTTCAGGAGACAGTTAGATACTGGGGTCATCCTTCAGGAGACAGTTAGATACTGGGGTCATCCTTCAGGAGACAATTAGATACTGGGGTCATCCTTCAGCAGACAGAGACTGGGGTCATCATTCAGCAGACAGTTAGAGACTGGGGGCAAACTTCAGAAGACAGTTTAAGACTGGAGACATCCTTCAGAAGACAGTTAGAGACTGGGGACAAGCTTCAGGAGACAGTTGGAGACTGGGGCTTGCTATTGGAGACAATTAGTAACCAGGGTGCATGCTACAGGAGACAGACTGGACATATTCTTCAGGAGACAGTTAGAGACTGGGGACAAGCTTGGAAAGACAGTCAGAGACTGAGGACATGTTATAGGAGACAATTAGAGAGTGGGGGTATGCTACAGGAGATAGCTAGAGACTAAAGACATGCTTCATGAGACAGAGACTGATGACATGCTTTAGGAGACATATAGAGATTAGGGACATGCTATAGGAGTGCTTTAAAGACTGGGGACATCCTTCAGGAGAAAGTTAGAGACTGGGGACATCATTCAGGAAACAGTTAGAGACTGGGAACCTGCCACAGGAGAGAGTTGGAGACTAGAGCCATGGTATAGGAAACAGAGTCTGGGGACATGCTACAGGAGAGAGTTAAAGACTAGAACCATGCTACAGGAGACAGAGACTGGGGACATGCTACAGGAGACAATTGGAGGCTGAGGGTATGCCACAAGAGACAATTAGAGACTTGTGACCTGCAACAAGAGACTACTAAAGATCACTGCCAGTGCTGTCCTTTTTCAAATTAAGGCTTGCAGTCTCCATGTTAGAACATAGAATAATGCAACCCTTCCCTATGATGGCAAAGTTGAAAAAAGGCAAACCTTTAAAACAATATGTTGAATATGTACTCATCTGGCAAACAAATCTTTGTTCTCTTGCACACCAATGGGTGCTTTTGTTATTTGACCCTTTCCTGGTGTAGGGAATAGCATGTTCCTTGCTGTAGTTCCTCCCACCGGCTGCTATGTCATTATTATATTATGTAGTGACATACTTGTCAGCACAAGAAACCACAGCACCCAAGTAATCAACATATTTTTTTGCAGAAGCTGAACTTCAGGCATAAACATTTTAAGTTAAACACATTTCTCAATAGCCACAAAGGATATAAACCCATTTCATGTGAACATCCAAATATTTCTTTGTAAAAGTAGAAATGTTATCATCACTGGGCTGCACATGGCATACTGAAGAAGCCCAATCGACGGGCGTAACGCTGATGGGTGGGAGGAGGCAAAGCCTGTGATGTCACGTAGTTGTTACCAGTGTCAGCATGGTGAGCCGATTATTTTATGCGTATGTTATCCAATATCCATATTCTCTAGTGTTTTAATCCCTATTGGCTTGTAATAAATATATAAAAACAAAGAGCACTATGGCTTTTCTGCTTTGTTTTATGGATTTACCATTCTGAGGACTGAGGAGTGTGGAGGAAAAGGCAGTGGCTACACCCCTGGACGGGAAGAAAAGGAGTTCTGGCTGCATCTCTTATAAGAGGAATCGGTCTAAGGCATTTGCGACTCTGTAGTAGGGTCAGATATTGGAGGTGAGGAGGTATTGCACCTGAAGGTGGTGGGTCACTGGAAGCACAGTGAAGATATACCAACTGTCACTACAATACACATCAGATTTTATTATTTATATGAGACTTTTTGGATATTTGTCGAATGCTGTTCACATTAATGTTTGGTGTTTCTAATTACGACTCTTGTAATCGTTACTTGATCATTGAGCATTTGTCACATGCATGTGAAAATGTGGTACACTTGAGTGGAGCACTAGTTACCAAATTGTATTTAGTGTTTTATATATTTACATCACGTTTATTTACATTTATGTTTATTTTAAATATTTTTTTTACGGGCTGCCTGTGTAGAAAGGAGGGCTGTGGGAGGACCCAGCAGGCTCCACCCACTGCAGGCTGCCTGTAGAAAACTGCAAGGGGGTGGAGAAAAGACCAGTCACCCTCAGGGCCGTCTTTAATATTGATTGGACCCTGGGCAAAACTTTTCTTGCCCCCCCCCCCCCATGCAGTTTTGCTCTCCACCTGCTCTGAGACACACAATAAATAGCAGCTAGACTCAAAATCAGATCAGGCAGCGATTGCGATTGGTTGCCAGAGTTTACACTGTATCATTACTGCTCACTGACTGGTTGCTAAAGGCTACAGCACACATTACAGCTCACTGATTAGCTGCTAGAGGTTACAACACATGATTTCTGCTTGTTGATTGGTTGCTAGAGATTACTGTGGATATGTCCTCAGGGGGGCATGATATGCATATGAATTCCATCAGCTGCCCCTATTTACATATGAATGTCACCGCTATTTACATATGAATGCCGGCAATTTACATGTAAACACAGGGTCTGCAGGTGAGTCATCTTTACACAACAATAGGGCAGAGCTGGGCAGCATTAGTAGCAGCACTTCACACTGAGATATTGGGACACAGCACAGGACTAAAACCTCAAGGGACGAGGGAATTTAAACCAGGATAGTTGGCAAGTATGCGGCAGCTGCTTTGGGCTCCACAACCATGACAGGGCCCAGGGCAGCAGCCCCTTTTGCCCTGCCTTAAAAACTGCCCTGGTCACCCTGCATTTGGAGGGAGAGCAGCAGTGGCCGGTCTTTTTTTAAAGGAAGCTCCTACTTAGGGACCATGTTTCACTTTGGACTATTAAACAGATCTGAAAGAAATAAACACAGTAGATTCATGGAAGAATACACATGATGAATTTAATATATTTATACTTGTAGTATCTTTATGTATGTTTATTAATTATTTTTTTATATATATACTTATTAATTGTTATCAGTAATTATTATAATTACTTATTTATACTTCTATAATTTATTATACACACACACACACACACACACACACACAGAATATATATTTGATTGTCTTGGAGTTCAACTTTAATTTATAGATTACTGATGTCAAGGGCTTAACCACACCAACTAGCCAATAATTGGAAAATTGAAAAATAAAAGTCAAATTGCACAGGACTGACTTGCTGGAAGGGCGAATGTGAATCCCCAAAGGCAAGAACTGGAACCAACGTGGAAGCAAATGGCGAAGAGCAAGACCAGGGGAGCGCGGGTGATGGACCACTGAGTGCTAAGAAGGAAAAGGAATTGCTGGAGGCTAGTTAATGAATTCGTCAAAATATGGAATGTGTTGGTGAGGCTTTCTAACTGGGCTGAAGTAAATGGAAATAAATCATGTCAGGCCGTTTTCGTTCTGTGGTCTGTTTGATATGCTATAGCTGTATATGTATAACTCAAACACGCTGTCTATGGAGTGCTACAAAAGGTGGTTCGATCGACCTGCGGTGTTACATTGTGTCATTGAGCACATGGTACATGATTGTTGGGTTCTACAGTTAATTTCGTCCTCAGAAAATACATGCTGGGCCAGAGTCTTGTATTGATTTACACTCTACAAGGTAGGAGGCTGACAACAGCCATCTCCCACAGATCCTGCCACAGTCCATGTAGTGCTGGATGGACTACAAAACTGCTATTGCTTAAAGAAACCCTCTTAGACCTCCAAAAGAATAAACAACAGCCTCCTGTAAGGAAAGAGGTGTTATACTCAAGCCTGGGCTTCCTATCTTTCCTTTGGTCCACCCTTAGTTTCTTCCAGGAGTGTTGGATGCCAGTGTCCTCCAATACTCTGTGGTTCCCTCCTTCGATCCCTACATCACTGCTGAGTATTATAGTGATAAGAGGTCAAAGGAAGGAACCACGGCATGCAACAGGGGGCATGGGCATCTGTTACTCCTATAAAGCC